>NC_142035.1:33842247-34151648 GCF_982192425.1 Myodes glareolus | reverse complement strand
ACAGGGATGCAAGATCAGAAGTTGAGTCATACTCAACCACAGAGCAGATTGGAGCCAGCCTAGGCTACATGAGAAACTGTCTATAAAAAAGAGAGAAAGAGAGAAAGAAGAGTCTAGGGGAACAATTTAGTTTTACAATTTAGAGAGCTAGAAAACAAACTAAGTCCAAAGGTAACAGATAACAGAATAATAAATGTTAGAATAAAAGCAAATGAAACAGAAAAGCCGGATTTTGTGGTGCATACCAGTGTTTCCATTACTCGGAAGGCTAAGACAGGAGATTTACTTTAAATTTGAAGCCAGAATGGGCTACATCACAAGTCTAAAAATAAACTGGAAAAAAAACAAAAGAAAATTAATCAAATTTAAAGTTCTCCAAAAGGCATCAAAATTTATAGACCTATATAACAATATTGACTTAAAGTACAAATGATTGAAAATAGAAGTGAAAAATGAAGTGGAAAGTAAAAGGAATTTAAGAGTACTATAAACTGTACACCAAGAGATGAAATAGACTTTGAAGAAGGAGTAGTGAAGAAGCGGAAATCCCAGCTAGGACTTGACTCAGTCCTCGAACTCTGCTCACTAAGAAGGGCCTTGCCCTGTGACTTCACTGGTAAATCCTACCAGACACTAAGGAAGAGCTAATATCCTACCAGACACTAAGGAAGACCTAATGCTAACCCTCAAACTGTACCAAAAGCATGGAAAACTGGATGGATTATTCTTTGAAGTCATTAATACTCTTGGTGCCCAAACCAGACAAGGACACACACATACACACACACACACACACACACACACACACACACACACACACACACACAAACCTACAGATTTGTTATAATTTAGAGAAAAAGAAAAAAGAAGAGAAAGAAAAAACTTCAAGAAATGCTAACTGAATTGAAAAGCACATTGAAAGAATGATGTATTCTAGGAAGGATTGATTCTTGGGATGTAAAGATGATGGTTCAACATTTAAAAATCAGTATAACATATATCACATTGATAGTTGGAGGAAAAGTCACACAGTCCTCCTGCTGTATGTGGAGATGCACTTGACACAATTAAGTGCCTTTTTATGAAAACTACTTAGAGGAGACGCCGTGTGAGAGGCTCACCCTGTGTGCATGCCAAGATGAAAGGCTAAAAGCCATTACACAGGGACAGGATAAAGATATCCACTTCTGCCAGGCAGTGATAGCTCACGCCTTTAATCCCAGTCCTTGGGAGACAAAGACAGGCAGATCTCTGAATTTGAGGCCAACCTGGTCTACAGAGCTAGTTTGAGACAGTGAGGGATATACAGAGAAACCCTGTCTTGAAAAAAACAATAGCAAAAGATGTCCACTTTGCACTTAGAGTCAACAGCCTATCAGAAGTTCTACCCAGTGAAAAGGAAACACAAAGCATTGACTTCGGAAGAAAACAGTAAAATTTCCTCTTCACAAATGGTATGTATGATCCTACATGTTGAAGATACTATAGATTGCATGCATGTACACGCACTTGAACACACCTATTAGAACTAATTAATGGTAGCAACACACACAAATCAATTTGATATCTGTAGACTAACAATGATCAATCTTAAAAGAGAATTAGGAAAACAACTCTATTTTATATGCATCAAAAAGAATAAGATACTTAGAACTAGCCAGGGGTGAGAAAACCACAGCACATCGCTGGAAGAATTAAATTGAGGGCTTGGGGCCTCAGGGGTAGAGTACCAGCATTTATGATAATCTGAATTCAGTCTTCAGGGCCACAAGAGTAAACAAAGAAAGAAAGAAACTGAAGAAGCCACAGAGAAATGGAAAGGGGCCATGTGCTACTGGATTGAGAACTTAAATGTAAAAATCTCTAAAACCGTTCTTCAGGCGCAGCATAAGCATCCACCCAAAGCTCAGTGACTTCTGTTTTACAGAAGTGCAGTTCACCCTAAAGTTCATATGGGATCTAAGGGACCCCGAGGACCTGAAGCAATCATGAAAGAGAACAAGGTTGAAGGACTCACAGGTGTAGATTTCATGAATCTCCACAAAGCAACTTCAATCCCAGCTTCAACCCAAGTATAGACAGACAGATGGACAGAACAGAAGACATCGAAGTCAACCCTGGCATATGTGGCCAAATGGTTTTCAGCACAAGTACAAAACCATCCAGTTTGGAGAGGACAATGTCTGTCAGAAGAGAGAAGGTGAGCACTCAGCTCACCATGTGCAAGGGAAGGGAAGGAGTCAGGCCATAGCATGAGGGCCCCACTGTGTGCTTCTTAAAAAGAAACAGGTGCGTGGGATACTGGACTTGGTGATTCTTAGAAATGGTATCCAAAGCACAGACAGCAAAAGAAAAAGAAATAGAAATATTGGGCTTCATTAGAACTTTAAATTTTTTCACCTAAAGGAAAGAATACTATTTGTAAGATATGCAACTGAGAAGGAATGTCAGGAATGTAGAAGGAACATAACAAAAGATTCCAATGGTGTATTCAAATGGTTTCTGTAAGCATATTTGCAAAGAAAATGCAAACATTCTAGCTCAGGGTTTTTGGGAGATTCTAGTCCATGGTGGCCGGATTGCTTTGGGCCTGTCGTAAGGCAGCAAATGGCCTCAGGAGTGAATGGAAGAACGAAATTGCTTACATGGAGAACCAGGGACCAGAGAGAAGTGAAGTGGGCCATGGGCTCAGAGTTCTCTTTGAGGGCGTGCTCCCATTGACCGCAGTGGTTCTTCAAGGTTCTGCTACCTCCCAGTAGTGACATTCTGAGGGTCAAGTTTAAGCTGTGACCCTTTAAAGGACGCCTAGCATTCACACTTGCCAGCCAGTAAGCACATACAAAATAACCAGTATTGAGACACATGTAAAGACAATAAAGAAATACCACTTATTCCCATGTCTATTATTAAAAAGGGGGTGGAGCATGGAAAGATGGCTCAGTTGCCAAAGTGCCTGCTGCACTGGCATGAGAACCTAAGTTTAGATGGCCAGTACCATGTAAAAAGCTAGCTATAGCAACATGTGTCTCTAAGCACAGCACTGGAAGGGAGGTGAGGGGCCTAGGTAAACCTCTGGCGCTCATTGGTCATTCATCCAGCCTACTGGATACATGAGCTCTAGGTTCATCAAGAGACCCTGTCTCAAAATATAGGAAGAGTAAGATGGGAGTGGTGGCACATGCCTGTATTCCCAGGGGTGAGTTCATGGCCAACTTAGCCTTCATAGTGAATTCCAGGCTAGCCAAGGTTATATAGTGTGATCTTATCATACAAATAGATTATATTTGTCTGGCCTCCATTTGCACAAATGTAGCCCCCCCATACATCAATATACATATAAGCCACACAATAATGGGATTAGAGAGGATGTGGAGAAACTAGAGCCTATTGTACGTTGCTAATGAAACAGATGTGGCACTGTGGGCATAGAATTACCATTTGATTCAGTTAACTCCATTGGAGGGCATGAGAAAGCGGAAGCACTGGCTTTTGACAGGCTTGGGCCTGAAACTCAGGTATTGCAGCTCAGATACTCCACCGCCCCTCTGTGCCTCTCAACAAGGGCTGAGTTGTAACTTACTAGGCATCGGTGTTGCAGAACTGTGTGAATTTCAGATGCTTCAACATTAATATGATGTGTTGGACTATTTGATCTTTTACATTTTAAAACACAGAAAGTCTGGGGACTGGCAGGGCCGCTCCGTGGTTAAGAGAGTGTACCACTCTTGCAGAGGACAAGTTCAGTTTCCAGCACCTATAGGGTGGCTTACACTGCCTGTAACTCCAACTCCAGACCAGATGCCTTCTGTGAGCATCCTCTGTGTATACCTACATGTATATGCATACATATAGACATGAGAACATATACATAAGTGAAAACTAAAACCCAACAACTCAAAATCTTTTATACCTTGTTGTTCAGTTGTTTTCCCCCAAGACAGGTTTTTCTTTGTAGCCCTGGCTGATCTGGAGCTAGCTCTGTAGACCAGGCTGGCCTTGAACTCACAGAGACCCTGCCTCTACCTCTCAAGTGCTAGGATTAAAGGTGTGCTTTTGACTTTTTGCATGTACAAATTAGCCCACCAGGACTTTGAATCTGTGGGTTCATAAATGTTACTGACTAGGTAGACACAGAGATTTAGAGGTGTCAGATCATACGGCATCAGGGGCAGCCAAAGCGGGTTCTGTGTTTCTCACTGCCTTGACTAGGGTAGCCTCTTCTTGCCCCTCACCCTGTGCCACATCATGGGGGCAAGCAAGACTGTTCTGTGTTACAGGTACATATGGCATTCAGAGATGTGGCTGTGGATTTCTCTCAGGAGGAGTGGCGCCTGCTGAGCCCGGCTCAGAGGTCCCTGTACAGAGAGGTGATGTTGGAGAACTACAGCAACCTGGTGTCTCTGGGTAAGCGGTGTCTCCCTCAGGACACGCGTGCTCGGTTAGTGCACATACACCAGGGATTTTAGGCTGTGCTGGAGCAGCCATCTGGCTTTTTGTATTGACTTTTGGGTTTGTTTGCTCTCCCTGCTCATTCCCTGCTTTCCTAGAGAAGTCTGATTTTGTAGAGTTGAGCATCAATAAGAGAGAGAGAGAGAGAGAGAGAGAGAGAGAGAGAGAGCGCACATGCATGATAGTTGTACTCTGCATCTCTAGGCTTTTCCCTCCAACCTGGGGCTCTTTCTTCCCCTAAGTTAACTTCTTTTAAATGAGACAGGTGTGTTAGACTTGGCACTTTTGTGGCAAATACCCAAGAAAACAACTTAAAGGGAGGAATTACCTTTTGCTTTTGTTTTTGAGGCAGGGTCTCTACATACCATTGGCTGTCATAGAATTCACTACGTGGACTAGGCTGGCCTCAAACTTGTAGAGATCCATTCTCCTCTGCCTTCCAAGTGTTGGGATTAAAGCAGTGCAGCACCATGCTCAGAAGGACTTATTTATGACGGCGCACAGTTTCAGTCTGTCCTGGGACTGGGGCTTGACAGAGCCCAGCAGTATACTCCATGCCAGCCAGGAGCAGAGAGAGGGAGGAAGGGCAAACCAGTGTGTATGGACTTGCTTTCCATCTCTAGTCCACTCAGGCCCAGCCTACGGGGTGATGCCATCCCCTTTCAAGGCAAAGTCTTTCTTCCCAGTGAGTCCTCTCTGGAACCCCTCACAGACAGTCTCAAAGGTGCACTGCACTGATCTCCTAGGTGTTTTTCTACCCAGTCAGGTTGACAGTCGGGATTACTCTAATAGAGTTCCGTCCACCCAACATGGAGTAGACTCAGTGTACCCTCATCTGGGTTCACCGTCCCGCTGATCTCAAGTAACGGTTAACCAACGGCACTGCCCTTGAAGCTCCTCCCTCAGTCTTTGCTTCCTTCCATGCCCTAACCTATAGCCGTCCTGTTTTCTTTTCTGTGAGCAGGAATTCCAGTTTCAAAACCGAAACTCATCACCCAGCTGGAGCAAGGGAAAGAAACATGGCAAGAAGAGAGGAAATGCCCACAGGCTGCCGGTCAGGGTGAGTGGGGAAGGCCTGGGCATACGGGACACAGAGCTGTTAGTGGCCCAGGATGCTGAGAAGAAGAGGCAGTAATGAGGAACTGGGTCTTTCACCCACAGGGCCACCCTGTCTTCTGGCAGGAACTTTGCTGGTGTCTCTTGTCTCTTTTCCTTGAAGCCTTCTGGCCTCTTGCCTCTGCTTCCTGAGAGCCAGGATTAAAGCCATGTACCACCATGCCTGACTGAGTTTTTGAAATTTAAACTTATATCAGTATTGATTAAATCTGTATAAACTTTAAATATCGGAGTACCTGTAGATTTAATATATTTTTCAAACTAATTCATTGAATGGAACATGTTTTATGTTCCATTTGCCCTCAGACTAAATAGCCCAGAGTGTTCACATAATGGCAGATTCACAGTCAATGGAAAGGATCAGCCAGTGGAAAACTGAAGTTTTGTTCTCCTGTCACTCCATAGAGATGTTAAAACAATGTTGAAATTTCTTTGAAGGGGCCAATTTAATTCTGAACTGTGTTGACCGCAAATAAAAGCCAGCCACTTTGACCACAGAAGTGAGGAGATTTAAGTTGCTGGCCATAAATAGAGACCCCGACTCAGCTGATCTGAGTTGTGCAACACCTTCTTTGATGAAAGGAAAGAAAGTTGGTAACAGCAGCCAGGCTCCAGATACACCAGGAACAGGCCTGGGGCACAGCTACCTAGTCAGGGTGCTCCATTGTCCTGGGTCTGGGAGCGATGGGCATCAGGTCGGATCAGTGGCTCCCAGACTGTCATTCACACCTGTTGTGACAACTAGTGGAGCCCCTGGTGGGAAAGAAGTGTACCTAGGTGCTGGAGAGATGATGCAGCAGTTAAGGGTTGTCCTTGCCAAGGACCCAGCTTCAATTCTCAGCACCCACATGATGACTCACAATCACTGAACTCCACAAGCACCAGGCACACATGTGGTACACAAGGATACATGCAGACAAAGCCTTCATACACATAAAAAATTTACTAAAAGAAGAACTTCACTTAGTTACTTATAAGATGGTAAGAGATAAAAGGGAGGTGTTTCTTTGGTAGTTGGCCATGTAGAAAGAGTGAAGGGCTTTTATGTTAGGAAAGGGTGCTTATGCTTACTTTAATAATTAAGACAATTATTCTAATTATGCTAATTTAGTTATAACTGAAAACTGCATTCAGTGTAGGGTAGAATAATGTAATTCTGATAACTGATCGTCCGTGGGCTAAGAAAAAGAGTGTTTAGGAAGATTCGGTAAGATCTGTACTAACTGCTCAATCTGGTTGGCCATTGACCAGAACCAGCACTGCTGAAGTAGTAGGAGGTACAGCACAGAGAATTGGTTCCTGGGCTTGGACTTGGTTTTTTCTTAACTTTCAATTGTCACCCATGTCTGTTGCTTGGGTCTTCTCAGGACCTATCCCTTCCTTGTTGTAAGCTATGTCTCTGCTGAGAGACGCCCGTTGGTTGTCTTCTGGTTCTGTTGTCACCGAGTCCTGTAGTTTTGTGTTTAACAAACATGATCTTACTGTGTAGTCCATCTGGCTTTAAACTCAATGTGTATATTAGGCTGGCCTCAAATCCATGATCCTCCTGCCTCAGCCTTCCAGTCTTTCTTCCCTCCCTCAATTTTCCCTCGTGTTTTCTGCCTGCCTGCTTGCCGGTCTGTCTGTCTTCCTGTAGTCTAGGGACCAAACCCAAGGCCCATGAGAGCGGCAAGTACTCTATCACTCAGCTGTATTTCTAGCCTCCGGATTTATTGTTTGTGCTGATCTTGGGACATTTTTATTTAAACTAATTCTGGAAATTATCAGGTCTTAGAGGTTGGTAAGGGGCATCTTTGACAATACCATGGACCTTGGCTATAGTCACGCTGTTCCCCGCCAAGGGCTTACAGCCCTGTAGAATTCTAGCAAAGTAGTCCACTGATAGTGTGTTTGTCAAGTGGGGGGACCCCAGTGCAAGTGTGTCATGCACTTTCTATTTAGCCATTGCTTTTCTTTTTTAAAACATTTGTTGGAGCAGGGCATTCACGTGCTTTGGTGCACATATGGAGGTCAGAAGACAGCTTGTGGTACTAAGTTCTCTCCCACCATGTGTGCTCCACATTTGGTGACAAACACCTTGACTTGCTACACCATCTGGGCCACCCACTCTTCTCCTAGGCTGTCTTGCACTAAAGTTGGGTTTTTGCTTTCTCAGGCTGCCTGCTTCATCCTCCAGAACATCAGGAGACATTTCCACATGGGTCTTGTTCACAGCTCTCTATCAAAAGCACAGCTACACAGTACAGTGGACATAGTTTCTGTCTCGGTGCGGTTGTGAGTCAGAGGTATTGTAATAGTAACTCTGTGGAGACTCGTGTATTGGCCTGATTCACACATCTGTTAACTGTGGTGCTTTTTATAGCCTCAAGTTTGTAGTGCTTCTCCGGATGTAGTAGGAGATGGAAGATGTAGTGAGGCTGGGGAGGAAGTCTTGTGGGGTGACACTGAGGAACAGGTGCAGTCACCAGTAGGTTAGGCAAGATTGTTCGGGTGATCCCCGCAAGGACCCCATTCTGACTTGTTCTTTTCTCTGCAGCACAGGCAAAGCTGGAACTCTGCCCTGGTCCTGTCTGCTCCCCGGATCTCACCCATCAGAAATTCCCTGTGCAGTGTGTGCTGAGTGACCGTGTACCATGGATCTTTACATGCCTATGTGCAAAACGTCACGCCAATGCAGGGGCCACCTGCCACGGGGCCCAGGAGAAGCTGCAGCGAGCTTCTGATAGGAGCTCCTGCAGCGATAAATCAGAAGGTGGAGAGAGAGGTGCCAGGCCTTCATCTAGAAGGTCAAAGAAAAAGAGTTTGGGAGCCCTCTCCAGGCCAGCCCTAAGGCAGCCAGTCAGCTCTCGGAATGGTATCAGACGGGTAGGGATGGAGACCAGCCCAGCGCAAGCTGGGAGCACCAAAGAACCCGAAAAGTTGTTAAAGCGAATAGAAATCTTGGGGTTTGGAACGGTCAACTGTGGGGAGTGTGGGCTGGGCTTCCGCAAGATGACAAACCTGCTTAGTCACCAGAGGATCCATTCAGGGGAGAAGCCGTATGTGTGTGGGGTGTGTGAGAAGGGCTTCAGCCTAAAGAAGAGCCTTGCCAGACACCAGAAGGCGCACTCTGGGGAAAAACCCATCGTGTGCAGAGAGTGTGGGCGAGGCTTTAACCGGAAGTCAACACTCATCATTCATGAGAGGACACACTCGGGAGAGAAGCCTTACATGTGCAGTGAGTGTGGACGAGGCTTCAGCCAGAAGTCCAACCTCATCATCCATCGGCGGACACACTCAGGGGAGAAGCCTTACGTGTGCAGGGAGTGTGGCAAAGGCTTTAGCCAGAAGTCAGCTGTTGTGAGACACCAGAGGACGCACTTAGAGGAGAAGACCATTGTGTGTAGTGACTGTGGCCTTGGCTTCAGCGACCGGTCCAACCTCATCTCCCACCAACGGACACACTCAGGAGCAAAGCCTTACGTCTGTAAGGAGTGTGGGCGGTGCTTCAGGCAGAGGACAACCCTTGTCAACCATCAGAGGACTCACTCGAAGGAGAAGCCTTACGTGTGTGGTGTATGTGGGCACAGCTTTAGCCAGAATTCAACTCTCATCTCCCACAGGAGGACGCACACTGGGGAGAAGCCGTATGTGTGTGGGGTGTGTGGACGTGGCTTCAGTTTAAAGTCCCACCTCAACAGACACCAGAACATCCACTCAGGGGAGAAGCCCGTTGTGTGCAAGGATTGTGGTCGAGGCTTCAGCCAGCAGTCGAACCTCGTCAGGCACCAGAGGACACACTCTGGGGAGAAGCCCATGGTGTGTGAGGAATGTGGACGAGGCTTTAGCCAGAAGTCCAACCTCCTCGCACACCAGAGGACACACTCAGGAGAAAAGCCGTATGTGTGCCGAGACTGTGAGCGAGGCTTCAGTCACCAGGCCGGGCTCATCAGACACAAGAGGAAGCACTCAAGGGAGAAGCCGTACATGTGCAGGCAGTGTGGACTGGGCTTTGCCAACAAGTCAGCTCTAATCACACATAAGCGGGCACACCTTGAAGAGAAGCCCTGTGTATGGAGAGAGGGTGGCCAAGGCTTCATCCAGAAGTCACACCTCGCCTTTCATCAGATGACACATGAGGGGGAGAAGACTTATACATGCAAGACCTGTGGACAGGGCTTTAGACAAAGGTCTCACCTTAGCAGACACAGGAAGATGAACGGTGTCCACCATAAACTGCCCCTGCAACCCGACTCGGAAACCTGTTTGGGGCACTCATCCGGGCCCTTCTATTCCCTTTGAAAATGAGGACGATGGAAAGGTTCATTGTCAGAATTTGTATACTTCCGTGAAGCAGACCAATGAACTTCATAAGGCCTACGGACAGTAACTCAGCCCACTTCCTTCTGGTCTCACGTTCTGTGGCCTGTTGTCCAGTAAACTTTCAGCCCGCTTCCTTCCAGTCTCACAGTTTGTGGCCTGTTGTCCAGTAAACTTTCAGCCCGCTTCCTTCCAGTCTCACGTTCTGCGGCCTGTTGTCTAGTCAACTTTGCTTCTTTACAAGTCTGCAACCTGATCTGTGATTCTCATTCTTTTAGGAAATGGACCATCTGGGTGTCTTGAACTCACTGTTCACAAAAATTCATTGCTTGGGAGATAAGGGCATAGCTGCAAGACCTGTAAGGCCTCAGAGAGAGTAAGTGTGTGGCTCAGCAACCACACAGAGTGGTTTCAGTGGCTATTGAAGCAGCCATTCCTTAGCATTTTAATACCTCAACCGGAGCGTCTTGTTTCGGAATCTTTGTGGAAGGGTTTTTACCTCATGAAGTGAAATTCAGTTAAAAGGGCAGGAAACCCAATAGAAATTCTAGCTATGAAATCAGATTTTCCTTTTCACCCAAATTCACTCCAAAAGTTGTTTTTATACCTAAGTGCATATACCCAATATTTATTTATTGTTTGTTTGTTTGTTTGTTTTCTCAAGACAGGGTTTCTCTGTAGCTTTGGAGTCTGTCCTGGATACTCGCTCTGTAAACCAGGCTGGCCTCGAACTCACAGAGCTCTGCCTGCCTCTGCCTCCTAAGTGCTAGGATTAAAGGTGTGCACCACCAAGCAATTTTTAAAAGATAGTCCAGAAACATGGTTTTTGTTTGTTTGTTTGTTTTTAATTTTATGTATTTGAGGGATTTCCTGCATGTGTCACAAGCACGCTTGCAGCCCTCGGAAGACAGAAGAGGGCATCAGACACCTTAGAACCAGAGTTATGGATGGCTCTGAGCCATCATATGGATGCTGGGAATCGAGTTTGGCTCTCTCCAAGAGCAGCCATTGTACTTAACCTCCAAGCCATCGCCTCGCCCCCAATTGCAGTTTTTCACTCCAATTGCATATTAGGATTATGCATAAAACAGCATACTATATTTTCCTTTCAAATGCTCTTGCAGTTAGGGCTTTTTTATCCAAATTCACTAATTCTTATAGTCTTTAGGAAATAATGCCAGATTAAAAAAAAATTACTAGGTATGTGATTTTTCTTATAAATTTCCTTAGAGTTTTAGAGTGTTCATAGATTATATGCTACATTATTTTACAGACTGTCAAGAGATAAATAGTTCATATCATTGCACTGTAGGTTTGGGGGACACAAATGTGTCCCCAGGTTTCCCTTTGGCGGATCAAGAAACAAATTAAAAACCTAATTTCTGTAAACAGTGGGAACTTGGGGGAAGAGAAAACCATTATTTCTGCCCGGATTTTCTGGAACTGGTGTTCTCACTTACATCTGCTCAAGTGTGAATGGTGTAAGAACTAAGTCTTCTAAGATATATGCAGAAAATATAATTCTACAATTCACTGAAATCATGGAGTTTTTTTTGCTGTTGTTACATACCCTTTGCAAGAATTTTCTTCTAAATGGCATTGAAGTAGGATTTTCCCATCAAATTGGCTCAAATAGAGAAGTCTTGGGGAATAATTCCTATGCCAGAATTTTCTTCCAGTGTATCTTAAAGACTTATATTTCATCCAAATTTCTTTACTTAATGGGTACGAGGGTGGGGTAGGGAAATAAGCCCTCTTCCACACAAGTGGTAAGAAAACACTTATTAAATTTTGTAACTTCCTACCTAATAGAAACAGGATCTGCGCCATGTTTTCTCCACAATGGCCCCTACACATGCAGACTCAGACCAGTGTGCGTGTTTGTTTATCTTGTTCTTTTCTCGTGTCAGCCCTTTGCTACCTCTTCTTCCCGAAAGCGATTTTTTTTTAATTCAAAACATCTTTTTTGTTTTTGTTTTTGTTTTTGTTCAAAGTGATTTAAAAGATAGCCTTTCATCCAAAATTGCCAGAAGTGGAAGTGGAATTGCAGGCACAGTGCATGCCATATATTGTCTTTATGTCCAGATTTGTATAATGTTGCAGTGGGGCAGTCAGCATGAGTTATTTGCCACTGTTATTTCAAAGAGCATGCAAATGTAAATGCATCCCTGTTTTTTTTCCTTTTTTTTTTCTTTTTGAGAAAGGGTTTCTTTATTTAGCCCTGGTAGTTCTGGAACGAGTTCTGTAGACCAGGCTGGCCTCAGACTCAGAGATCCGCCTGCCTCTGTCTCCTGAGTGCTGGGATTAAAGGTGTGCGCCACCACCGCCTGGCAAAAATGCATCTTTTTAAGATCCATATTCATTCAGATTGTGATTTTCTTTATTTTTGCCCTAATTCTTAAAGCAGTTTCTTTGTTCTAGACTAGCCCAGAAACATGATTATTCATTTACATTGCTTGTGCTATGGATTATTTTGGATATAATTCTGTGCCAGATCTTCCAAAATGGCCCTGAGCTAGGGTTTTTATAAAGCCAGATTGAGTGAGGTGTGGTGCACATGTCTTTAATCCCAGTGCTGGAGAGACAGAGGCAGAAAGCAAGTACACCGAACTCCAGATTCAATGAAGAGACCTCCACAAGGATACCTGGTCTAGCCTTCTCTAGCTCCTGCATGGCCACACCTGCATACGCTCCACACACCCCTCGAGCCCTCGTGTTTACGCAGCAGGTGCCCTTACCCACTGAGCCATTCCCTGGCGCCCTTCTCCCATTCCACAGCCAGAATATGAAATAGGAGAAATAGTAAATGTAAAAAACAAGGGAAAGGGGCACAGGAAACAGACGTCAGCCTTTTTCAGGCCTTTGACCAAGGCTTGTTCACGACGCAGACAGTCCAGTGTCTGAGTGCCATTTGTCCAGGTCTCATTTTAAGGACATCTTTGAAAGGCCGATGGTGTAGCTCAGTGGTAGAGCAGTTGCCTCTCACAAGAAGGGCTCTGGATTTGATCCCTAGTACCACTAAATTGGTACATGAATATTTTTGTGGTCTGAGTGTTTGTGTTGTAATCTAACCCTTCACGTAGTAGTGTTCAAATTCCATTCAGATAAAGGGAGCTATGGTCAAGGTCACAGGCAACACAAAGCTGAATTTACAAAGGTACATGAAGCTGGCTGTGATTTTAAGTTGGGTGTTCTAGAGATGCCTCACAGTCCACTAGACAGACAAACACAGGTTGATTGGCACGTGTTCAGTGCCCTCTTCCAAGGCCACAGCAAAATCACACATGCTGGGATCACATCTTATTTTTATTCTTTTTAGTCTTTAGATTGTTTTTATTTCCCTGATTTTAAGGAATTTAAGGAAGGAGGCACATAGAAGCCAGTGATATAATTCTTTCTTTTAGAAACAGCAGGTGGAAAAAAGAAAAAAAAAACAGCAAGTAACATTATCTCTTGCTGTATTGTGATGGTTAGTTTTAAGTGTCAACCTGGGGAGAGTCTCAGTGAGGCTCTCTCTACAGCAGGTGTTGGTGGGGGGTTGTCTAGATTATGCTAATTTGAGGTGGGAAGACCAAACCATGATGGGTGGCACTATTCCCTGATGTGGGATTCCCCTCTGTATACTGTGAATATGTTTTATCATCATTGGTTAATAAAGAAGCTGCTTTGGCCTATGGCAGGAAAGAATATAGCCAGGCTGGAAATCCAAGCAGAGGGAGAGGGAGAAAGAAAGCGGAGTCAGGGAGATGCCAGCATCTGCCAGAGAAGCAGGATGTGAGGTAACAAGCCACGAGCCTTGTGGTAGAATATAAAATAATAGAAATGGGTTAAATTAAGTTATAAGAGCTAGTTAATAATAAGCCTCAGCTAATAAGTCAAACAGTTTGTAATTAATATTAAGCCTCAGAGCTTAATATTATTTGGGAACTGGTGGGTGGGAGAGAAACGGCCAGCTACAGTTCCCTAAGTGTGTGTGTGTGTGTGTGGCGGGGGGGGGGGGAGGTCCTGGACTACAGAAGAGTGGACAAAGTGAGCAAAGTGAGTTGAGCAGCAGCATGCAGGTGTTTACTGCTCCTTGTTCCTGAGTACGGATGTGACATGATGCACTCCCTCAAGCTCCTGTCACATATTGTCAGGATATTTTTATCACAGCAGCCAGAAAAGAAACTAAGACACATACCAACCAGAATCAGAATACTAGGGTTGGTATGGTATCAGAATAGAGAGGGGGCAGAGGTTAAGAGTGCTTGCTCTGTAATCATGAAGAATGGAGTTCAAATTCCAGCATCTGTTTAACAAGCTGAAGTTTTCCACAACATCTGTAACCCCAGAGCTAATATGGCAGAGACAGGATGGTCGCTCAAGTTTGCTTGCTTCTAGCTTAGATGAGACATGAACCTTGAATTCACAAAGAGGCCCTGTTCAGAGGAAGAGGCAGAGCGATAGAAGACAGCTGATGCCCTCTTCTGGTCTCTGTGAGCATGCACAGGAGTATGAACCACCCCACACACATGCACACACTCAAACACAACACAACACACACACACATCTTTTAAATTATATTATTATTTCATAAAGAAATAGATATTATTTAAAACTAGTTATTTAAAATAACCCATGTACAGAAACCTTGAAAAACTGACACTCTAAGAATGTGTTAGTTCAGGAATTTTTTCCTTTATTTAAATTTTCTGCTGTTTTATTTTCTTATAACACACATGAAATGTTTTATGAACTAGTCACTTGTCTGCACAGGATAAGCAGCGAATCATTCTGCTGAGATCTGAACGTCCATCTTGACTGTACACATATCCAGGAGACAAAACCTGCACCCGCATTTCCTGTCTCACAGCGCATAAACCCATACAACCAAGATATGATCCACTTAGAAATTTGCGGGCATATATATTTTCATTTTGAGTACAACCTTGTATCAGAAAATAAAAGTTTTCCAAGCTTAATAGCCAAGATATCTATTTTTCCAAAGCTATTCTTTAGGCTCATTAATCATTCAAAAAACCATAAAGTGCATTTTCACAACTACTTCCTAAGAACCCACCTGTGCCAGGAGCTATAGTTAAACATAAGACGCACAGTCTCAGGCATGGAGGTTGGGTGTGTAGGCATGCAGGTACAACGTTGTGCTGTTCAGCTTTTCATCACTATAACACAATACCAGAGATGATCAACTTATAAACATAAGTTTGGTGTTTGCTCACAGTTTTGAAGTTTCCAGTCCATGGTCATTTGGTTCCACGCCATTGGGCATGTGGCAAGGCAACACATCATCCCAGAACAAAATCATTCACAGCATCACAAGGAAGCAAAAGAGAATGAGTTCCCACAAGCCCCTTCAAAGACCTGCCTTCAACCACTAAAAGACACCTTACAGGCCCACATTTCTTGAAGGTTTATTCTTGGGATTCCCCTATTCTCACCCGTGCTCCCAGGTGAACTTCAAGATTTGTTCAGCTCAGTGGTCAAACCACTGTGAAATGAAGACACTTTCGGGACTTTGGCCGTCAGGAACATCACACAGAAACAACCCATATGGTCACATCACTGAAGAAGCTTACTGAAGGAAACAGACTACTTATACTGACATGTCACAGTATTAGACACAACAAAAAATTCTCTTTCAACACGTTAACCTTGAGGAAATATGCAAGGGATCACCAACTCTTTGCTGTCTCTCATGTGATGACCTAGGTAGGCAGGAAGGTGCAGGCTCATTCCCAACAGGGTACCAATAATACATGGTGGATGAGCTGGCATAAATACTGCCTACACTTTAAAATGATTTGCATCCAATGGTTCTAGAGCATGTGTAAGGCCCGTGTTCACTGCTGTTGACCTATGTACAAAAGCTGGATTGTCTAGACAGCTTTCATATTTGATAATACATTTTTGTGGGTATTATTTTGAATAATCACTTTGGGTAACCTGGATCTACAGACTGCATACTGCCAACAATACCAGCCGAGACAACCTACAGCCCCTCCTGGGTTCTTAGGGTTGATAAAGAGACCTGGAGATGGGAAGCTCCAGCCTGGGCCCAAACGGTAACAGGCCAGAAACAATGAAGTGCTTGTACTTTAGTGGCTGCAGGAGACGATTACCCTGCCATTGGTGAGTGCAGTTTCTGCCTCAGCCTTATAAATTCAACTTTGCTAAAGATGGGAGATCAGCCCGGGAAGCTTACTGAGGCTTTCAGGTACTTTTTGTGGGGAACTGGCTACATACTATCTCCCATCGTGAGCCAGCTCACTGCATTATGAATTTACCTAATATCACACAATGCAGGGTGTATAGAATGTCCCATTAGTTGGCCTGTCACAACCAATCAGTTAAGAATTCAAGACTCCTCTGAGTGCACTAATGCCCTAGACAGACACCAATTGGGAGAAGTATCCTGCTGGCCAGATGTTCCTCCCTGGAGCCATACAAGTCCATCCTTCAGATGGCCACTCCACAAGAAAACATTCCATCCCAATCTCCCACTCACGCATGGCCACCAAACCACTCTCTGCTAGATTGGGCTTAGCATTCTCTGCTCACACCCCTCTTTTGTATGTACTAAGAACCACATCCATGCCACTACCATAACATTCTAATACCTTGAGCTGTCTAATTTCTGTCTTCTCTTGCCACTTTCTGCCTATGCTCCCCCAATGCTGTATCTAACAACATCTGACAGTGTTGTTTTATGCCAACTCCATGTGTGTGCCAGCATGTGTGTCTGATGGGAACAGTGTCACAGTTTTTAGAGATGCTTTCTCCTACCACCTCTGCAAAAGGTCAGGGACTTTAAGCTACCCTCCGTTGTGTTTTCAAGGAACATGCGCGGAACAAATATCCAGGCCGAGGACTTTGGTTTCAAATTGGCCAACAGGATTTGTAGCGTGACTGCTGGCAAAAGTAGCTCTGAGGACTGTGGGATCATAATTATTATTGAGCCACTGATTGTGACCAAGTGTGTCATCTCTTATACAGAGAGACAGGCAAGATGGCAGCCACCCCTCTGTCCAGGTAGATTCATATCTACTATTATTAAATAAAGGGGACAGATATAGCTGCCGGAGGCCCACAATGCTCTGATACAATGTGAAGTTTTCTTCAAGGAGGGGCTGAGTGCTAGACTCTTTTTGCCCGGGAAGGTAGGAAACAAAACACCTGTAGAACTGTAGGCACAGGAGCGTCTGCTACCACTTCCCAAATGTCCACACATCTGTAGGAAGTACCTCCCAGGTCTCTTATAGACAGTGGCTCTCCTTCCCTGATGGATGTCCTGAACATCACATCAAGGGTGACAGCATGAGTTGAGAGAAGAGGAGCAGCCATTAACACGAAGTCATGCTGAGTAAGAGTAGTCTTGCTTCCAGAAGACTTGGCAGAACCTAAGTTACAATGATGTGGGACCCATGCCTAGGAACATACTTCTGGGGAGTCCCCTTTGCAGGAAAGAAAGAGCCATCTGTAAAGCTCTCATCCGAACAGAATTATTTTCCGGCACCCGTCTGCTGTGGGAGAGAGGTCACTAGCATGCAGGAAGAACTGCCAGGAGGAGGGAGAAGAGCCTGGATGGACTGAGTCCAGCCTGAGGGAGCGAGAAACAGGGCCATCTAGTTCTGAATCAAGGGAAGAGACCCACAGTTGGCTTTCTGCTAAGATAAGGACACTGTCACTCTACTATGAATTCTTATAAGTTAACTGAGTAAGCTATATATATGTCCAGTAAAAGCGGGGGAGGATATATACGTGCTATATATTTTTATGTTATACTCCTTGTGCACACAAACAGATGTGATTACATAATGTTGTATCACCCCTGCAGAGACATGGCTGACTCTGAGGGTGAAGCAGTGGCTGAAGAATTGGAATGAGAAGAGCTTTACTATATAGTACTTTATACTTTTTGACTTTGAACCACACTTAACTATTACCTACTGAAAAGTAAATTAGCAGCTGGGCTCAGATACTTCCGTTGGCCGGGTATTTGGTTAGCATGCATGAAGCCCTGGGTTCCGTCCCCTGTACCACATAAAACTGAATGTGGTGGCACAAGTCTGGAATCCCAGGACTCAGTGGGTGGAGGCAGCAGGGTCAGGAGTTCAAGTTCATATTCAGCTAAATAGCAAGTTTAAGGACAGGGCACATGAGACCCTGTCTCAAAAAACAACAATAAAGAAAAAAAACAAAAATTAAAAACCAAACTTCAAAATTATCAGTAAAACATTAAAAAGTATCTGGGCATGGTGGCACATGCCTTTAATCCTAGCATTTGGGAGACAGAGGCAGATTGATCTCTGTGAGTTCAAGGCCAGCCTGGTCTATGTAGCAAATTCTAGGCCAGTCATGGCTGTATAGTGAGACACTGACTCAAAAAAAAAAGAAAGAAAGAAAAAAAAAGAAATAAAAAGAAAAAGGAAAAAATAACAAGAAAACAACAATAAAACAGAAAATAAAACATTAAAAACCATTTTTTAATTTTCCCATACTCCAAAGTATATGTGGTATTGAATAGTAATACCAGTTAGAAAAAGAAAAAAGAGCTGGGTCTGCTGGTCCCAGCATGTCCTCTCAGTTACTTGGGAGGCTGAGGAGGGAAGATCCCAAGTTGTTCAAGGCCTTTCTATGCTACAGAGTAAGTTCAAGGCCAGTCTGAGCAACTTCATGCGTTCAAAACAAAGAAGGCTAGGAATATATCACAGTGGTACACTTGCCTAGCCTCTGCAAGGCCCTGGGTTCAATCCCTCCTACCACTTGGAAGTGTGTGTACGTGCACGAATACACATACACATGTACACTCATACACTCACACACACACACACACACACACACACACACACACACACATCTTAGGAGTTCCTTTCAATTCTTATTCTTACACTTAAATACATATTCCAAAAACAAGAACATCTGTAGCTGGGTAGTCTCTTTGCAGCCTTGTGACTACCTCAGATCTAACTGTCACCTAGGATGGGGTTCCCAGATGGGGAAAGTTGGTCCTCCAGACCTTGGCTGAACTTAGTGGCAAAGAGCGAAGCGGTGAGGTCATCCCCAATCTCAAGAGCGATGTCATATGCTGTCTGGCCTCTGGTGTTCTTCTTTTGAGGATTTGCGTTGCACCTGCAAAGGAAGTGGAGAAAGTTACTCAAGGTCACTCAGGAATATGACCCTCAAAGCTTACTATTCCTTGCCACAGAGACCAATGTTGGTACCTGGTTCTACCTCCCCAAACATGTCCCAAAGAGGTCAGGTCTCAGAATGACTCTCCCTTTTAAGGGATTGTGTGATTTCAAATGTTCATTTGCCTATCCTTGTGATTGGCTCCAATTGCATCAAAGTCCTATAACCATGTTAAAAGAGGGTAATGCTCATTGTGTAACAGTGGCCTTCACTGACAGGGATAACAGTTCAGAAGGCAGGACCTGTCTAACACCACTGAGCGTCAGTAGGGATGTCGCTGCTATCCTCGGTAGGAGCCTCTGAACATACCCCAGTAAAGTGGTGATGCTCTCCTTTCCTTCCAGGCCAAGCAGAGTTGCTTCATGAAGAGCCGTATTTCTGAACCTATTTGTGGGGGAGAAAAATTCTGGGTAAATGTTTAGTGTCATCAGGAAAATGGAAAGGGACTAAACTCAGGTCCTCAGGCTCGGTGGCAGGTGCCTTTAGCTGCTGAGTCATCTTGCTGGCCCTAATTCTGGTTTGCTAAGGAGCACCTTGCCAAGCTTCTCTGTTCTCTAGCTTCAGGAAAGCTAGGTCTCTGAATGGCTGATGCCTAAGAGTGGCAGTGTGGAGGGGATGTGGTTCCCTGGATGCACCGAGCCCAGCTGCAGGGCAGAGGCCGTACTGGAAGGTTTCAACTTTTTAGATGGATATATTTGAGCTAGATTTAGTAGCATTTGACTCACTGGGGACAAGTCTACTTCCCTTTCCTGGCACCTACTAAAAAGGAAGAAGAACTCTGTGTTTTATTTGGGAAGATGACCTCCAGTCTGGCTTTCTTCCCTCAAAGACTTTCACCTACGTAAGTTAAACACTGCTCAGGGCAGTCTTGATAATGCGGTGGGAGCCGCGTTGTTACTACTTCACTCAGACGAGCATAACCACAAAGCTGCGACTGAGGAGGCCTGCCCTGGCACTATGCACCAGTCAGCTGGATGGGCCAAGCCAAGCACAGGACTCGGCATGTCTGCAGTGAAATCACATGTGTCTCTGGGTCACTGTGGCGTGCCTATGAAGTATATAAGGAAATTAGGGAAGACCACAGTAAAAGGGCAACTTGTTCTATGTCCACAGAAGTTTCAAACTTATAGTTGAATTGTTCATGAATCCAGGATTCCTTTTACTAGAGAATCATTTAAAAAGTGACTTGTAGCACTGAACTGAGCCCCCCAAGATCCAAATGAGGAGCAGAAGGAGGAAGAAAATGACGAAGGACTGCGAGGGATGCTATCACCCACTGATACAAGGGGTCGGATCTAATGAGAGTTTACCAAGGCCAGATGGACCGTGACTGAACGAGCATGTGATCCAACCAGATTCTCTGAATGTGGCCGGATTTTCTGAATGTGGCGGGCCTGCAGTCTTTCTGAGAAGCCATTGACAATGACACTGGGACTGGTTTCCTCTGCATATACTGGATTTTTGGGATCCAGTCTGTTTGGATGCTCACCTTCCTGGACCTGGAGGGAGGGGGGAGGAACTTGGATTTCCCACAGGGCAGGAGACCCTGACTGCCCTTGGGGACAAAGAGGGAGGAGGAGAGGGAGGGGGGGAGTGGGAGGGCGTTGGGAGGAGGGGCGTAAATGGAAACTTTTTATAATTTAATAAAATTACTTTCAAAAAAAAGTGACTTGTAGATCAACCACAAGGCATCATGCTTAAATGCTATGAAAAGCTTGTCTGAATTATAAAAATACAAAATATATTATAAAGCAAATAGCATCACTGGGTACAGTGGTGCACACCTTGGATCTCAATACACAGAATGTAGAGGCAGGTGGATCTTCGTGAATTCAAGATCAGCCAGGGCTATACAGTGAGACATTATTTTTTTTTAAAAACCCCACATATAAACAAATAGCATCATTTCATCATCAAGAAAATGATGCAAAGGTATGGGAAAGGTATAGACTTAAGAAAACTCAAGAAAGTTTACAATGTTTCATGACTCTATATCAAATATTCTGTTATAGACTGAAACTGAGAGGGAGCAGTCTCTTCTGATATAGTGTCCTATGGGAAATACTATAAAACGCACTCAGAAAATGGGCTTTGTTATTATAGCCCTGTCTAGCCTCAAACTTGTGATCCTCCTGCCACAGCCTAAGTGCTGAGAGTGCAGGTATGTACCAACAGCCCTGGTGACAAATTTTACAAGTACATATAGTCAATTAGGAAGAATAAGAAAACAAAATGAATAGTAGCCATAAAGAATATATTTTGAATAAAAACACAAGAAAAATTGAAACAGATAATAGAAGCAAAGCTATGGGAATTTTGTTCCCTCCTCCATGGTGACTGGAAATACCGAACAACACATCTCACCAAGCCAGGAAGCAAGAGGGCTGAATGCAGCATCTTTGGAAACTTCTATTTGGCATCATGTCCAGAAGATGAGCATTGCCATAGATGATACGTACTCCAGGAACTTCTGAACCCAGTTTCCAAAGTAATTTGGAGGCAAACAAGAGAATCTCAGATAGGGATTAAGTTGTGAGTCAAGAAGGCCCTGAGGCTGGGCAGTAAGTAACTTTATGTAGAATCCCTTCATCCTCAAATATGGACACTAAGGGGCCAGGGACTGTATGGTGGACTCTCATGGCAGCTCCTCACCAGTGGTGTCAGCCCGGCAGACAGCCATGTAACCTTTTTTTTTTCCTGCATTAACTTTATAGATACATTTTCACAGAAACACACTGAGGCATCTCTTTACTCAGCATAGGTCTTAACAGTTTGGATCATGACAATAGCTTTGCCCAATATCCCAAGAGTTAAAGATTCACTAGACCTAGAAAAGTACAAGTTCATGTTGGATGTGGTAGCACACACCTATAGTCTCAGCACTCAGGAAGTAGAGGCAGAAGGATTGCAAATTCAAGGCCAGATGGTCTACATTAGCAAGTTTTAGGTTGGCCATGCCTAAATAAAAAGCACACAAAAAGTACAAATTAATAGGTTAGCAAATGCATTACCATTTATAAAGCCCATAGCGGTGCTGGCACATGCTTTTAATCCCAGCTCGCAGGAGGCAGGTGGATCTCTGAGCTCAAGGCCAACCTGATCTACAGAGTTTCAGGACAGCCAGGGCTATACAGAGATACCCTGTCTCAAAAAAAAATTATAAACCCCATTAAGTTAGGCAATAGAGTATTTTAAAATTTGGTTTTACTCAAGGTCCCTTGAGTCATTTTTCTAGAAGGCAGAAGAACTTTTAGGAGGTGGAGATTCACTAAGGGAAGGTCACTGAGGGTGGGCTTGGATGTTTTATAACCCCACCCCACTTCTTCCTGAATGTAGATACAATGTGAGCAGTGACCTCCTGCTCCTGACCAAGCCTTCCCTGCCTGCTGCCATTTTGGACTACATCTCTCCAAACTGCAAGCCCAATCAAACCCTTTCTCCCCTGAGTTGCTTCTGCCAGGGCTTTCTATCACGGAATAACAAAGTCGCTAAAGCACCCAGCTTTGGAAAACACCTATTAAGCCTCTTACTAAGGCTGGGAGAGAGTAAAACAGTTCTGGGGGTTCCAATCGAACAGAACACTTGCATGGACTGACTACTGTGACGGAATCCTGTGAGCTATACTTAGTCATAACAGGGTGCCTTGCTGTCCTTCTAATGTTTCACTTACGGTCCCCACTGCAGGTCGATGTCTGCTCCTCTCTGAGCAAGAACTGGAATGGCTTCATGGTGTTTATTCACAACAGCCACGATAACAGCAGGCCGCCCTTGACTATCACAACAGTTAGGGTCTGCTCCCTGTGGGTCATGGAAAGGGACAAACTTGCCACAAACCCGGAACTCAACATTGCCCAACTGCCATCCCACCATGAATGACAAATGTCCTGGAAAGGGATGATGGCATTAAGCTGAGTATGAACCAGAGGAGAACGAGGAATCTCATGAACAGAGCTAGAAAAGACACAGATGTCAAGCCCCCAGATGTTTAAGACTTCTCCCCACATCGGGAGGAGCAAGCAAGCACCCAACCACCTTGCCTGGTTAGGAAAGCAGGCTGAGAGTAAATGTGGCCACATTCTGTCCGGCTCAAGGACATTATGGTTCGCATGTGCTTGTCTATGTGATTCTTTGCTATAAAAGCAGGCAGAGAAGCACGACCAAGTATAATGCCCTTGGGCAGTACTTCAGCCCTTGCATGCAGAGCTCAGTCAGCAGGCAGCAGGCACAAAGCAGGCTGCTCTCTGCAGAGAGAGGCACTCACTTCATCGAGCAGCTGTTCCAGCACGGACAGTCTTCCTTTCCCTGTGGGGCCAACCTCCTCCAGCAGGAGTCTGTTTTCAGGCTGTGGGGTGACAGAACAGGGCATCTTCATGGCCTCTGGGTACCTGTGCTGCAGACTCCCAGCCAAGCGCTCGAGGCAAACCCCTCCCCCTCCCAGGTTAGTGGTTATCTTCTCTGTTGGACAACATGGACAGGTAAGTGTGAGTTTTGAGAGAAGGTGTGTGTGTGGGGGGGGGGGAGTTTCTCTGAGTGTTTTTGTGTATACACAGTCTTCCATGTGCAGTAGTCCAGACATACACGTGTAACTGTAATGTGTAATCTGTGCTCAGCTCCCAAGCCTTGTCTTGACATTTGTTTTATACAATCAAGGGCAAGGAGGCCCATCAGAGGCCTCACAAAACCTCAGAAATTTGCAAGTTTTGTAATGAATAGCTCCAGGAAGAGCAGCTAGGGTGAAACTGTGAATCCACTTTGTGGCTTACGAAAGTGCCCGAGGCCAGCCCAGGATGACAGATCACACACACTTGCCCAAGAAATGGAACCAACAGAGTGTGTCTCTTGCTTAGGAAAAAATACTTTCATTGGTCCATAGACATCTGAAGAATTTCTTTCATGTTTTCAAAATGCCATGAAATTTACCTTTATCTGTCTTTAATATCATTTTATATATAGAAAGGATTCCAAATACTAGAAGACTGAAGGAATTAAACAAGCACACCACTTTAGTATGCTTCTGCCACGAGGTCCCAGTCATGCCTTGGGTGGCCACGGGGACTCGGACTGCCCTTTGTAGAAGCGGTTACAAAACCTACTCCCCTTCCTGGGCTACTATGTCTTTCAGAAGATATGGGGTTCAGTCTATATGACCCTCATTTGCCACCCCACCTCTCTGGTAAATTTCTTGGAACAAGGTACTGTTTCTGAATTAGGAAAACCCCACACGGTCTTAGGTATGGTGCCTAGTCACAGTGAATTCTGTTCCCTGTGGAAAAATGTATTAGACTGTCAGTTTCCTGAGCTCTGGGGCACGTCTGGGTGTGCTCAAAATAATCACTACACAGTGAAGGGATGCTGGGGCTGGCACGTGCAAATGAGAAGGTAACAGCACACGACAGTGAGAGTGAGTTGTGCACTTCTCTCACACGGCAGTGGAGACCTGGGTCACACACAGCCTAGTGAGCTCTGCACCTCTCTCACCCTCACTGTTTCAGACTGGGGGGAGGTGGAGAGCACAAGCAACCAAAACCAATCACAGAGTCTTCCCCCCAAATTTACTAGTGCACGTGAGGCCTATGTTGCAGGAGAGGCACGTAAATGTAAAAAATAGTCCCTGCCTCCAAAGCAATTGAGACACAAGCAAGGAGGCTAGAGCATGCCCACAGGGGAGGCCCAAGGGCCTGGCAGAACACGGGGATGTGGGGAGCACCAACCACATATGCCCATCTCTACATCTGGCTTGCTGCTCCTCACAGCTGTTCTCCGTGCTGCAGTCAGAGGGCCAGAGCCAGGCAGCTGGGGAAGGCAGTTCCTTCATGGTTATTCCTGGTGTGTATTTTAAAAGACAAAACCTTAAAGCTGCAGGAGATCCTGAAGTGATGTCCACTGCAGTGGATGAGTGATTTTGAGGGATCTCTAAGAAGACTATAATAGGTGAAAACAATGCAATACACAAACAAAAAACAACCTAACACCCAGAGATCCGAGTGTTTTCCTCTCTAGCTGAGCATTCAGGTTCTAAAAGTTAGTCAGCAAGGAGGGCAGATATTAGGTTCAGGCTGTAGGCAAGACTGCAAGACTGGAGGGTTTATTGTGACTGGCAGAGACAGCTGCCACCCTCCCCTTGGCTCCTGTGTGAGGGCAGGAAAACTATGTTTTCTGTCTAAAGTCCTGCATCTATTTTCTAGAAATCACATGATTTCCCAGCAAAGACTTCTAATGGGAGAAGGGAAGAGTGCAACCACAAGGGAGGCTATGAGGGGGAGGAACCAAGATGGCTACACGCAGAACTGAAATATATATGAGTACATCACACAGTAACACCCCTGCCACCAGAGGAAAGACCTTCTACACTGGCAACCCAGGAGACCTCCTGCCTCTTGCCTAGTAACTCTGGGGAGCCCCATCATGGTGGCACGAATGAGAACAGTCCCCATAGGCTCCTCATATGTTTAAATGCTTGGTCCCCAGTTGGTGGAACTGTTTGGGAAGGATTAGGAGGTGTGGCCTTGCTGAAATAGGTGTGTCCCTGGTGGGTGGGCTTTAAGGTTTCAAAAGCCCATTCCAGGCTCAGTATCTTTCTCTCTGTGTCTGCAATTTGTAGATCAGATATGAACCCTCAGTTATTTCTCCAGTGCCATGCTTGCGTGCCACCATGTAAGCAAGCCCCAGCTACATTCTTTCTTTTATAAGCTGCATTGCTCATAGTGTATCTTCACAGCAGTACAACAGCAACAAAGAAGCTATCCATAGCCACTCACCTACCTAGAGACTTCAACTCACACACCTATCCAAGCTTGGCACTCACACTGGATACCCATGCCAGCACCAGTGCTGATCCGACTAGCCCTTTATTTGTTAAGTGATTAGACAATGAAGCATCATCATGTATTTAGCCAAACCAAATATCAGAGAAAGATGAGCACTCAGAACTGACCCTGGAGGAAACAGAGATGATCCAGGAAATTGATGAGACTTTAAAATTAGCTCTAGTTCACTATCTTAAGAAATTTGCCACAAAATAGACAACACTGTTGTTTAAAAGGAGAAAATGAGAAAGCATTCCATTACAAAATGTCCAAATAAACACTGGTGCAAGAGGTTGCAGAAGAGCTATGGAGACCAAGAAGTGCACCTACTGTAGGCAGCTCTGGGCTTCTGTGCAAGTTTTTGGTCTTGAGATCCTTCATCTTCTTGATATTTTCAGGCATGTCTGAGGCGCTCTGGCTATAGGCACTAACTGAAATGACAAAGAGTTGGAGACCAAAATGACCCTGCCTTACTTGTCATGTGTAAGGATACTTTGCTCATGCCCCTCAAAAGGCACAATGATAAAATGGATTTTCTAGAATTTTTTTAATTAAACTTGGCAGGTGGGACTCTTGACCACCCCTTCCAGAAACTTGGAAATGATTTGAAAGGGAAAAGAAGGGATTTTAATTTTTAGATTAAAAAGCACATGTACACACCCCCAACACACACCAGCTGCAGCAAATAAACTTCCCAAGCCCTGTGAAGGATTTCGGAAGTCAGACCCCAGCTCCCATCTCCAGAGAAGCCAGACAAATAAGCTGCCTGGAACATGTTGAGATTTGTGACTCAGCTTCAAATTTTATACAAGTCTCACCCATCCTGCCCAATCAGTGTGTCCTTGGTTAATTACTGAAAAGTCACCAGGAGAGTGTAACTCACCCAAGCTGGCCCTGCTGTCATACAGCCCATTCCCACCTTCGCTGATGCTGCTCAGAAAGTGGTCACTGAGATTCATCGCCTTGTTGATGTACAGGTTCTGGTCAATGAAAACATTTCAAGCATCACTAACGATGGGGCTGCTATGCCTCAGCAGAGAGATCTACTGCGAGCCTGCCCCTCCGGAGGGACACTTACAGTGCAACCTGAGGCTGGAAACCTTGTGCATGGTAGGCAGGCCTTCTACCATTAAGTTATAGCCCCAGGGTGCTTCTACTTTTAAGACAGCTCTAACAAACTTGTCCCAGATGGCCCTGAACTCATTCTAGCCTTTACTTTGAGATCCTCATGCCTCATCCTTCCAAGTGGTTTATTTTGTATAAAACAAGTAAGTCAAGATAAAAATCAGTAAACATTTTTTGTTAGTCTTTTTCCAAGTTTGTTGCATCCCAGGCATACAATCATTTCAGTAAGCTGTGACCCCAAGGAAAACCAGAGCAAGTGTGGGTAGCAGCTCCTGCTCCCCGCACATCCACTGGGCTGGACAGTGGGCCTCTCTGACGGTTAGCACGGTTATTTATATAGTCCCATGGAATTCCTTGTCTGGGTCGGGTTTATTATTTGAAACTTTTCCTTTCTATTCATTATGTGAAAGCATCCCTGTGAACTGTAAACCACGGGGCAGTTCACTTGTAGATAACTTCTGGAGGAGCACACACCTTGTTTGAGACTTGGATGTAGTTCAGCCTGATGCTAACTTCGTAGCCGTCTTCATGGACAGTAGCAGAGATAAGCTGTTAAAGAAATTTAAAGAATATTCTCAATTGTGGAGAGGGACTCAATCCCTAAGAATTCTGAGATGTGAAACTCTGTATTTAGTAAAATATTTATCACAAAAAACCGGTTAGAATAGAGAAACAAGAGGAGAAACCGAGATGAGATAAATAGAAAACAAAGAACAAAACAGCAGACTCCAAACCAACCGACCTATATTCCTAATTATAAATGAACTAAATATTTTAGTCAAGGGCAGGGACTCTCAGACTGAACAAAAACAATATCCAAATTTATATTTTCTTCAAGAGACTTCTCCAGTCAGTCATATGGCTTGCTATGAAGATCTACAGACTTCTGAAAAGGTGTCCTGGTGAATGGGGGGCAGCTCTGCAAGGAAAGAGCTCATGAGTGAGTAGTTTTCCCTGTAAGTTGTGGAATGAACTTAAAAGGGGGCAGCAAATGCTTCTGAGGATCAACTGGTAATTTTTATTTAGGTCTCATGGGTCATAAATTCTCTACTGTCTTAGCCTTGCTGTGGTAACCCAAAGCAGCCATGGCTAACATGTAAATGGCTGGACACATCTCTGATCCAATTACATATTGCTTGTAAAACTAGGCAGTGGGCCACATTTGTCTCAGAGAGAATAGTTTGCTGAACTCCAGATTAAGACAAAGTTTGCAAAAGCTACCAAATAGTCCATCAAAGGAAGCTGAGCAGTACTTGAAAACAAGACAGGTTCAGTGTTGGATGCTTTTGTGACTGATTTGAAAGGGATCCTTTTAGTCTGTGACGAACAGGACATGTTATCCCATTGAACCATCTCTTAATGATTTTGTGCTAAAGAAAAGGCATGTGGCTTGGGATCTACAGACCTGCTCCAAATCTTAATGCCAAGACACAGCAGTGCAGTTTGGGGGTCTGTCAAACCTCTCTGAGCTCCAGTTACATTGGTTATCAAATAAGACTTGCTATGAAGATCTATAGACTTAAAACAACACAAAACAAAACAACTTCAGTTCTGTGTCATTAAAAACCACTACTTGCTGGGCTGTGGTGGCGACCGCCCTTAATACCACCCTCGGGAGGCAGAGGCAGGCAGATCTCTGTGAGTTCAAGGCCAGCCTGGTCTACAGAGCAAGTTCCAAGACAGCCAGTATTACACACAGAAACCCTATCTCAAGTAAAAAGAAAGAAAATAAATAAATAATAAGTAAAGGAAAGGAAGGAAGGAAAGAAAGGAAGGAAAGAAAGGAAGGAAGGAAGGGAGGGAGGGAGGGAGGGAGGGAGGGAGGGAGGAAGGGAGGGAGGAAGGAAGGAGGAAGAAAAACAACATGGAAAGGAGAGATGGAAGGGAAAGGTAGAGGAAAAACCACAATTAACAAGCAAAGTCTTGGGGAAGCCTGATCCCAGGGATGCTCTAAGCAGTAGCTTCATCTTACCCACCTTTCCCATCCTGGGTTCTGCAATCAAGGCCCGGAAATCAGGGTTATTCTGAGCATAGGACCTGAGGTGAGCAGAGATGTGATCCAATTGTTTTCTCCAGTAGCCTAAAAAGGGAAAGAAACCCAAACATATGGATAATTCTTCAACATTTAAAAAAGAAAGAAGTGAGTGTGGAAATTCTTTGACTGGTAATTTTCCTTGGCTAACTAACTGTGTTGGGTTTTCCTTATAGAACCTCAAGTACATACTAAAGTAAGCACCACTATCACCCCCAGACTATTAGACA
The DNA here is from genome assembly GCF_982192425.1 of Myodes glareolus. Lineage (NCBI taxonomy): Eukaryota > Metazoa > Chordata > Mammalia > Rodentia > Cricetidae > Myodes > Myodes glareolus. Next base: position 34,122,402 of record NC_142035.1, on the reverse strand, counting down.
CAATTATCACAGATCATCACATTTCAAAAGAATATGCAGATTGCTGCATGTGAAGCCTGATGTGGGATGACCTGTATATGTGTTGCTTTTATTGGCTAATGAATAAAGCTGTTTCAGCCAGTGGCTTAGCAGAATATAGCCAGGCTGGAAGAGATATAGAGAGAGAGTAGGCGGAGTCAGAGGGATGCCATGTAGCTGCCGAAGGAGAGAGATGCCATATCCTTACCAATAAGCCACAGCCTCATGCCAATTCATAGATTAATAGAAATGGGTTAATTCAAGATGTAAGAGCTAACTAGAAATATGCCTGAGTCGTTGGTTGAACAGTGTTGTAATTAATATAGTTTCAGTGTGATTATTCGGGTCTGAGCAGTCAGAAACGAAAGGGCAGTCTCCTACTATAGAAGCCTTTTATTCTTATATTATTCTATCTCACATATAAATTACATAGTCCTAAATGTCTGGATTTGACAATTGTATTCATCCCAAACAACATATAGAACATTTCTATTACTCCAGAAAGTTTCTATGCCCCTTTTCTGTCTACATGGGGGGGGGGTTTAAATGGATTTGAATTAGAAATCAAAGTGATTTCCTGAGCCCAGGGGTTTGGCTTCTCATGTGTGGGAAAAGATGTAGGGGTTCCCAAGTTCCAAGATTGGAGGCCCCGGACAAGGAGAAGCAGATTGGGGTGGAATCTCAGCTAAGGTGGCAGAGCCATTCAGGCACTGACGGGTAGATTTAGTCTTTTTCTCACTGCTATGTGGGTTCAATTAAATGACTGAGTTTGTTGGTGCCCCTGTTCTCCTCTAGCAGGTAGATATCTTTCATTTAGGAATATACAGTGAATTTCTTTACTCAGTGATGACTTTCTAGAGAGCACATTGACCCTCATCCTTCTTCAGGCTTAAGGGCATCTCATCTATCATGTTCCACTGGCCAGCAAGGGATCAAGCCATCAAGATTCCAAGAGACAGAAAACAGCCTCTTCCTCTTGAGGAAAGGAGGGATCTTAGAAATCATTCTGGAAATGGCTGTAAACAATCTCCTTAGGACTAATGCCACTCTCGAGTCTAGAAGAGTCAATCAAACTGTGTGACCGAGTTATAACTCCTAACAGGGATACTTGGGGAGCAAGTGTAGGGCTGAGAGACCTCCATCACAGCATCCTGGGGATCTTGGTGTTCTCTTTGCCCCAGAGAAACCAGTGTTAAAAAGCAATGAGAGGCTGGAGAGGTTGCTCAGTGGTTAGAGCACTTGCTTTTTTGCAGAGGACCTGGATTTGACATCTAAGACTCACATGGTGGCTCACAATCGTCTCTAACTCCAGTTCCAGGGGATTTGATGTCCTCTTCTGACTTCTATGGGCAGGCACCAAGCACACATGTAATGCAGATATATATGTGCAGGCAAACATTCATACACATAAAGTAAGTAAACCTAAAAAAATAATCAATGATTTAAATTCTCTGGAACTGTTTCTAAAGACACTAGCAAATTAAGTATTTAATAATAAAAAAAAAGTACTGAAATTCACAGTAAGTGTGTGGCGACTGAATCATGACCCACCCCACTCTTACTTAATAGGATGGAAACTCCAGTCCAGGTATGTACAAGTCAGGAACACAGTCCTGTCCATCTTGGTTCTAAGTTCAACCTCACTATCTTCTCAGAGCAAACAAGATTTCCATATTTCTCATCCTGCCCCAGCTGCCTATTGCACTGCCTAAGTTCTTGGCAAGTGTGGTCCACGGGATGTTCTCTCTACTCCTGCCCAGTCATTACTCACAGGATGGAGGCGTTACCTTTATCTGAGGTACTGTTGATACTGGGTACCCAGATCTCCTATTCATGGCTCACTTATCAAAGGCCCATTTTGAGAGAGGTAAAAATAGAAAAATCATATATGATTGCTGTATTCCCTGGGATGAATGTCATTCTGAGAGAAAAGTACCAATGTCAAAGTCCAAACAAATTTCTGCCCAGGAGAGAAAGAAGGCCAGGAAGCAGAGAGTTCAGAAGCTCTTCCCAAAGCAACCGACTTCACTGTAACAGGGTGGCAGAGTGTTTGCCTAGCATGCACAGGACCTGAGTTCAATACCAGCACCTAAAGAAGGGAGCGGGGGCAATTACAATGCTGATAAATTCACTACAGGTGAGAGTTGCATCATAGGTTGACCACTTTACATAGAACCAGGAAGCAACAGCTAATAAAAGCCTTTCTGAAGTCAGAAAGGTATTCAAATACCGACCTGTAAAAATACTGTAGTAAAAGACCCCACGTTTAACTAGACCAGTCTGTGAAAGGGCTGGTGACGACCTAGAGCATGGCTGAAAGCAACCAAGTGATGGACTAGCAGTCACGACTGGGAGTGGTCGGGGAAGGAGGCCGGGAGCCTTGCCCAAACCACCAAAGCTACCATCTTCCTAGGATGGCAGAGTGCAGACCAAGGGTGTAGTCCCCAAAGTGCAGCCTCAGAGGCTTCACGCAGCAGGAAAAAGTTCACCGGAAAGGTCGAGCTAGCTGCTAGACAGATACATGTGCACATAGCAATAACAAGCCTGGAAGGGAAACAAGACTAGAGTTGAAATACTCAATCATTTAAAATCTCCAGTTCTGGGAGCTGTCTCTGATTCTTTTACTTGTTTTTTGGGACCTTTCCTCCTACTGGATTGCCTAGTCCAACCTTAATATGGGGGGAGATGCCTAGTCTTACGGCAACTTGAGATGCTGTGATTGGTTGATATCCCAGGGGGGCCTGCCCTTTTCTGGAGGGACACAGAGGAGGAATGGATTGGGGGTGGGAGGTGTGGGATGGGGAGGCATGGGAGACAGACTGGGAGGGAAGCGGGGGGAATTGTGATCAGAATACAATATATAAGAGAAGAATAAAATTAAAAATTTAAGAAAACTTCGGTTCTAACAAAATAGTATGAAATGGGAAAAGAAAGAAGAAAAGTTAACTAAAACATAAGAATAAAAGGTAGGGGAGAGCCAGGCGGTGATGGCGTTCACCTTTAATCCCAGCACTTGGGAAGCAGAGGCAGGAGGATCTCTGAGTTCAAGGCTAGTCTGGTCTACAGAGAGTTCCAGACCATACCCCAGCCATGGATACACAGAGAAACCCTGTCTTGAAAAAACAAAACAAAAACAAACAAAAAAGGCAGATGAGAAAAACCACCTGCAACAGCAACTGTAGGTCAGGGCTTTAACAGAACTTCAGAGTCGCCATTGTAAACATGCTCGGGTGGTAGACTGCAGGTTCTGTAGGTGTCCCTCTCTCCCAGAAATATGGCTGTGTCCCCTGCAGGCATCTCTCTCTCTCTCTGTGTCTCTCTCTGTCTCTGTCTCTGTCTCTCTCTCTCTGACAGGCACTCTGGCACTTGTGAGAGCATGTACAGGAGAAGGGATGCGGGAGGTGACCGTTTGAGAAGCACAAGCTTGCTACTGGAGTGATGGCTGTGTTCACTCCTGAAGAGAGTGATGATGTCTGTGTAACATCATTAATGAATGTGCTTGATACTGTTCATTGCACACTTAAACATAGTTAAGATAGTGAATTGTATACTACGTGAGTTTTATGCACTAAAAAGCCATAATGACAGGTGGTAATGATGAGACAGACTAAGCCTGTCTATACAGCAGAATGAACCCACAGGCGCCATGAGAGGGATGGACTAGACAGCTGTTGGGGAATATTATTTTAAAATGTGTGACTTTTGTTTATGCTGCATTTGTTTAACTCTGTGAAGCTGTGGTTCTTTGCTTGTTTAAAACACCTGATTGTCTAGTAAAGAGCTGATTGTCCAATAGCAAGGCAGAGCAAGGACAGGCGGGGCTGGCAGGCAGAGAGGATAAACAGAAGAAAGGGGAGGGCAAGAGAACCAGGAGAGGAGGACGCCAGGAGCCACCCACCCATGCAGCAAGCCATGGGGAAAGAAGTAAAGAAAGGTATACAGAAGTAGAGAAAGATGAAAAGCCCAGATGTAAAAGGTAGTTGGGTTAATATAAGAAAAGCTGGCAAGAAACAAGCCAAGCAAAGGCTGGGCATTTATAACTAAGAATAAGCCTGTGTGTGATTTGTCTGGGAGCTGGGTGGTGGGTCCCTCAAAAAACCAAAAGAATAAAACATCCCACAACAGACAGCAGACCAGGAGTTAAAGAACTGGAAGAGGAAAAGTTTAAGGAAAAGCTACTGTCCATACAAAGAAAATGACCTGAACAGAGAAAACGGAATGTATTTCTAGTCCATGAGAAATGAACCTAAAAGGGAGGAGACATGGGAGGCTCTTCAGAGACTGGGTTTCCCTTACCTCTTCCTGGGCTGACAGCAGTGAGCACTGGCCTGTGGTCACTCATCTTCTCCTGCCTCTGCCTGTGACAAGCCGCCTCCAGTTCCTTCTTTGCCAGGAGCTTGCCAGACGGGTAGAAGAGGCCAGAGGTCTGTGTGCCCGTGTCCTTCTTAGACCCAAAAGCAGGAGTGGGCAAAGAGACACTTAGGGACTGCCAGGCAGATCGGGGCTATGAGCAATGGAGAATACACTTCAAGAGTAGAATATAACTTAACTAACCCCATCTCTAGTCACAAAACACAATTTAAATCAGAATAGAAAACACCCAAAAGCTTTCTATGAACTAAAGGTTTTTGTTGGGGTGTGTGTGTGTTCTCACCACCATTGCCCTGTCTTTCTCAGAAACTTCTACCTGGTCCATGAAGGTAGCCCCTCCCCTTGGTCAGTTATTGTTCCAGGTTCAGCTAATTAATGGTGCCTTTTAATCTGCCTGGGGCCTGGAAGACCTTCTACTTTCTCAGTTCTACAAGGCAATGGAGTACAGTCTTTACTGCACAGCTACATCCAATCGCTGAGAATGAGTATTCTTTGATGGACCTAAGAAAATCACCACGGAAGGCTGTGTGGGCTGCCTGGTGTCACTGCAGCTACAGGGGCACCATTCACATGGCAGACAGTACACATTTGCATATTTATTAGGATGAGTTTCCTGGCAGAGAGAAGAAAGAGCATCTACTATGAACAGTTCTAACAGACGGCAGGCATTGCGTGGAAAGAACACCTCCTTTTCACTTCAACAAAGGTGCAAATGGGCCAGGCAGCCTCGCAAGTCTGCCTCTGATTTAAGGCACCACGCGTCCTTCACAAGTGTACATGCTAGGGGCTCAGTGTGTGCAGTCTCTCATCTGTCTTCAGTTCCCATTAGTAAGGAGATGAGGTGGCATCTGAAGGTCTTTGTGGGGCTCAGAGAAGAGATTCAGAAGGCTAACAGGAACCTGGTTGCCCCGCATGTGCTGCTGAGAATGACCACCAGCCAGAGGTTATTGACAGGGAGAAATCTCGCACAGCGGATGTAACAGGGCATGGAGGCAGATTCTTGGCTTGCTACTGGAAAAACACAAGAGCGGTTCATTCTGCCCCACACAGAGAAAGTTACTTCTCTCTGGGCACTCTGTCCACGGCCTCAGAGCTGCTATTAGAAACAAATCTTCATTGGAACAATGCAATTTTAGTTTCTTGGCTTTTTTTTTTTGAGACTTTCTATCCTAGGCTAGACTTGATCTTGAATAAAGGTCAAGGAGTTTGAAACCTAAATGAATTTATGTGCAAGGTCTACATATTCTGGTTCTGTTCTCCTGGACTGACCCACAGAGCAGGGCACACCAAGTCAGCTACACCCGGCAGCCATTCTTCCCACCGTGCAGCACACAGGCCTCCTTACCTCAGAAAACGGACGTGATCCCCCAGCAACTAGGGCCAAGCTGTTCATTCTAAAGCGTGTTATGGACTTCACGTAAATACCGCAGGTGCCACAGAACCGGGCAGACAGATGATTGTTGGCCCCACATTTTGGGCAGACAGAGTGGCTACCAGAAATGCCAAGCTAGAGAACAGAAATTTTTTTATGGTTTAGAGTTTTGACTCGCCCACATAAACTATTCTCACACCATACTCTTATCATCAAGATGACATATGCTCCTGCCCTCTGCCCTAACATTCTACCTCCAGGCTTTCTCCGACACATGGACAAGCACTTCAAGAAATGTATCACAGGCCATCTTTTCTAGTATTATAGGTGTTTAAAAATTGCATTTTAAATTTATTTTGTGAATGCGCCACAATGCCTGTGTGGAGGTCAGAGGACAACTTTGGAGAGCTGGTTCTTTCCATGGGGTTTAAAAATTACATTTTAAATTTATTTTGTGTGTGCGTGTATGTGTGTGTGTGTGTGTATCTGTGTGTGTGTGTGTGTGTGTGTGTGTGTGTGTGTGTGTGTAGAGGTCAGAGAACAACATTGGAGAGCTGGCTGTTTCTTTCCATGGGGTGGATCCCGAGAATTGAATTCAAGTCTTCAGATTGGGGGAGGGCTTTCACTCCCTGAGCCACCTTTCCAGCCCAATAGTGGCAGTCCAGAGTAAATAAGTGTCCAGCAATGGGGCCTAAATAAACCACGGTGTGTGCACATAGAGTCTATATTATACACAATGGCAGGTGAAGCTACAGGAAAGCAAGGCATATTGCCAGGTGGAAAGAATGGTCAGTGAGCACCAGCTTACTAGGGAACTCAGAGCACTTGGTATCTCAGAAGCAGGCGTGCTTCTGAACAGGGGAGCTGCAGGCTGAGATGAAGGAGACAGCCATTCACTCTTACTTGCATGCAGTATCAGATATATATAAACAATTTGACTATTTTGATTAAAAAATAGTCAAACTCCATTCACAGAAGAAATTTCAGTGGTCAGCAAATGAGTGGAAAGGGTTAACCTCAAAAAATGTACATCAAATGTCAGTGAGAAGGGCTTCTCAGTTCCAGGCTATGAAACTATTATTTCTACCTCCAAATTCTTAATACAGAAACCATAGGAAGGATCTCCTGCAAGGCCCTGGGGAGACCTTAGCTCGCTAGGGTGCCTGAGTAGCTCCGGCTGTCCTGGAGTTTGCTCTATAGACCAGGCTGGCCCCAAAGGCACAGAGATCCTGAGTGCATGCGCCATTACCACCTGGTGGTAAGACTGTTTCAATCCTTACCGTGGCTCCACACCAGTCGCAGAAGGATGCCTCCCAGAGGTTCTGGCAGCCACATCTGGAGCAGGAAATGGTCTCCCCGTTCCGAGAGGGTGGACGAGGGACTTCGTTTCCATTGCACAGCCACTGCTGAACAAAGAAGTGTGGACAGGCAGGGTCAGAACTATGTTCTCCAGTCCTGCTCCGTATCCAGATGAGGGATAAAGCACCAAACAGGGGAAACTGGAAAGACAGACCCCCACCCCGTGCTTTTTTTTTTTTTTTGACAAAAGGTGTAAAAGTATGATAGATTTCACCAATTTTTTGTTTGTTTGTTTGTTTTTGAGACAGGGTCTCTACATAGTCCTAGCTGTCCTAGAACTTGCTACATAGATCAAGGTGGCCTTGAATTCACAGAGATTCACCTGTCTCTGCCTCCGAGTGCTATGATTAAAGGTGTGTATGTCACTAAACCTGGCCCATATCCACCAAGTTTTAAGTTCATATTCCTTCCTGCAAATATAGGGAGTATGAAAAGTGGGGTCTCCTACATCTCCACACCCCTCTGTATCATTGGCATCACAGGCTGAGCAAGCCCACTAGTAGTAATAGAGCACTACTGGTAAGCCAAGCCGAGCCACGCAGGGCCATGACCGGACTCATCTTCTCCCCTCTGCCCCAGGGAAATGTTGATTTATTCTCCAGCCTGGGCATGGGAATGATAGGGTGAGGAAATGGCCACTTTTATTCTGCATTATAAGACCACATTTGGGGGCTGGAAAGATGGTTCAGTGGTTCAGAGAACGTGTCACTCTTTCTGAGGATCTGGGCTCCATTCCCAGTGCCCATATGGGAGGTAGTTCACTGTCTGTAACTCCAGTTCCAGGGGATCTGACACTCTCTTCTGGCCTCTGAGGGCATGAGACTCAGACACAAGAGGCACACAGAAGAAATACATGCAGACCAAACACCCATACACTTAAAATAAATCATAAAATTCAAAAAGAGCACATGTGTCTTCATACTGTAGGAGAGAACCTACAGATCCACACTGAACGCAGTCAGCATGAACACTGCCAGCTCCTAATAGCATGCTTGTTTTGAGCTAGCTTTTGATGTAGGGCTCTTTAGGTGGCTCTTTGGGAAGAATGTAGACCCCATCACTGGGAGTATGGGAACTTTGACTACACAGAGACAACAATGAGGGGAAAGCACAGGGAGCAACAGGGAGAGAAGCACCAATGCCACAGAGTGAAGCTGCCGCGGACCAGGGAGACAACCTTTGCAATGATCCAATGCCTTTCTTCAGGTTCCCTGTAAAGGATGCTGGCTGGGGATGATGGGGAAGGCAGACGGGGGGATGTTCCCTGGCTTTCCTGATTGCCAGCTCTCTAAACAAATTATACTTTCATGACTCAGTTCCTGTCTCTTGTCCCAGGCTCTAGTTATACAAGAATTCTTTTATTGTGGAGAGGGAAATGGTTGTTGCTTCTTGAGAGTTTCTGATGCTTTTAGGCAGACCTGGATTAGTATCTTGGCTCCTGCTGCTTATTCACTATTGTGGAATCTGACAGCTTCTCACTTTCCAAATGGGGTGACAGTAAAATTGGCATTTCTGTAAGAGTCTGTGCAGGAACTGTTCCAGGTACTGGCCTGCACCCTCTGTCAACTCACACAACCTGTGAGATAGGCGTCGTCACTGAGCCCAGGCCCACTGATCTTACAGCCTGCTGTCCAGGATTTCAGTCTCTCGGCAGCATCCTCACAGGACTACAGTGGGTTTAGGTGAATGCCAAGTGAGTACAAAGGAACGCTCAGCACAGTCAAGTTCTCTTCCTCACGCTTCTCTCTTTATTTTGTAAATGATAAAGTCATTGAAATTTTGACAGGATTTTCCTGAATCTGTAGACTGCTTTGGAAACCGCAGATACTTTATCTATGGTAATTCTTCCGATGCCTGAACATGGGATAACCTTCCAATGAGTCCTGTCTTCAGTTCCATTTTCTCTCTGTTTCTCTTTTGTCTTTTGAGACAGTCTTGCATCTGAGGCTGGGTAGAGAACAGCAGCAGTCTGAGGTTCAGTAGAGGTACAAACAGCTCTCTAGTGGCTGACTGCTCTGCTTCTGTGATCTCTCAGCTTTTACCCCTGAATAACTGACTCTGGGTTTTTTTATTAATACCAATTAGAATCCATGCTACAATTATCCTGCCTCAACCCTGGCGCTGGGATTATAGGCCTATTACCATGCTCAGTGTTTTTTTAAATTAACACTTTAAACTTTTTATTTTTATCTTTGTCTAACTGCTTACTACCTCTTCTTCAGAATTTGCTAGAAGGAATAGAAAGACAAAGACAAGCCAACAAAACCAGCAAAGGTATCTGCAGCATCCCTCTTAGATTTAACTGGTACTTACTGAATGCTGCATCTAACAATGACAGAAAACTCACACTGCTCAGGTCTACCAGGATGCTTCCAAGTTAGAGCATATGATGGGCCACAGAATAAATCATATTAGAGTAACAAATCACACAGAGCATGTGCTCTAGCCATAAGAGTTAATTATTGGTGGCTGGTGGGGTGGCACACACCTTTAATCCTAGTGCCGGGAAGGCAGAGGATGTCTAATATTTGAGTTTGAGGCCAGCCTAGTCTACAGAGAGAGTTCCAGGACTGCCAGGCTACACAGAGAAACCCTGTCTTGAGAAAAAACAAAAAAGAGTTAACTTTTAAGTCACCACTGCTAAAAATGAGGAAAAGACCATATATTTGGAAATGAAGCAAACAACTTACAAATAAGTCTTAGACTAAAGAAGAAATCCCAGGGAAAATGGACATTATTTTTAAAGGTATTATCGTGAAAACACAATGTAATATATATATATATATATATATATATATATATATATATATATATATTATATTTACAGCATGCTGCCAAAGAAGATCGTCAGAATTTTACGTTTCGTGTTGGAACGAGGAAAGAAATTTAAAGTCAGTGGTCTGAGTTCTTATTTCAGGACATTAGAGCTGGCTCAGCAGGTAAAGGGGCTGCCTGCCAAGCCTGACAACCCAGGTTTGATTCCCAGGACCCACATGGTAGAAGAAGAAAATGGTGTCCTCTGACCTTATGTGCATGTGTGTGTGCATACACTAAATAGAAAACCTGAAGAAAAAAATAAGGCCAGGAATAGTGGCACACACCTTTAATTCCAGTAATTAGGAAGCAGAGGCAGGCAGGTCTTTGTGAGCCTGGTCAATATAGTGAATTCCAGGCCAGCCAGCATTACATAGTAAGACAGAAAGAAGAAAGAAAGGAAGAAAGAATAAAAGAAGAAAGGAAGGAAGGAAGAAAAGAAAGAGAGAGATAAAGAAAGAAAATTTTAAAAAATAAGTGAATAAATAAAAAAGAATTTGAAAAAAGAGGACCAAATTAAAGCAAAGAGAAAGAAATAAAAAAAAAAACCCAAATAAAAACTAGGATGTAAAATTTGAAGACCTTGAAAAGATCATAAAATTCACACATCTCTGACCTGATGGGGAGAGGGGACAGGACAATCATATTACCAAGCATAAGAGAAGCATGTAAGCATAGATCCTACAGACAAACAGGTGACATCATAAGGCAACATGTATGACATGTTGGTGATACTATAAGGTTAAAATATGGTAACATCTGTGCTGGTGAAAGAAACAAGATTAAAGACAGAAGTAAGTGGAAGATTATCCTATGTTCAGGCTTCAGAAGAATTTACATAGATAAAATGTCTGCAGTAGGGGTCAGAGGATAATCTGGGGAGTCAATTCTCTCCTTCCACTATGAAGTCTATGGAACTCGGGTTGCCAAGCTTTTGTGGCAAGTGCTTTCACCCGCTGGGCCATCTTGCAGCCCTAGTCTGTGTTTCATAACGATCTTTCTCCTCTCACCGCATGTCTTACTTCTCTAGTAACATCAGCACCGAGCACTTAGTGACCACCAAAGACAGGGACATTCACATTCAGCCCACCTACCTCTTGTGTTCCAGGCAGGGTCCCCTCACAGGTGACACAGTATCTCAGCTGAACAGGATTCCCAGTGCCACAGGTGCGACAGATCACCTTCTCCTTGACAACAGGGAATTAGAAACAGAATGAGCAATGAACAGGGTGGAGGGGCCGGCAGTCCTGTTAGTCAGCCAGCGGTGTTACAGCATCCAGTCAGGAATACTGTGTTGGGCTGGGGATTATTGCAACAGTGGCAGGCGAGTGAGCATAGTTTTAAAAGAGACAAAACGGCAAGCAAGCAAACAAACTGAAGACAGTATTCATTTACTTTGAGGAAGACAATTTGAAATTTTAGGATGGTTATGTTCCCATCTCCAATGTGGGAAAGCTGACAGCCAACAGGCTTTCTATTCATGGCCTATACCATAAGGAGAAAGACTTGAGAGCAGCAGAAGCTCGTCTGTGGATTAACAAGTTCGTTGGGTCCTGCAGCTTTATGCTAGCTATGAACTTAGGTTTCTTCTGTAGGTGATGATTTAGGTAGAAGTGGAAGAAATGGTTGTCAGAAGAAAACATTAATGTAATTTCCCAACTCAGTCCGAGAGTCAAGATGCAACACAGAAACAGAGGAGACGACAAAACTGGACAGGGCTAGGAATGAGAAGGACGTGCAGAGGAAACAGACGAAGCTGGGACACTGTGACTGTTAATAAGGTTGGTACAGTTAAGGAGAAACCTCACATTTTACCCTGGATTAGGAAAACACCTTACAGGGTAAGGCCCTACCCATAGAAGGTTCTAGTTTGTAAAATGCAAACTGATTAGAAAGAACTACCACAACTGCTTAGGCAGTGCTTGCAGGTCCAGCCACCGAGGAGCACAGAGGCTGGCAAGTGTGGAGGAAGTGGGCCAAAGTTTATCTGGAGCTGGCAGCAGAATTTAAGAGCACCAGTCACAAGGTACTGGTTTTACAGCCACGAAAGATGCAATGCTGAGGGTGTCATGGAGGTTGGCATCAAAGTTTGTGAAAGCTGTTGAGGTCAGGCAGTGGGTGACGGGGTCAGATTCCCTAAAAGAGGCCCCGAGGAGCCACTGCATGAGGCTGGGACGGTGAAGCTTAAGCTGCAATAGAGAGGCCAGGGCGTGAATAATTCTACCCGCTCTTTCTACAAAATAGGAAGCCACCATCAAACAAAACATGAAACCACTTTCAGGGAACAATTATAAGTCAATATTAGTAACAATAATTAAGCAAAACACTGTCTAAATTAGCTATATTGCAATTTGTCCTCAAAATTCATTTTTGGGAGTGTGTGTAGGCATCTCCCTTACAGATCCTTTGGATCAGTACACCTTCCTAAAAATGAGAATGGGTTTGTTCATGACACTTTATCCATCATTAGTCCACTCCTCCAGCTGAAGACAGACACACAATGATTCAGACACCACTGTCTGGGTGTTGACAGAATCACATTTCCTTACCTTCAAGTGGAGGCTGGCCTGGGGGCGCAGCTGTGGAGCAAGAGGAGCCTCGCACACCACACAGATGGGGGTGTTCATGGGTACCATGCTTCCGCATTCTGTGCACAGGCCCATCTGCTCAAAGGAGAAGGCCAGGGTTGACTGGGAGGTAAAGGCTGACAGGACTTAGTTCATAAGGTTTGACTTGCTTTTGTAAACACTTAAAACAATTACCTTTCCTCCTATTTTATTGCCATTAAGAGTAGAAAGAAAAAAGCGCTTTACTCTAGAACGAGAACTGTAAGCCGCTGGTGAGCAACAAACCGAAAGTTCCTGGAAATGCCCATTTGCACAAGAGCATGGCGGCTCTCACAGGCTGCTCTCCTCCTCCCTGCTCTGGGCAGCGGCTCCTCCAGGGCAGGGCAGGCTGGGAACTTCTGTGACTGTTGCTGTACAGGGTCTTCCTTATTTGAAACATTGCCAAGATGACAATCTCAGTGGCAACCAAAGAGGACCAGAGGCTCATGGTAATCAACAGACAGACGAAGTGCCCAAGGATTTTTATTATTGTTTTGAATAGATTGCTTTGCTTTTATTATGATTCTCATTTTAACTTTTGAAAAACACTGTGTGTGTGTTGGGACAGAGAGAGAGAGGGTCGGGAGTGACATAGGTGTAGTAGTGATCATGTATGAAATTCTCAAAAAAAATCAAAATGTGTGTGTGTGTTCATACATGTGCAAGAGCACATGTATGTACAGGTTTGCGTGTGTGCAGGTCAGAAGGTAGCCTCAGGGGTCATCATCAGGAACGCCGTCCATCTCCTTTGACACAGGGTTTCTCATAGGCCTGCAGATTACCAAATCTGCTAAGCCTGCAGTCCCATGGCTGTCTAGTGAGCTCGGTGGTGAGGACTGACCTCGCCTGTGTGCTTTCAAGTCAAACAGTGCTTTACCGACGGAGACATGAGCACCATGCCCAGGAACTGTCTCAATAAGTTCTCAGTTCTCCCCAGCAGCCACACATCTCTACTTGCATGAGTAGATGAAAAAGAGCTCAAAAAAAGTAAAAAGTGTCAGGCGGTGGTGGTGCACACCTTTGACCTCAGTACTCAGCAGGCAGAGGTAGGAGGGTGTCTGTGAGTTTAAGACCAGCCTGATCTACAGAGTGAGTTCCAGGACAGCCATGGCTACACACAGAAACCCTGTATCAAAAAACAAAACAAATTAATTTTTAAAAAAGTAAAAGCTTAGGCTAACTTGAAAACAGTCTTAAGTTTTATATTTGGTCCAGCCCACACCAACATCTATCAGCAAAGTCTGACTAGCTTGAGGTACTTGAGCACAGTTTTGGGCCAACCTTCTTCCATTAAAACAGTAAGATTTCAGCCTGTTTCTCAGTCTGTCTTCTCCAAGGCCACACTAAGAAATCCTGTTAGAAATATGTTCTCTAGGGCTGGAGAGATGACTCAGAGGTTAAGAGCACTGACTGTTCTACCAGATGTTCTTTGAGTTCAATTCCCAGTAACCACATGATGGCTCACAATCATCTGTAATGAGATCTGGTGCCCTCTTCTGGCCTGCAGCGACACATGCAGGTAGAATGCTGCATACATAATTAATAGATAAATAAAAAAATGTGTTCTCTATTCTCAAGAAGAATCTGGATATCAAGAGATCAATGTGCTCAAAATTCTTTCAATGAATGTTTATGTTTGTGGCTCATGTGACAGGCCCAGGTCACGGGTACCCATACAGGTCACATAAACCAGAAACCAAAGCTTTCAAATACTCCGAAGCTTACCTGAGCTGCTTCTGGGGGTGGAAGACGATAGCCAAATATAGGTGGAACAGGAGCCCCACATTCGTGACAGAAGCGAGCAAAGGGATCAGATGGACGGGAGGCCAGACAGTGGGTACACCTACAGCAAAACAGGTTCCATTTATCCATAGGAGTCTACACTAACATTCTTACATATCTAATGTATGGGAGAGGGTGCATGAGCTCCTGCCTCCCAAAGGACTACTGGCAGTAAAAGATTGTTTGGGGGAAGCATTTTTATCGGTGATATACCTACTGAACAGCAGCCCATGCTTATGAAAGCAACTCTAATTAAATTCAGACACACACACATACACACATACACTCACACGACATGAAAGTTAGAGGGGAAATTCTTAAGAAGAATCAAGTGTGTGTGTGTGTGTGTGTGTGTGTGTGTGTGTATTTCTAAACACCTTCATTAGAATGCAGAGATTGTCTAATATAATTTTTTGAAAGTAAGACATAGCTATATTTTGTTTTTAAAAAAATCAGGGGTTGGGGTGGGAAAAAAAGTAAAAAAAAATCAACATTAAGTAGAGGAACAAAAGTAAATTATAAAATACAATATGTCATATAGATATTAGTTAGAAGAAGGCAGGAGTGGCTACTTATTATTAGAACAAACAGTGTCTGAGCAAAGGAAGTTACCGAGGTTAAAGAAGGTTATTTCACAGTGCCATAGGAGTGAACTCAACAACAGGACATAAACATTCAAACAATGCCATATTTAATAGCAGTTTTAAGGAGACTTTTAAGACTACATGGACTTTCAGAGTTGAACAAATTGCATCTTGCATTCTGAGATGGTCATGAGCTTTGGGGCCAGTAGTGAAATGTTATGATTTGAATCTGTAATGCCCGCACAGTCCTTAGGCCTTTCTTATGTCATTTGAAGGTGTGGAGCCTGGTTGGTGAAGCAGGTTACCAGAGAATGGACTTTGAAGGTTATACCCATCCCTGGTTCAGTCCAGGAACTTTCTGCTTCCTGTTTGCCAAGCTGTGAAAAAGCTGAGAGGGCCTTATTATGTTTCCCAAGCTAATCTGGAACTTGCTATATAGGCCAGGTTAGCCCAGAACTTGTGATCCTCCTACCTCAGCATCCTTAAGGTTGGCATTACAGGCATGTGTCATATGTGAAAACCTGTGAAGTTTTTCATAAATATGACAAACTAAGAATTAAATATAACCAAGTGGTGGCAACAAACACCTTTAATCAAAGCATTTGGGAGGCAGAGGCAGGTAGATCTCTGAGTTTGAGGCCAGCCTGATCTACAGAGTGAGTTCCATGACAGCCAGGGATACACAGAAGAGAAGGCCTGTCTCAAATAACCAGAAAAAATATAATTAACTATAAAAGAAAAACAAGTACATTAGACTTCATCAAATTGCAGAGCTAAAAATTAGAAAGTATTTGTAAAACATCTATCTGACAAAGGAGAATTTTTACAACCTAATAATAATAATAACAACAACAATAATAAATATGATATATAACCACTTTAAATTTCAATAGATCTTTACCAAAAATTTATACATGTAAGTACATAAAAGATGCCTATTACTAATCACTAGGGAAATATAAATTAGAATCACAGTGATCTATCACTACAATTGCAGTCTCACTAAATGTCTAAAAATACAAATTGTTGGTAAAGATATAAAAACTGGAATTCTGGAGACTAAGGAAAGAGATATTTTGATTGAAGGAGCAATTATGGGGTGAGCAAAAAACCTGACTCTAGAGAAATTCCCAGGAATCCACAAGGATGACCCCAGTTAAGACCATAAGCAATAGAGGAGAGGGGGCCTGGTCTTGACTTGCCCTGTAGTCAGACTGATGAATATCTTAAATATCACCATAGAATCTTTATTCAACAACTAATGGAAACAGAGGCAGAGACCCACACTGGAACACTGGGCTGAGCTCCTAAAGTCCAGTTGAAGAGTGGAAGGAATGAGATTATGAGCAATGTGGTCAAGACCATGAAGGGAACACCCACTGAAACAGTCTACCTGAGCTAATGGGAGCTCATCAACACCAACCAGACTGGAAAGGAAAGAGCATAGGACCAAACTAGTCCCTCTGAATGTGGTTGACAGTTGCATGGCTGGGGCAGATTAAGGGACCATTGGCAGTGGCACCAGGATTTATCCCTACTGCATGTACTGACTTTTTGGGAACCTTTTCTCTTTGGATGGAAACCTTGCTCAGCCTAGATATAGAAGGGAGGGCCTTGGACCTTCTCCAAAGCAATGTGCCTTACCCTCTCTGAAGATTGGATGGGGTGGAGTGGGAGGGTATGTGGAGAGAATGGGAGAAGGGGAGGGAGTGGGAACTTGGATTGGTATGTATAATGAAAAAGATAGTTGTTTTTTCAAAAACAAAAATTAAAAAAGGAAAAAAACTAGAATTCTATAACACTTCAGTCTATACCCCTTTTTCCAAAGGTAGCCTAAAATGTTGATCATAATTATCACCTCAACTTTCTGTCACCCCTATATCCAAAGAGTCTGGAATGTGATGTTAAGTTGGGAGTGTCACCCCAGCCCCTGGCATTGGTGTGGACTCCAAATCCCAGCATGCCCTGGGGAGGGGTCAGGATCACTCCCACAAGGTCTTTAAGTGGGCTCCCAGTTTTCTGTCTCCTCTGCCATGCTTTTGCCCCCTCCCCCGAGAATGCTGCATTTATTAAAGTATGGACATTTTAATTTGGTTTGATTTGACCTGGTTGGATTTCTTTGCACTGGCAAAGCGGCTCATCTTAGAACTTTTTCCTAACACTGCCAAGTGAATAGAAGTGATACAACTCCTTTGGAAATAACTGAATAACTTCTTAAAAAGCTGAGAAGATAAATCACCCATCATAAGTCCCAATCATTTTCCTTCCAGATATCTACCATATAGGACATGGAGGTCAATGTACACACAGTGACATGTGTATAAATGTTCACATTAGTTTTACAATTTGACTCGTTAGCCAAACACTAGGAGGAGCAGGTGCTCTCACAAGTGAATGGGTAAGTAAACTGTGGGGTACATGGCACAGAAGCAACAATAAAGAGAACACTTGGCAATTTGATGTCAGCCACATGTGTGAATCTCAGAACAATTATGTTAAATCAGTAAGGCCTGGGGAGTGGGTAAAGCATGTATGCTGATTTAGTCCATTACCTATGAAAGGAATGCAAACCAGAGTGACAAGAGCCGTATCAACAGCTGACTGGATGGGGCAGGATAAGAAGGTCCAATATTGTGATGAACTTGTTCATCTCTGTGATCGTAGTGTTAGCTTCATATACATGTGTCAATCACACTCTTGACAGATACACATTTTAGTGTATGTTAGATACACTCTTTTTTCTTTTACAATTTTTTTCTATTTTCTATGTATGGAAGTTTTGCCTGCAATACATGCTCATGCCCACAGAGGATAGAAGAGGGTGTCAGATCCCCTGGGACTGGAGTTACTGACAGTTGTGAGCCACCATATGGGTGCTGGGAATTAAACCAGGTCCTCTGGAAATCAGTTAGTGCTCCTAACCACTTAGCCATCTCTCCAGGCCTGGCCTCCTTTCTCCAACTATGTGTTTTTAAACTATAATCTTTTACTAGGTATGGTAAATACCAAAACTTAGGAGTCTGAGGCAAGAAATTGTTTCAAGTTTGAGGCCAAACTGGACTGCATAGGAAGTGCCAGGTCAGGCCTACAAGGCAAGTCTCTGTCTCAATAAATTTAATTTAAAAACTAGGGATGGGCAAATCCAGTGTTATATTTCATTTTAAATCCCTGTGAACCATGTGTGACTTTGATCTAAGACAGGCAGAAAACATGTTACGTACTTGAGGAAGTCCGTGTCCCTCTGGATCCGTGAGATCTCAGTGCTTGTCAGACTCTTCTGGCCAGTGATATGTGCAAAGCCAGGGGACTGGAATGAAGAACACAGACAGAGCTGGGAACAGACACACAGGTCGTATGGAGGGTAAAGAAAAGCCATTCAAATTCATTTGCCAGAGTTCATGTTTTAAAACTATCACAGGGAAACTAGGCAGTGGTGGCACACACCTAAATTCCAACACTTGGGAGGTAGAGGCAGGCGGATCTCTGTGAGTTCCAGGACAGCCAAGAACAATACAGAGAAACCATGGCTTCAAAAACAAAAAACAAAACCACAAAAAATATATCTGAATTTACTATTAGACGGATTATATTTTAAAATTGGAAGACTTAAGCTAGAATCTTAAAGACAATATTTCTAGAAAACTTAAAAGGACTCACTTATAAATTAATTATAGGTTATTTAAATTAATTTCTGTGTTTAGTGTGGAAAAGGGGTAAAACAAACAGAATCTCACATGGTCCCTGTCTCTAAAGCACACCCCTGAGATCTGTACAATATAACTGAAATCTTATGGACTCAGCAAGAGAACAGACTTGTGTGGTGTTCCCTGGGAGCCTAGAGGAGAAAATATTTACATTTGTAGGTTCCAGAGAAGACATGCTAACAGTCAAGGTGGGCACGGGAAAGCGGAGGAAAGTGTGTGAAGTAGACAGAAAACAAAAGGAAACACACAGGTACCACAGCAGGGCAGCACATGGTTCATCCTGGGATACATATGGCTGGATGTGGTCTACAGAACAGAACAGAAAGGAAGCCTGAGAAAGAAAGATGAAGGGGAGAAGCTAGCCACACTACTTCTGATAATGAAATGCACTGGCTACTGTAGCCATTATTTCCTTGACATTCACAATCACCCTATGAGTTGTACCATTTTATTGTATATTTGTTATATTATTTTGAGACAGTCTTGCTATGTAACCCAGATTGGCCTTGTTTTTCTCCAGCCTCAGTCTCCTGAAACCAGAGATTAAAGAAATGAAGCACCACACTGAGCATATAGCATCTTATTTTGATATACCAGACTTTCAAGAAAAGTTATCAAAACAGCAAAACTAACTCCTGTTCCTTTAGCTTAAACAGTTGCTTATGACAGCATTTTCCTACATATCTCTTTATTCTCTTTGAGTCACATGAGGCTAAACTGTAGGCCTGACAAGTCTTAGCCCCTAAGTAGCTGAGTATGAATTTCCCAGGAACAACCATGTGCCAAAGTCAGATGAATGAAGGGTTATGATCTTATCTAATCCACAAATCCGCTTTTAGAGACTGCTGGTTATGACTATGATGTCCTTCATAACTGTGTAATTTTTTCCTGGTCTAGGGTCTGATCCAATACCACACTTTGCCTCTATTTGTCATGTCCTCTTTGTCACTTCTAAATTGAAGTGGTTCCTCAGTCTCTCTTCAACTTTCTTGCCTTGAACATAACAAAAGAGCAATATGCCAGTCAGGTTCAGTGGTGCGCACCTGAAATCCCAGCACCCAAGATTCAGAATCTATCACTTGTGCTACCTCAGTTATATACAATTAAAAAATGGGCCATGGTTTGGAGACAAGCTGGGGAGAGGGGATGCTACATGAGAGGGGGTGGAGAGAGGAAAAGGAAGGGGGGAGTGATGTAATTATATTTTAATTAAAAAATATAGGCAGATGCAGAAGGACCACTACAAATTTGAGGCCAGCCTCGTCTATATATTTTCAGACCAGCCAGAGCTGTATTATGAGATTATTTCTAAAAACAAACTAACATGGCCGTTAACTCACAGAAATTTGTAGCATATGGCATTGACATGGAACTTGTGTTTGTCTAACGTTCCTGTAAGCAGACTCAGGCATGAATTTTGGTACACACTCCAGAGGCAGGGTGCTGTCAATGCAGCATATGAGGAGTTACAATACTCATTTCTGAGAAGGATGCGGAAGCTTGAAAACCCATTTGGCTTGAGCTCACGTCAACAGTATGGGCACTAAATCTTGGGATTTCAGACTTAATTCTGTAGACAATGGGGAGCAGTCAGAGTGATTTTGTTAAGGACGAAGTATAATGTTCAAGACTTTGTGTCACCTCACATGTGGCCTGTACCAGAAGTCATGAGCTGGTCTTCTATTGGCCAAGTATTGTGAGTCACTGAATTTCATTTCGCCTATGTTACATATATTGCCTCCCATACTGGTTCAGGTTCCAGATAGATCTCAGATTTCAAACTAAGTTGGCAGACAAGAAGATGTAAGTTTGGTGGCGAATTCATTAGGTGGCAATCCTGAACTGGACGTCCTTGCCATTGACTGTCTACAGATGAGAATGGGCCCTCTGGGTGGCTCTGGCATTCCAGATCATCACAGAACCCACAAACTTGGTAACCTCAGTCTAAAGCCAGCTGTCATTTGTCATTTATCCTCTACTTTGTTACCTGACCCTGAAGGACAGATGAGTCCAAGGCAGACTGGCCCCGTGCTCTCTCTGTGAGTCTCTGTTCAGGGCTGCCATGAGTGCTGAGAGAACGCATTTCAAATGGACTCCTGTGTGATTATGGTGCTGCAGGGATGGGGAGCCCACTTTGAGAACCACTATGCCATCTCATCACACAGTTTATCTTGTGGATGGCATCACTGACTAAAAATTTCTGTACGTATCCAGGCAGAGTTGGAGCACACCTTTAATCACAGCACTTGGGAGGCAAAAGTCGGCAAATCTATGAGTTCAAGGACAGTCTGACCTACAGACAGAGTTCCAGGACAGTCAGGGCTATGCAGAAAAACCCTGTCTTCAAAAGCAAAAACAACATAAACAAAAAGTTGGTATGACTAGTTACTTGATTACTGTTTATCTGTTTCAAGTCCCTGTCAAAGGACCACTCTATGAATATAGAGGCCTTTCCCTTTGGACACAGTGCTTCCAGAGCTGGGAACTGCCTGCAACACGACTAAAGGCTGAAAGACGCTGTCCAAACGCGTGCTGGGAAGCGTTAAAATGTCTGAGGTGTTTCTGCTGCCCTAAAGCATTTCCACTGCTGTTACCTGGGATGGATGGGCAGCTATTCTAGTAGCAGTTGCATCATGGTAGGTGGGGATTTCCAGTGGACCCTCAGCGAAGCGAAGATCTTTCAGAGTTTTAGCATCTGCTCTTTCACCTACTTTGAGGTCTAGAATTACATTAAAAATATTGTTTTGTGATTATCTGTTACCATATAAAACCATGTAAATATGCCCCCATGGCTAGAAATTTCCAGTAAAGGATTGCACCACATTCTTTCCCAGTGCCAACTACTATAAAGTCACCCTCCCCAAGCCAGTGAAACAACGCGGAGAAATAATTAACCCAGTCTAAGAAAATAACCTTCCTTGATACCTTCCGCAACATTCCATGTTGAGCTAAAAAAAAAAAAAAAAAAAAAAAAACCAGACCAGTCCAACTGCAAAGTTAGCAGATAACATCATTTCAACTAAAATGAAAAAAAAAAATCTGTGACAGCCTCTTCTTTGCATGGTTATTACTTACTTACTTGGTCTCTTTGTTGCTGTTATTTTAGAAAACAAATAAACAAAACCTCAACATTCTGAGTTTGGTCCTGGGAACCTATGTGTAATGAGACAACTGATTCCCAAAAATGGTTCTCTGTGGCATATGTACACCCCACACATAAACAATAACAACAACAATACTGTTGGGAGTTTTTGTTTATTTGTTTTCTAAAAACAACAACAACAATAAAGTGACTGGGTCTTTCAGGAAAAATGGAGGTCTTACTTACGTGACTTCAGACGACAGCAAAGTTTCTGGACTCCTGGGTAAGTAATAGCCATGCAAAGAAGAGGCTGCCATGATTTTTTTTTTTCTTTTTAGTTGAAATGATGTTACCTGCTAACTTTGTAATTGCACTGGTCTGTTTTCTTAGCTTGGCATGGAACATTGCAGACGGTATCAAGGAAGGCTATCTTCTTAGACTGGGTTAATTATTTCTCAGTTCTATTCACTGACTTGGGGAGGTGGCTTTAGAGCAGTCGCTGCTGGGAAAGAATGTGATGTAGTCCTTTACTGGAGGCTTCTAGCCATGGGGGCATATTTGCACGCCAAATGCTTTTCCCTGCTAAGCTATTTTGCAGGTCCCCAAGACATAAAAAGGCAGACTCATTTTCTAACCATCCTACACGCACCTTTGCAGTTTCCACGGTAACCAAACCTGACTCCACATCTGATGCTGGTCCTTCTCGTGCAGCTCAGTTTTACTCAATGCTAGCAAACTCTGTTTCTGTTTGAAATTTACCCTAACACCCCCTTTCCAAATCTGATGACCCTTTCCTTGTTAGGTGAGCACCCCCTGGTTCCTTCAATACAATCATTCAATAAATCAAATTGTCAGACTGCTTGCTTATCTCTCATGGTCTTAATCTGTTAGCTAGAATCAAATAAAAATTCAAATTGTAGCCTGCCTTCCTGCTTTTCTTGTTTCAACACAAGTACAGAAGAAGCACAAAGTGAGCATGCAGGAGCCTGCTTAGGTTCCCTTCTTCTTCATCGTACCTGCAAGCCGTCTAAGGTTAACGTTCCAAGTTGACTTGTTTTCAGCATTCTTATACTTCTTCCTTAATTTTGGTCCGACAAACCCATTTTTTAATTCCTAGGAATGAAGAGATTACATGGCAGTTGAGAATCAGAGGTTGTGGTACAGACAGTGTCACAGTGGACACTTCTCACTTGTGAGGGATGAGGGTAGTTTTTATAAAGTGATGTCTGTTTCTGTTGGAAACCCATGTCTGGCTGGAAGGCCTCACCAGGTCAAGCAGCCAAGATAGGAGACATGGATAGTGCCATTGTCAGCGACAGTAATACATAAGAAAAGGCTCAGAGGGGAAAATAGGGTGGGCTCAGACCCAAAATGACAAGCCTTATACACACTACCTGCCCAGACAGCCATCCGAAGACTCTTCTCCTCGGCCTTTTTTGTCGCAGACTCCGTCCCTTCTACCTGACTCGGGCCTGAACTCTGAGGACTGTCCCTGCGATTGTCACACTAGAGACCCACTCAGCCACTTGCAGCCACTCTGGTCTCCGGGCTGCCACTTGGCTAAGTAACAGCCCCACAAACTTTCTCTGTCGCTCTCAACAAGTACCCCACGACTGAGACCTCCTGGTTGGGTGGCCACTCTCTGGCCCTCTTACCTGGACCACTGGTGCTGATAACCCACGGCTGAAGTTTCAAACACCCTTCTTATGCCTATCAGATTAACTCTCCACAGAAGTGAAGAATTATAGTTTTCGTCAGGAGAAGACTCTGACAGGAGTCACAAACTCTGGAACGGTCCACTTAGCCTGCCTATTCCATTCACCTAATAAGCACTCATTGCCCTCCCTTGCCTGCCCCTGAGCTCTGCTAAGAGTATCGGACCCCTGCTTACTGCCTGCCACCTTGGAGCTTGCAAACGGGAAAGGCTGACGAGAAACCAAGAAATCACATACTCAGGTCACTTTCCACAGCAAAGGCCTGGTGCAGGAACAGAGATGAGAGCAAACAGCTTGTTTATTTGGAGTTTATGCAGCCTTCACAGACAGGGCGGAAGCTGATTCCCTGCATGGCATGCTAATGGTTTCTGCTTTGTCACAGATAGTCACTGCAGGCAACAGCACAGGCAGTGACAGGGCCCAGTCAGAATCCCAATCTTAGACAGAGGAAGGTTTGACCAAGGCGGGGAAATCAGTGAAGGTTCTAACCTTCACTAACCTTAATCATGAGGATCTATCAGACTGTGAGTAGAAGCGCTGTAAAGAAAGGAGGGTGTGCCCACTGAGCAAGAAAGGATGAAACACAGTGACAGTTGGAACATTCTTTGGCTTCATTACTTGCCTGCTTTGAAAAACCTTCAACACTCTCTTCAGGAGAGACCATCTTCGGGGGCTCATAGTCAACCTGAAACACCTTTGTCACAATTCCACTTTGTCTGCAGTCTCTGAAAATCAAATTTTTAAAAAGGAGAGAGTATCTTACACAAACGTTCCAGGTGAAGAGTCCAAGAATAAATAAAAATTCTTCTTAAAATAAAAATGTAGATTCCAAAAATAATAATGTAAAAATAGAGAAATCTAAAGTTGTAAGTCTAGGAGAATGAGAACAGACTGTCAACAGCTTTCTCAGCAGCTTGAGGATCAAGTATTAACAGTGGGTTACTCCGCTTTACAACCCATAGTTCTATTTACAAGACCAAAGCATTTTTCTGCAAATTGAGAGCTAACCAGTCAACTTTTAGGAAATAGATATATGACATCTTATCCCTGCTATGTGAAACTGGCAGCGTCAAAGGGGAGAGCACAGGGTTTCAGTAAACAATGCCTGGGAGTACCAGGAAGGCAATAGATTAAGTGCAAACACAAGTTTAACTAAAAAACTCTGTTAATGGAGATTGTAAAGTAAGGCAATCTGTATCTGAGTTTTATCTTGAGATTGTAAAAATTCCTTTATTCAGACCTATGCTTGGTGTCCCTACTATAAAAAGATGGGTTCAGAAACCAGCCTCTGCCACAGCCTTACACAAACCATCTCTGGCTGTGGTCTCAGCTAGCTGATATGCTTTTTGTGCCCCATGGAGATTTTTTTTATTTTATTTTTTTAAATTTTTTCCTGGGTTCTGGGTTCTGGAATAAAGTTTGCTTCTGGTTTATTAGACTTTGGTGGTCTGTCCCCATCTTTGCGCAACCCCCCTGGACCCAGCACAGGAAAAGGTGGCTAGCAGTCAAGATGATGCTTAAATTATTTAATGTAGCTGCTAAGTTTGTTACCTTTTAAGTTGGAAAAATTAAAATATACTTTCAGCTAAGGAGACCGTGAGAGGTGAGAGTTAGGGGCGAAGGGTGGGTGATGCGGGAGAATTGTCTGTATTCTGTCAATCATTTTAATAAAACGCTGATTGGCCAGGCAGGCAGTATAGGCGGGAAAGCCAGACAGGAAGTAGGGGTGGAGCAAAGAGACTGGGAGTATTCTGGAAGCAGAGCTCCCTCACCATTCCTGTGCAGACCACTGAAGAGGCAGCATGTAACCTGCCCAGCTGAGAAAGGTACGGAGCCATGTGCTAACATAGATAAGGATAATGGGGTAACATAAGTTATAAGAGTTAACAAGAAGCCTGACCTAATGGGCCAATCAGTTTATAACCTTATGGAGTCCTGTGTGTAATTTCTGTTTGGGATTTGCCGGCTGTTGGGGTACCGGGCAGGACAGAAACCCCAACAAGCTGGCCCTCATGTTACAGGTGGGGTGGTGTCGGTCTTCAGCGGTGATTCCTGTCCTCTGCCCCAGCCTGGTGCTGTTCACGGAGCCTCAGGCCAGTGTGCAGCACTCCTTGCCACCCTGCCTGCCTCCCTGCAG
This sequence comes from Myodes glareolus, assembly GCF_982192425.1. Lineage (NCBI taxonomy): Eukaryota > Metazoa > Chordata > Mammalia > Rodentia > Cricetidae > Myodes > Myodes glareolus. The sequence goes on along the minus strand of NC_142035.1, from coordinate 34,096,858 downwards.
TGGCTGGAGCTCTCAGAATCCTGGCCTCAGCGGCACAGAGCCCAAGCTCAGGAAAGTGGTTGGCATCTTGTATCTTCCTTCTAAGTCTGCTCTGGATCTTCAAAACCATTCCTGGAAAGCCAGGCATAGAGGTAGATAACTGCAAGTTCAAGAGCGCTGGATGCTCTTCCAAAGGACTCAAATTAGATTCCAAGCACCCATATGGTGATTTACAACTGTCTATAAAAGCAGCTCCAGAGGATCTGACTCCCTCCTCTGGCCTCCAGGAGCACTGTATGCATGTGATAAACAAACAAAAGACTCATGCACATAAAATAAAAATAAATCAAAAGGCTTTTTGTTTGTTTTGAGACTGGGTTTTGGTGTGGGACAATGGTCTGTATCTGTCAATTATATTTTAAATATACGCTGATTGGTCAGTAGCCAGGCAGGAAGTAGAGGTGAGTCAATGAGAACAGGAGAATTCTGGGAAGAGGAAAGCTTGGGTCGCAGTCCTGACTCAGCCACAGAGCAAGCAAGATGTGACTGCCTCGCTGAAAAAGGTACTGAGCCATGTGGTTAACACAGACAAGAATAATGGGCTAATATAAGTTATAAGAGTTAATAAGAAGCCTGAGCTAATGGGCCAATCAGTTTACAGTTAATGTAGACCTCTGTGTGATTTTTTTTTTCGACTGCAGGAACCAGGCAAGACAGAAAACTCAATCAACAGGGTTTCTCTTTGTAACAGTCCTAGCTGTCCTGGAACTTGCTATATAGACCAGGCTGGTCTTGAACTCACAGAGATCACCCTGTTTCTGCCTCCCAAAGTGCCAGGATTAAAGGTACATGACATTACCACTGTCTCAAAAGTATTGTTTTTTTAAAAAAATAAACACAATCTATACTGTGAGGCTATAAACAACAGATAGTTTATGAATAAAAGGCCAACAGAAATCTCTGATAAAAAGGCCAAAGTGATTTCTTCAAAGGATCACAGTTGTTTTTAAAATGGACCAGCTATGAAGCATCTTCTTTGAAATTATCACCAGTCTTTTTCTCTAAGACCAGAATTCTGGACAGACACAAAATACACACTATTTATATTCAAAATGTACTTAAGCATTTATAATGTTTAATAATCTCATTCTTAAGTTCCTTTTTAAAAGTAAAGTAGCTTTCATTTCTATTGTTGTAGTTTTAATAATACAGATAAATACAAGGTTTGTGTGGGTGAACACCCAACACTTGCGATCCTTGGGCCTCAAGCATTTAGCACGAGGGATTTGACAGCTCTTGTGTCCTGCTTTAGTTCCCTACAGCTGTGATAAATAAAACTCCAAGACCAAAACAACCTGGGGGAGGAATGAGTTCATTTGGCTTACAGCTTACACCCGTCACTGAGGGAATCCAGGGCTGCAACTGAAGTCAGAAACCTAAAGGCAAGAATTGAAGCAGACTGTGGAGGAGTGCTGCCTACTGGCTTGCTTCCCACAGCATGTTCACCCGCCTTTCTCATACAACCAAAGACCACAAGTTCAGGGGTGATATCCCCAGCAGAGGGCTGGGCCCTCACACACCTAGACTTGCCTACAGGTTAGTATGATGGAGTTACTTTCTCAGTTGAGGTTCCCTTTTCCCAGATGACTGTCAAGTTCACACACACACACACACACACACACACACACACACACACCTCAAAACTAATCAGCACAAATAATATAAATACAAGGCCCGTGCCAGTAGATACTCCACACTTGGAATTCTTGGGCCTCTAGCATTCAGTGCCGTGGATTTGACTACTGTTCGCTTTAATGAAAGGCTCTTTGCATCTGAGTGGATTATGTTTTACTGTGAACCGTACAGTTGAGGAAGATGTGAAACACAGCTACATAGTTACTATTGAACACAATGGAGCAATTTATGCACAGAAACAATACTTGCTATTAGATGCTCAGAGGAAGATGAAAAAGTCAAATCTAGGGGCAATCCTTTGAAAGATTAAACATCTCCTACATAAGTGAAGTATTAATGAAAATTCTGTTTTGTTCTTTCTATTCTTGCTAATTCATTAAACTTTCAATCAGAAAAGAGTCCCAATTTCCACAGTGTTTCCTTAGCTTATGGTCATTTGAGTCACATGTATCTACTGCTGCACAGATAACCACCCAGAAGATGGAGCCTCAAACCCCGGTCCCTGGTAAACCGATGGCAGCCAGGGGGCTCTCATGTGGATGCTCATGTGGTACCATCGGATTGGGGCTGGATGACTTCTTTCACAAATGCTTGTTCTTGGGCCAGTCTCTCCCTTCTCCTACTCTCACAGTTTACATTCTCAAGGACATTACGTAAGGGTTCTGATTTCTCCACATATCAATGACAATTACTGTCTTCTTGTGGTCCATCTGATCACATCTCATCATATTCTCTGTAGATACTTGCTTGAGGTGTTCCTCTGTATGTTAGGATATGGGTTGACAACAATAACTGGAACAAAAGTAATGACGTAAAAACAAACAAACCAGAATCAACAAGTGTGTGAGCAGTCCAAAAATGGTGTGTGTCTGTGTGTGTGGGGGGGGGTGTTGAAAGAGAATGGTCCCAAAGGCTCACAGATTTTGTCATCAGGGAGTGGCACAATTTGAAAGAATTAGATGATGTGACTTTGTTGGAAAAAATGTGTCACTGCAGGTGGGTTTTGAGGGTTCAAAACATGCCAAACACAGAATCTCAATCTCTCTCTCTCTCTCTCTCTCTCTCTCTCTCTCTCTCTCTCTCTCTCTCTCTCTCACCTATAGATCAAGGTGTTGTTGTCAGCTACTGCTCCAATGTCTTCCTGCTTCCCACCACGATATTAACAAACTAAACCTCTCAACTATAAGGAAGCTCCCAATTGCTTTCTTTTCCTTACTCATGATATTCCTTCACAACCAGAGAACACTGGCTAAGACAGAGGGTATAGAGTCAAGTTGAGACGTTATAATGGTTAATGCTGATGGTTGACTTGATAGGGTCTAAATTCATTTAGGAGACAAGCCTCTGGGCATGTCTGTGGAGGATTTCCTATATTGGGTTAAATGAGGTGAGAAGATCCATCCTGGAGTGGGCTGGGGTCCCGCACTTCAAAAAAGAGAAAAAGTGAGCTCCACTCTGCTTCCTGACTGTAGATGCAATGTGACCTGCCATCTCACGATCCTGTCACCATGAATTCAGTTCCTAGGATGGCCCATACCTTCAAACTGTGAGCCAAAGACATCCTTCCTTCCTTGGGTTGCTTTTTCCAGGTGTTTTTAATCACAGTACTAAGAAAGTAAGGGATGCAGATGTCATGGGGACCACTTTCCATCTCACTGTTCTCCCATCCCTAGCACAATGCACTTGTTCTCATGATCCAACGTGGCTGACACCCACAGTGGGAAGCAGAACCCATCCTGCTTCCCTTTAAAGACAAACTCTGAAAGTTTCACGTGTCATTTCTACATATATCCATGAGCCATAGCCTGGGACATACCCGTACCAATCAAGGACGATTAGGAAATACTATTAGGCTAAAAGTCACAGGTGCCATTATTAGGGAAGGGAGAAGCGGATGTTGGGGCAGGCAGAACTGCTGTTGTATCATCATCCTGCTGGGAGCATCATGGGTTGTTTTAACTGTCACGCTGACTCACTTGCTCGGAAAGCTCACAGTGGAGCACAGCTTCCTGATAATTTTCTTTATATGACAGTGCCTCGTGGGTGTGATTCTGGCGATCTGCCCAGCGCTCACCACTTATGCTCTTCAATTGCCTACTTTTCTTTGCGTCCTTTGTTTGCGTGCTCTTGTCGGTTTTCAGACTGATCTTTGATATGTTTTACTTGCAATTTTGTAATTTCTCAGATTTTATACATTCCTTAAAAAAGGTTTATAAAGTCTAAACAAATAAATGTCCCCAAAGGCTTAAGATTCTTTATGTAAAATCATAAATATATAAACATCAACTTTAATACAGTTGATAAATACCTAACACAATATAGAGGTTTAAAACTGTATTTTAGAAAGTAAAAAATTCTCAAAAATATGGAATTCATCTAAATAATCACTATCTGAGTGACAGTGTTGACATAACCACACATTTGGCTTTCTGTGCTTCGTGAATATTTCCATGTTCAGTGACTGGAAGGACTCACAGTAGATTAAATGTTGGAGAAGCATTTAACGTGTAAGACCGAAGCTGCAGCTGTCTGATGCACATAAGATGATTTATCCAGGAACTACTGCATCCCCCTCAGCTGTCCTTATCAGCACACTTCTCTAAGGTTCCTGAAGGTGCACTTCAGACCCCACCCTGATGCCATCCTGGTTCTTAGCCACATGTTCCACTCCTTTAAGGCCTAGGTTATCTCCTTACCACAGATGGCCACGTCCTTGGATACCCAGATAAGGCATGTGCCCACTCTATTCAGCCTAGAGCAGCCCACAGACCAGCTTACGGTTCATGGTAGGTAGAAGGCTTTCAACCCAAGAATAGCCCTCCCTCACCCACAAAAGGATTAGGTTTGAGGTTAGAGTTATAAATCTCACTCAGAGCCTAAAATGCATTTAAAATGCACATATACTTCTATTAGGGCTCAGGATAGCAACCTTAAATATGCATGCACCAACATAAATTATACCCTGCATAAAAGCCATCTCTGGGTACCTTTTGCTCTACAAATACTATCCTTTCAATGAAATATCAGAATTAAAGAGCTGGGGTGTAGCACAGTTCACAGCATGTCTTCCTACATGCAAGGCCTGAGTTCAATCATGAGCACTACAAATCAGAATTTTCTGAATGACTACAAGCAAATTACCAAGATGGATTAATGGGAAGTCACAATTTAGTTTGGGTTGAGTTTTCTCAGCCTACTGAAAACTACTGAAGTGTGAGGCTACATAATTCTTTTCCATAGGGGCTATCCTCTACATTATAAAATGACAAGCTGTAACTCTCCCCATTAACCACTAGATCAGTGGTTCTCAACCTGTGGGTCATGACCCCATGGGGGTCACATATCTGTTATCTTGCGTATCATATATTTACCTTATAACTCATAACAGTAGCAAAACTACAGGTATGAAGTAGTGATAACATAATTATAACGTTGGGAGGCCACCACAACTTGAGGAACTGTATTAAAGGGTGCAGCAGTAGAAAGGCTGAGAACCACTGCACTAGATTCTAGTCACAAGAAATACTCCTAATGGCAACATGGTATATGTACATGTTCATGTGGTGGTACATGCATGTGTGGATATGGGTGTACATGTATGTGTGTGCAAGTATGTGGAAGCTAGAGATGGGTATCAGGTGTCTTCCTTCATCAATCTCCATTTATTTTATTTACTGTGTGTGCGTAAATGCATACATCATAAGGGGTGGGGAGACACGGCATGCACGAAGAGGTCAGCAGACAACTTTCAGAAGGTGGTTCTCTCCTTCCACCTTGTTCTGAGGAAGGTTCGCCCCTGTTATTTCAGCTTATTTGGCCTGCAAGCTTCTGGCCAATTCACCTATCTCTGCCTTCCATCTCACTGCAGGAGTACTGGGATTACAGATGTGTAGCATGGCACTCAGCTTTTGATTCTGGAGATTGAACTGAGATCATCACTCAGCATGCTTGTACCACAAGCAGCATCTTTATCATTAAACCACTGTCCCCAGCTCTCCAATCTATCTATCTATCTATCTAGTTACTTGTTTATAGTTTCTTGAGACAAGACTTCCCTGTAGAACCTTGACTGTCTTGGGACTTGCTCTGTAGACCAGGCTAGCCCCAAACGTAGAGATCCACATGCCTCTGCCCCCAAGTGCAGAGATTAAAGGTGTGAACCACCAAGTATGGCCTCCACTTCGTTCTTTAGAAGAGTCTCTCACTGAACCCAGGGTTCACCGATTCAGCTATGTTGGTGACCAATGAGCCCCTGAGACCTGCCTTTGTCTTCTGCTACCACAGCTGGGGTTACAGGCACATTTTATTCACCCAGACACAAACTCTTGAATTCTAAGAGTTAAATCAACTCTGAAATTCTAGTAACTCAGAAACGAGGACTAACAAATAAAGGAAAGTCGGAGAGCCACATAATTAAGGTCACACTGACTAAATGATTAAGTAGGATTAAAATCTTCAAATCTCTGTAGTGATAATCTTGTCAACTTAATTGGATTGAGAAAGGCCTAAAAGATTAGTAAGGCACACTTTGGGGATGTCTGAATGCTGTGTTTTGACTCAATCGGTAGATCATTCCTTGATGAATTTATAATATGATGGAATTATTGGGGAAAAGCAAAAGGCAGGAGGTGCCTGACTGACTGGAATAAGCAGGTCACCCGGAGGCAAGTCTACCGGGTGCCCTGGTCCGTTCCTGTGTTCTTTTTCTTTGCTCTCTGATGGCCATAAGGTGATCTTCTCTTTCCCATCTTGATTGGGCTGACACCTGTGAAACCGAGTCCAAGTAAATCCTCCTTTTCCAAGTGTTTTCAGGTATTTTGGTCATTGTAACACAAAAGTAACTACTGGTTTCCAAGTCCTGTTTTCTTTCTACACTCAGCTAATTCTAGAGTTTTCTCCCTGCCTTTGCTGCCTGTGCACACGGCACTCGGATCTCTCCACTGCATTGCCTCCTGAACAGGGTCTGTATACAACAAGTTTTATGGCCTCCAGGTATATATAGATATGTATCTACATTGTTTATATGTATATCTTTAAAATGCAGATTTAATATGTTAGACTATATATATGTGTATACATATATATGTATATATATGTATGTATATTACAAGGAGCTACAGATGGGGAGCACTGTGTGCTATTCTGATTACCTACTTATATTTGCTTTATCAACCTTGGTTGCAAAAACTGGGGATCCTTCATGAGTCTACTGAAGAAAATATTATTCTCAGAGGAATCTGAGCTCCCAAACACTTGCACTGAAAGCTCACAGTAGAATTGTGTAGCAAGTTCCTCTGAGATGCAACATTCTCTCTTGGAGGGAAGCTTGTTGAGACTTAGGATGTTCTAAAGGGAGGAGAAACATTCCATCCTGCAGGGCACCTGGTAAAAACTCAGAAGTAAAGAACTCGGGAGCTTCAGAAGTGCCCCAAATGAACTAGTAGGCCCCTCCTTCCCCAAGCTTATGTAAGAAGTAAGGACTGCTGGGAGATGCTCTCAGACAAGCAGAGCTGCCTAAAAGAGGCTCAGACTGGCTAAACCACCTGGAAAAGGCAGAGGCCAGCGGAGCTGCCTGGAAGACATTCTCTGACATATCAAGCTGCCTGCAAGTTGGTTGTAAAGTGTGCTCCAGGGCTCCAACTTTCACGGGCTGTCACCCACCCTAGGTGGGCGTTTGGTGCTGTCTTTGAGTCATTTCTGTTCTTGCAAGCTCCCTACCGCACACACTCATGTTCTTGCAAGTAACCCAATAAAACCATCAAGTTATACATCAAGTTGTGCTTTGGTAGCATCTTTACTTTGGTCTGTGTTTTGTTCCCCATGTGTGGTGAGTAAATGCTTGTTCACATCTAGTCCTTTGTCACAGGACACCAACCTTAGTTCCAGACAGTTTTCGTTCCTGCTTGGCTTAATCTATTGTGAGCCCTATGTGAGGTCAGTGTGGAGAAGGGCAAACTGCCCAGTCGCTGCCAATGCATGATAAAGTACGATGGTGGGGCAGGACACTGTTGACCACAGGAGGCTTTTAAAGAAGCAGAGGGTGAGTGGACCCTGGGATTTGACGTCAGAGTAGGCCACCAATCCTTGACAACACCCTCCCCTTCCTGACACGTTCCCAAGTTCTTTGCCCTTCTCATGCAACTGTGTTCCTTCATTCCTTCTATACTTTGATGGGAAACCTTCTCCCCAGTAAATAAGTAAATGTTAAAAAAATTATCAATAAAAATTAATCAAGGCTAGTTATGGTAACTCACGCCTTTAATCCCAGCACTCAGGGAGGCAGAGGCAAGGATCTGTGAGTCTGAGGCCAGCCTAGTCTACAAAGTGATTTTCAAGACAGTTAGGACTGTTACACAGAGAAATTTTGTCTCAAAAAGCCAAAATACATACATACATAAATATTCTTAAGAAAGAAATGGGAGTAGGAAAAGAAGGATTTAGGAAAAAGAAAGTGGCTAATGACCTCCAGGTTGAAATGGCAATAGCTTTGAACAGCAATTAAGTCAATACAAAATGAAACAAAGAATGACATCACATCCCAGAGAATAAAAGAACCATCCACCAAACAGCACTTTCCTTAGAGCCAAAGGAAGCTCTTTAGAAAGATTTTCCTCCCAGAACTCCAGGGTAGAATTTGAAATAAAAAATTATTAATATATGCAACATTTATTGAGTTATATACTTATGATTTATGGACTTTATACCTCAATAAAATGCCAATAATATAGGTACTAAAATTAGCATAACTTTTTCTTTAATGTCCTTCTAACACATTGATTCTCCTAAAAAGAAATAAATAAGATTAGAATATAATGTAGCTGGGAATGGTGGCCCATGCCTTTAATCCCAGCACTCAGGAAGCAGAAGCAGGTGGATCTCTGAGTTCAAGGCCAGACTGGTCTACAGAGAGAGAGAGAGAGAGAGTTCCAGGACAGTCAGGGCTAAATAGAGAAACAAAAATAACAAACAAATATATATAATAATACCATGCTTATTTGCCTACCACGTTCTCAACTTACTTAGAGACGGCAACAGCTTTAACTTGTATTTTCCCATCAGGCAGAGTAATAGGCTTTACATACTTAAATGTATTATTTTCACCAGAACCAACTTTCTTTAGGAAGTCAGGCTTGCTGCCATCCAGGGTGTAATAAATGTTGACATCTGGGGTGTCTGAAAAATCCAAAACAGGATAACCATAATTAACACTGAAATAACAAGTCCCTGTGTGACAATAATCTGTTAAAAACAAAGAGACATGCACACGGAGTAAGTGAATAATGATCCTGTTGTCTGTGCCAACACAGAGTTTTGCATGAATGAGCTCACTTCATGTATTCGTTAACATTACTGGATGAGGTAGGTCCTACACTGTACCCATTTTAGAGATGGCAACTGAGTCCCTGAGCGATTAATAAACTTGCTAAATAACAAAAGATTTCCAGTGCTCACATAGTGGTTCACAACTCTGTAACTCCTGTAGCAAGGTATCCAATGCCCTCTTCTGGCCTCAGTAGGTACTAGGCAGGCATGTGGTACACAGGTATACATGTGGACCAAACACCCATATGCATAAAATAAAAATATTCTTGAGAAAGAAAATGGGAGTAGGAAAAAGAAAATGATTTAGTTAAGAAAAATGACTAATGACTTCCAAGTTGAAATGGCAGTAGATTTGAACATCTTAATATGTGCAAAATTTGTTGAGCTATATGCTTATAAAATGTGGTTAACTTCTGCTGGTCTGAGTACACGGTCCATAACCTTGAACACTGTGCTCCATTACTCCCTTTCCTCCTCCCAAAGGTCCCTCCTCCAAACTTTCAAGTCTTTAAAGAAAAAAACCTAGATTCTGCACATGAAAAAAACCCACTTAGTATTTTTCTTTCATTCATTTCTTATATGTTAATTTTGCAGCAATGGAAACTGAACCCAAGACCTTGGTCATATTCACGACTTCTCTGTTGTTAAATCAAACACTCTTTCTTCTTTCATTTCCCCCTTCCCTCTCTCTCTCTATGTATATGTATATATGTGTGTGTGCATACATATATATGCATATATGTTTATCTATATATCCAATTATCTCTATTTCAATCTCTCTAAAGGTAGCACAGGTTAGCCTCAAATTTACAGTTCTCCTATCTTGGCCTCCCCAGTGTTGGCATAAAGGCATGACCATTGGATTATTATTCTCTTTAGTATTTAACAATGGGATCTCTTTATTTATTTGACATTTAAACATTAGAGAATATAGAACCACATCTATATTATCACATTCCAATAATAGTCTTCTAAGAGTTATAAGCCCTTTTGTTACACCATTAAACATGTTAGTCTTTCAGATAAAAGAGGTCATAGTATAACATGCATCTTATTCTTAGAAATCTTGGACTAGGGAGCCTGAAGGCAGCACTACAAATGCAGATAAATACTTTTTATACGTTTAAACTATCAAAATTAAATATGTAATTAAAATCTAAAAGCTTTTTAACACAAATATTTATTCATATGTCTTATTTATAAAATTTCTTTACATAGATTATTTATATGAATATAAACAGCTTTAATATTGAATACCAATATTAAATATTACTAATAATACCTTGTTTCTGTAATAGTTAAGATTTATTTACTTATTTGTTTTTGTTTGTTTTCTCGAGACAGGGTTTCTCTGTTTCTCTGAACAGCCTTGACTGTTCTGGAACTTGCTCTGTAGATCAGGCTGGCCTCAAATTCAGAGATTCACCTGCCTTCCAAGTGCTGGGATTAAAGGCAAGCATCACTGTCACCACCACTGGGCTAAGATTTATTTTATTATAAGATAAATCTTGTGTACCTCACATATACCAACTCAATATGCCAACGAATATATACCCGTATACAGCAACTCACTTAACCCTCACAGTGGCTCCAGGTGGTAGATAATAGAAAACATACAAAGATATAAATCAGCAACACATGAATACAGGGCATGACAATGCTATTTTAAGTAATTCAAAATGCATATGATTCCTACCAGATTTCATTTCCAAAAGAGTATTGGTATCAATCTCATGGTTGGCTTTTCCAGGCTGAGGCACTCGCAGTGGTATGATCTGAGGGGCACACACTGAGCCAGCAGTCATGTTTTCTCCTTATATAAAGAAATTAAATTAAGAATTCCATCATGAACCTGTATCTGAACACAAAGACTACAGAGTACCTTTTTTTTTTAATGCAGCAAGCCAGTAAAACCTGAAGAGAACATCATTAATACGCCACCTACTGGTAATGCCCATTTAATAAATGAAATGATTACGGCATCTCAGCTGCATTTCTGCTGTCGGGTTGTCACGTACATGCTTTCCCTCTCAGAAAGGCACACAGAGGAATTCGACGGGAGACAGGAGCTGCTTGGAATGGGCAGATTAATTGAATCAACGCTAATATTCTGACCTCGGTTCCTTCAAGATCCCTCACTCTTCACTGCCTTCGGTTAGTGCAAACACACACACTCATTCTCCTGACTTCAAGGCAACTCATTACATAAAGGGAACAAGGAACTTTGCATATAGCATGAATTATTTATTTAGAGTCAACTTTTAAAGGGAGTTCTAAGCCCACAGTCTTCCCTTTGCCGTTGCAGTATATTGCGTATCTGAAAACTGCAAAGACTGCAGAGCATGAATTCTCAATAGAAAGGAAGTTGACATGGATATAAATCAACAAACACAAGATTCCTATTCGCTCTATTCCTATTCTGTTTCGTAAACAACCATCACAATGGGAGCCTTATGCGTCCTTTCTTTGAGGTGGGGAGAAGCCATCTTGGCGCAGCATTTGCACCTTGCATTGCTGTTTCAATTATGGCTACGTGATTACTCAATTATAATGTTCATATCCATCCTACTGTCATAGTCAACATTTTCACCCTCTTATTTACATTTTTTCATGCAACAATTTGTTGTTCAATGGTGAGACTATTTTTTTTTTAATTTTGGTAATTGGAATTCTGATAATGTTTCTCTGAACATTTTTGTGTTTTGACATACCTTGCTCTGAAAAGTGGGATAATTAGATTTAAAAGATCAATTTTCAGTCTGTGGGCCAAGATTTTTTTAAAAATAATAATAAAAAAAACCCAACACAGGTACGTCATCGTTCAGAAATGAGACTGGACGTAGAGGGATTTGCCTATATTCACATTTTTCTTTCGAGTAAGAATCAGTTAAAATAAAAACAGCCGAAAACTAGATTCTAAATAAACGCAGTTGGATAGAGACGAATTTGCTCACGGTTAGCTATTAGCTGCCCTTGGAAGTCTGCGGTGGTCAATGGATCTCACGCGAAGGAGATAGAGAAGGCTGATTCGCTAGGTCCAAACCGCAGCCTGTTGTCACTGTCATGCCACCAGCATCTCCCAACACCCTTCACCTGGACCATCTCCTCGCTGCCCACACCAGGACCCGCCGCGTCAAGCCCTCGGCCTCGCGAAGCAGTCAGAGACGCCTGGATCCCTCCCAACCGAGTATGTGGCCCTCCTCCTTACCCTCCTCCAGCCTCAAGGACGAGATGAAGACCCTCAATGCACCTTAGCCGCCGCCAACCGGGTGTCTAGTCTCTTGCGCCTCACCACTGCTCCTCTGCCGCAGCTTGGGTTACCACCGACGCTGCAGGTCGCGCCCCGCCCACCGCGAGTCGAGCAGATGATTGGCAGAGAAAATGATTTCCTAGCAACTAGCTCCGCCCTTGTCTCCGGGCCGCGGAGTCTGTCTGGAACCCGCCCCCAGCTCCTTGGACGAGGCTTTGCTGTAGGCTTCCAATAATATGCCTTCTCGGCGGCAGGAGGGGCCTGAAAGAGTGCACCCCTACTTAGCGTACGGGGGCCCGAGCCTTTAATCGGACAGGCTCTGAAATTTGGGATAACAGAAAGAGAGCCTGTGGCGACACCGCTGAGCGGAACGGAGCAGGCAAACCTCGGACGCCCCAAGCCGACCCGACGAAGAAGGCCCGGCGCGACTGGACGAAAAAGGCCCCTCGCTCGCCCGGCGCGCGCCTCCTCCGGTATCCGGGGCTCTCAGCGGGCTCTCCGGGGCGATTTTTCGTCTAGTCTCGACAACCGCCCTAATGGCTGAGGTGAAGGTGAAGGTGCAACCGCCGGACGCGGATCCGGTGGAAATAGAAAACAGGTAATGCAGTGCAGCCGGACCCCTTCTCTCGCAGTCCCAGGGAGTGGCCGGAGCAGGCTACGTGAGCACGCGGGAGCGGGATTGCGGGGTTCTACCACTTCCCCCACCCCCACCCCACTCCCCACCCCCGACTAGGGAGAGCAGAACTCTTCTGAAGCTGAAGAGCAGCGTGACAGCTTGGAACTTTATGTAACTGGCATCGCCAGGATTCTGTTATAGTAGTGAGGACAGACTTGGAACCTGAACGTTGGCCTGAATGCCTGAAAAGAGACCTGCGTTTGCCCCTTGGGCATGTTCGAACTCACTTTCGATTTCAGCATTGCTCGGTGGCCAAGGGAAATTACATAGGTCACAAAGCATCCAATGATGAGTCAAGAAGGTTCAGCGAGTGCCTTAAAGCTAATACGCCTCATAGCGCATAAATAGTTTCAGGTTATAACGTAGGTAAAAGACAGCAACTTTCTCAACAGTTGTGGGTACTTCTAAGACGATATTCGAAATTGGTTGGAAGGGATAATTTTGCAGACTCCAGTTACGGTAAATCACCATATCCTATCCCCATCTCTCTATTCCACATTTGCCCATTGATAGCATTGAGTTTCAGCTTTAATATCTAGCTATACTGCATTTCCTTCATTCGCCCTTTGAAAGAAGCTAACATAAGTCATTAATACCTTTATTCCTAGAATTATAGAATTGTGCCACCAGTTCCCTCATGGAATCACAGATCAAGTAATTCAAAATGAAATGCCTCACATAGAGGCCCAACAGCGGGCAGTGGCTATCAATAGACTGTTGTCCATGGTAAGGTAAATTCAATGAATTTGTGTAATTTGTTGTCAATTATGATTTTCATTGGTTCCTGTCACATAATTGCGATGGTTAACTTTATGTGCCAATTGGCAAGGACGTGAGATTCTTAGATATCTGGCTATAGGCTGTTTCTGGGATGTTTGGGAATATGGAAGTATTTGAATTGCTGACCTGAGAGTAGAAGGTGAGTGGGCACCGTCCAATCTAGTGTCAGCCTAAGTAGAACAAGTAGATGGAGGACAGAGGAATTTACTCCAGGTCTACTTTTGAGTTCCAGTACCAGTCTTCTGTCTTCAGCACTCTTGTTCCTAGGCCTTCAGAGTCCATCTACAGCCACTGACTATCCATCTCTAACACTAGTGCATCACTTCTAGGCCACTGATCTGTGCAACTGGCCTTGTTGAGTCTCTAGCTTGCAGGAGGTAGATTACAAGAGTTCTTGCTCACAGTAATCACATGAACTGATAATAGCACGATCAGCTACACTGATCAGTGTACTAATCAGTACACTAATTGTAAAGCCAAAAACTGTGACATGATTCCAAACCAGGGAAAAGGTTAGACTGTCTGAATTGAAAGACAAAAGAAAGAGAACATAATTATTTGCCATTTGACAAGGTGAAACTACGTACAATACTGTTATAACTAATTATATTAACTTAATTGACACAAGGCACATATGGATATAGTCTGTTCTCACCTTCTTTTGCTTTCTGTTGCTAGCGCTTAGCCATTCCCTATAAAATATTTCCACTGTGATTTTTCTGAGTTATCACATAGCCTATTCATTGGGTATCACTGTGTCACTTTTCAAGAGCAGGAAGAAGTACAGCCCCAGCTTCCAGAGACAGTGCAGTGGAGTTTTCAGTGTACCCCAAGAACCTGGAGCCCTCATGCCTCTCCTCCAACTTTTGAAAAACACTCCAAGTACTGCCCCATGCTTGAAATCTCTTCCTGAGGGCCTCTCTGTTTTATTAGTGGTTCATTAAGAGCCCTGCCATGACTTGTTTGCGTTTTAAAACTTCCAGCCTTGTCTTCTGTCTGGCTCTAGACGGCAAGATTTTAGGGATGGGTAAACCTTTTGTTAAGCTTTAGTCTTTACCTTTTGGGATGAGAATTTGGCAGACTTTCTCTGTGAACTGGTAAATAAAATATCTTCTGTGATTCATTGGTTTCTGTCACGACTGTATCACCTGCCACTTTAACAAGAAGCAGCCATGAGTGGTGAACAGTGATTTGTAAGCAGTGGGCATGGCTTTTTTCTGATGAAATTTTATTAGTTAGAAAAAACAAGCTGTGGCCTAGTGATTTCTGTTTTCACCCAAAGAAAAAAAGTGTTGGGGATTTCTGGGCTTCCTTTTTCTGTGTAGAATGAATGACTCCCTGTCCTTTGGGGCTCAGCTTTCCTGCTGTCTCCAGGATCCCCAGTTCAGCCACAGTCCTTTCTCTGAGTGTGCATCCACTCTTGTTTCTCTCCTAATGCTAACCAGATAGTATCAACATTATCTGTGTGCTTCCTTTTTAGAATTTGTTTTGGCCCGGGTTTGTAGCTCAGTGGTAGAACACTCATCTAGCTTGTATGATGCCCTTTATTCAGTCCTCAGACTTATATCAGCAAATTGTCCCCTTAAGCAGCTGTCTTAATATTGGTACAATACAGATGTTTAGTAAGCTACTAGAATAGGCTGAATAAATCACAGAAGGAAACTTCTGGATTGAGTTTTGTGATCCCACTTTGCCATTTGGTGAATTGGGGAAGGAGGTAGGGTGTTGCAGTTTGTCCAGTATGTGAACATGTTTTACAGTCTAACAGTAGGGTTCCCTCTTGGCTGTAGTTTCCTATAACTGCTGCAAGCCCAGTGATGCACACATCTGGATTCTCTAAATGCTAGATCCAAGGAGCTTCTGAAACATGGTAGAATACACTTTAATCTTACTTTTCTTCATTATATAAAATACCAGTACTGAAGACCTTTTGTTCATTGGTTCATCTTTTTGCCTAATTCTCCTATCACAGAATTAATATTATACATTTGAGTAAATAATTTAGTCTGTATAATAAACACATTTAAAGCTATGTTGACACTTACCATTAGAATTGATGTATTTCCAAAGTAATTGATGACAATTTTCTATTTTAAAACACTTTAGGGTCAGTTGGATCTTTTAAGGAGTAATACAGGCCTTTTATATAGAATAAAGGATTCTCAGAATGCTGGGTAAGTAAGCACCTGGTTTTTAATTTTAAGAAAATTTTGATTATTATAAAAGTAATGTATGTATTAGAAAAAAAGCTAACATAGTAACAGGTATTGTGGCACAAACCCACATCTCAGCACTTGGGAAGTAGGGCTGAAAGTTTAGTGCCATCCTTAGTTACACAGATTAATGATATTAATGCATGTGAGTATTATGTGTCTGTCTGTCTGTCTATACATAATGTAGCTAAGTGTGGTGCTGCACACCTATAATCCTGACAATTGGGGGTCAGAGCCAGAGGACCATGAGGTGGAAGACAGTTCAGGCTATACATTAAAAGACCCTGCCTCAAAATCGGAAGACAAAACAAATGGATGGAAACTCACACCATCCCTCCTTTCTGTCCTGTGTTCCATTTCCCAGAGAAACTGTTCCTGGTAATTTCTCCTAGATACACTGAAATATTCATAGGTGATTATATATTTATATATTATTCTTTTCTTTTTTGTCTAACTTTTTAAAGGATTTTTTATTATTTATTTTAACTTTTATTTTATGTGCATTGGTGTGAAGGTGTCAGATCCCCTGAAACTTGATTTACAGACAGTTGTGAACTGCCATGTAGTTGCTGGGACCTGAACCCAGGTTTTCTGGAAGAGCAGTCAGTGCTCTTAACCACCAAGCCTACTCTCCAGCCCCTATTCTTTTCTTTTTTAAAAAGAACAAAACTGGGTCATGCTATCCATACTGTTCTGAAACTTGGTTTTGTTGTTGTTGTTTTTTCCACTTACTGTACTTTGGATATCTTTTCGTCTTGGTACACACAACTGTTATTCTTTCTGAGGTAAGGCCTTTTGCAAAGTCAGTGTGATAGCCTTGTCTGCCAATTAGCTTAAATAGTTATGCAGATGATAGCACAGCCCACTTTTTTTTTCTTTTTTAATTCTGCTTTATTCCCTGCAGTAAAATGAAGGGGTCCGATAACCAAGAAAAACTAGTCTACCAAATCATAGAGGATGCAGGGAATAAAGGTGAGCATGTGAAGGATGGCTCATTGTCTTTAGGTCTAGACCTTATTCTGTTTATTTTTAAAGAGAGGATCCCACTATGCAGAGCAGGCTTTCTATTATCTTCTTTCCTCATCTTTCTGAGTGGTGGGACTGCAGACATGCCCTGTCACATGGAGCTAAGCACATGTTTTGTATATATTCTCTTTCTGTATGTACAACTCTCTTTGATAGAAAACTCTTGACTTCCCACAATGGGTACTTAATGAGAGTAAGAACCACAGCCTTATTTTTTTCTGTCTTACAAATAGAATGTTGTTTAAATAATAAAAGTACATGCATTGAAACTTCTAAACTAATGTTTTGTTTTGTTTTTTGGTTGGTTGAAGATGGCAGATGACCCTGACCTAAATTTAAGTTGTTTCACTTTTACAGTGAAACTCTCAGAAAATTGCGATTAGGTAAACAATTGGATGAGAGATCGGATTTAAATTAATTCAACAGCATTCATATGTTTTTTCCATTACAAAAATGTTCTTGTTTTATATTTTTTAGAAGATGCCCCACTAGGTGATGAGGCACCCCTTTATCCTAATACTTTGGAGGCAGAGGCAGGTGGATCTCAGAGTTCATGATCACCTTGATCTGTGCAGCAAGTTCCAGGCCAGCCAGGGCTGCATGGTGAAGCCCTGTCAAAAACCAAAAAGCACACTGACTGCCAAGCAGTTTCCAGTTAGAATATAAAACATACACCTAGTTACTGGCTCTTGTACTTTTGTTTCTTTATCTAATTTTTTTTTTTATAAAACTGTTATAAAATTTTGTGTTAAAGGATGTGCTATCAGCTTTCCTACTTTCTTACAGGAATATGGAGCAGAGATATTCGATATAAAAGTAATTTGCCATTAACAGAAATCAACAAAATTCTCAAGAATCTGGAAAGTAAAAAACTTATCAAAGCTGTGAAGTCTGTAGCAGTGAGTAGTTGGCTTTCTGGGTTTCCTCCGTATATTCACTTAAGTAAGCTGTTCCAGCTGGGTTTTCACCCTTTGTTCTTTAATTCATGTGGGATTTAAGACAGTGTTTTAAAAAGGACTAAAAATTTAACTCCTGTTGTACTGACTTGAAGCTGCAGCCTACTGTACTGTCTTGCCTCTGCCAAACTTTTTACCAAACCTGTACTGTATTTTGCAGTAAAAAAGTCTGGAGCCTTGAGTATGCTTTCTAATTTTCATGTTGTGTGAGATAACTCGATTATCCTAGCACATTATCTTACTCAGCAAGTGTCTATTGATTAGGCTATGGCAGGTACACATAAGTAACGGAGTCAGCAGAGAAAAATCTCTGTCCTGTGTCTCTACACCATGTTTGTGGGTTTTTTTCCTTTCCTTTTCCTTCCCTTCCCTTCCCCCCACCCGTCTCCTCCTCTCTTCTCTCTATCTGGAATATTCAGCAATAAAAAGATGACCTATCATGAAGACATGGAGTGAACTTAATGCCTAGTAATCTTAATTGTACTGTTTTATTTTATTTTGAGAGAGAAGTCTAGTAATGTAACCAGGGCTGATCTTGAATGTCTTGAATGCAGAAATGCAGGATGTTTTCTGCCTTAGCCACCTGAGTGCTGGGATTTACATGTGTATGCCATCCTGCCCAGCTATCTGTATCATTTTATAACTTTTTAAAAGATGCTTAGAAATTAGGAGGATGCCAGAGTGGGATGTGGGATGTATAACTAGAAACCAGTTAGAAGCACTGGCTGCTCTTCCAGAGAACCCATGTTCAACTCCTGGCACCTACATGGTGACTCAGTCATCTGCAACTCCAGTTCTAGGGAAATCTGACACCCTCTTCTAGCCTTTGTGGGTAACATGCATAGACATTCACAAATACCCACACACATTAAGTAAATGATATTTTTTAATTTAAAAAAATAAATAAATGTGACAGAATTTTAGAAATCACACCGCTAGGGGTTGAAGGACTAGGACTAATCTAAGTACTTGTAGAAATGAATCTTTTCCTTCCTGTGAGACTCCTTATCCTAGTTACTATACATAGAGAACCATGGGCAGCGCCTGTTTCAGTATAGTTCTGACTTGGGTTAGAGGCACTGTCCAATTCTGTCCCCAAAGTAGCCCTCACTTTGAGATGACTGTCCCAAGTTCGATAACTGCTATCTTTGCAGTAATTTTGTACATCTAAAAGTGTTCTAACTTATGAACGCAATTTTTAGGTTTAGTTTCTGAAAAACATTATAAACAAATGATGTGTGTATATTCTTTCCTAGGCTTCCAAAAAGAAGGTTTATATGCTTTATAACCTACAGCCAGATCAGTCTGTGACTGGCGGAGCATGGTACAGCGACCAGGATTTCGAATCTGAATTTGTTGAGGTGCTTAACCAACAGTGTTTCAAATTCCTACAGACCAAGGTGAGGGTATTAAGGAGGCATCATGAGCCCTTTAAAAAGCTGCTTCCTGAAAGATTTGCTCTTGTATTTCATATTTTATAAGATTGAAAATCCTAACATTGGAAGTTTTTACTAAATATATGCTGCTGTTGGTGTGGCACATATGTGTGAATTTGAGAAAGCACTAACATGCATTCTTGCTTGAGTCTCTTGTTCTACCCTTATAGGCAGAAACCGCAAGAGAAAGTAAACAGAATCCAGTGATTCAGAGAAACAGCTCGTTTGCTTCATCCCATGAAGTGTGGAAGTACATCTGTGAATTGGGCATAAGTAAGGTCAGAACTTACTTTCTACACTGTCTTCCTCCCAGGGTGTATTACAGTGTATTTGACCCAGCCCCCCTTTCACGTACACATTCTGCTGAACCCACTTTGGAAAAGCACTGTCCTAAAGTAGACAGAGGCCCTCCTGGTGGGCTGATTCTGGCTGAACTATTCTTGAACACAGTCCGTTCACCACCCAAAGTCAAATTGTTCTGATAAGTTCTTGACTGTGTGACAGTTGAGCTTGTCACATTAGTGTCACTTATTGGTACTGTCTTACTTGATGAAATGTAAGTGGTATCATCAGCACCCTTTTGAAGACCTTTACATAAAGACACTGATGCCAGGTAGTGGTGGTGGCACGAGTCTTTAATCCCAGCACTCAGGAGGCAGAGGTAGGTGGATCTCTGTGAGTTCAAGGCCAGCCTGGTCTACAGAGCTAGTTCTAGGACAGTCAGAGCTACTCAGAAAAACCTTGTCTTAAAAAACCAAAAAAAAAAAAAAAAAGACACTGATGTTTTTCATGATCAGCAAAGAAGCCAAAGTGGCATTTGGACAAATTTTTACTTCCTGGTTTCCAGATTTTTCACCGATAAAAGATTAGGAACTAGAATTATTTCATGGCTCAAGTGTCTCTCTACTTAAAGACATTTTAAGAATCTCCATCAATCAGGAGGCAGAGGCAAGTGGATCTCTGAGTTCCAGGAGCAAGTTCTAGAACAACCAGTGCTACACAGAGAAACTAATCTCGTGGGAAAAAAATCTCCATCAAATTCTTGGGGAGGGGATTTCTTCTTTGTGGGTTTTGGTTTTGAGTGATGCAAGGGATTGAGCCCAGGGCGCATGCTAAGCACATGCCCTGCCCCTGAGCTACAATGCCAGCCTTTTTCGTGGTTTTGTTTTATCATGGTGTCCCAACCCCTCCTCCCTTCCCATCAAATTCTTGCCCAAAAAAAAAAAACCTACCTCATAAGACGTGTGAGTTTTTTGTTGTTTTTTCAGACTGGTGAAGGTATCAGTGTGAGGTTCAGCATGCAGTTAGAGCTGTCCTGAGCACTTCCGTGATTGGACTAATGTAGACTGTTGCCTACTCCCTTTGTGCCTGCCATTACTCTTGCCCAAAACATGGCTTCTCCATGTTCCCTTGTCCTTTCTGCATGCTAACATACCCCCTTTCTAGGTGGAGTTGTCCATGGAAGACATTGAGACCATCCTGAACACACTCATCTATGATGGGAAAGTGGAGATGACCGTCATTGCTGCAAAGGAAGGCACTGTTGGCAGTGTAGATGGACACATGAAACTGTACAGGGCAGTCAACCCAATCCTCCCACCTACAGGCTTAGTCCGGGCACCCTGTGGACTCTGCCCCGTAAGTAACAGCTGCTTCACTCTCTACTTTTATCACCACCATATGCAAATGCCACATAAAGAAACAACAGGCATACCAGCTTTCCCACCAGCAAGTGTCACGTGAACCATTCAAACTGCCACAGACTCTTGATGGACACATTGTTAATGGACAGGTCTTACATTATTTTTTGAAACATTGAGGGTAGGGACATGCCCTTCTGTTCTTGACCCTGAAATGAATACATTTTCTTTGGGACTAACCATTTCTCCTTTGAAGGGAGGGAAATGAAGGTTGTTGAGAAGCTACCATGAGCGAAACTTATTCTAATCCTCCTGTGTCCTTGGAGCTAGTGGCATTATTTCCCCTAAAGAGTGAGGGAACTTAGGGCTAAGTATAGCTCAGTGGCAGGGCCTATGCACAGTGTACATAGGGCCTCTCACCAGGTTTCCCCTAGTGCCCTCCCCTCGGAGAAAGAAGAAACTCAGACTTAAGCAGAAAATGTTACTTCAAATAATGTGCCTTAGCTGTCATTCCTAGGTGGTTTGCCAACACTGGGATGGACATTCTGAGGCCAGAGAGAGCAAAAACTCTCCCTGTTTCCGGGGCATTTATATTCTTGGGCTGCTACTCTGCCATATTCATTATGATAACCCTTGACCTTACCCGTAAGCTCATTGTGACCCAGTTTCAACTCCTAGACAAAAGCCAACATCCTGGAAATTCTACTTAGCACCCTTCAAAGATAGTTAAACATGAAATAACCTTCAATTTAGTAGAAATTAAGTTGTCCATAAGTATAGGACTCATTTTCTTTTACCCAGTGGGCAGGTGAGTGAGGTCACCTGTATACTGTGTTAATAGGGCCTCCAGGCCAGACAGGATAGTGCACACTTTTAATCCCAGCAGTTGGGAGGCAGAGGTAGGCAGAGCTCTGAGTTTCAGGCCTGCCTGTTCTACATAGTGAGTTGCAGGACAGCTGGATTACATAGTGAGACCCTGTCTCAGACAAACAAACAAATAAGCGAAGCAAACTAAAAATGAAAGGCTCATAGTTAACAGTGATCACAAAGCAGGCACTTTACAGTGTGCTCTTATAGTCCCAATACCTTTCAAAGAGTGTTTTTTCCCCTTTTTCTTCTGTTAATACTGCTTTAAATCAATGGGGCTTTGGTATTTTAAAACTTCAATTTGAATATGAACTTTTTATGTGTTTCTTTTAAAGGTTTTTGATGACTGCCATGAAGGTGGTGAGATTTCACCATCTAATTGTATTTATATGACAGAGTGGCTCGAATTTTAATAGAGAGCTGTGAATCTTACTTACATTTGGCAAATGAATTACTTGGAGAGCAAATAATTCATGATGGAACATCCAATTTCTTTGAAAGCATGCGTCACAATGATGGATACTGACTTGCTGCTATGAAAATGTATTTATTTATGAAGACAGAACACAAAGCAAATGAAATTTAATAAAGTTTAATAGAGAAGTTTCTTCTGCAGTAAGAAAATACCTTGAAGCTCTGGAAGACCAAGGAAAAAGGAGCCACCAAACCTACATTGACCAAGTACTGTGATAACAGCTAGAGCGTGAAGATACACGCTTAAAGTTCTTAAGGTCTTCATTGAAACTCATCATATCAGGTTTATTACCACCGTTTCTGTTTGTTTTTCCTGGGTTTCACTGAGAAATTACAAGTGGTGCAGCAGGGAGTTGCTGATGGGAGTGTGTGCAGACTTGGGGCCTGAAGGTTTTAGAGGGGACATCCCTTTCCACACTGTTGGGTTCTCCTCATCTCGGTGCCCTTTCACCCCCATATGCTATTGTCTGGGACATGTCTTCAGCTCAGTGATATTCCATCCTAAAGGGGATAATCTCACAAGTCCTTCATTGTTAAGGCTGTAAATTTCTCTGGCTTAATTTTTGTTGTAGTAGGGAGGTGCAGGCTTCATCCTGCGGCCTGGCTAGCTTAAGTCCCCTCTTCCCCTGAAATAACCACACGGAAATTGTATTAATTAAATTACTGCCTGGCCCATTAGCTCTAGCCTCTTATTGGCTAACTCTCACATCTTGATTAACCCATTTCTATTAAATCTATGTATCACCACGTGACTGTGGCTTAGAGATTCAACATGTCTGACCTGGCAGCTGGCTCCATGGTGGCTCTCTGACTCTGCCTTCTTCCTCCCAGCATTCAGTTCTCTTTTCCCCACCTACCTAAGTTTCTGCCCTATCAAAAAGCCAAGGCAGTCTCTTTATTTAACCAATGAAAGCAACAGAAATATAGGACTTACTACACCAAATTTTACTACTTGCTGAAAAATTTTTTTCAGATTCTTACTTTATGTCTATAGTATGATCCTCTCTGCCACCAGCATCAAATTCTAATTTTGTAATCTAATCCCTATGTGGAATGTGATAAGTAGGACCTTTGGAAGGTGAGAGATGGTGAATGTAGAGTCCTCATGAGTGGAATCAGGGCCTGTACAGAAGAGACCCAAGGTGTTCTGTTGGCCTCTGTTAGGCGAGAATACAGGGAGAAGAATAAGGAAGTGGGTGCTTGTTAGATCGTATATCTGCCAGCACACGGGACTCCCCTGCTTTTTGAATCATGATAATTAAATACATTTTCTTGATAAACCATCAATCTATAGCAGCAGTTCTCAGGTTGAACAACCCTTTCAAGGGGTCATCTGAGACCTTCAGAAAACACAGATATTTACATTACAATTCATAACAGTAGCAAAATTACAGTTATGCAGTAGCAACAAAAATAACTTTATGGTTGTAGGTCACTATAACATGAGTAGCTGCATTAAAGGATTGCAGCATTAGGAAAGTTGAGACCCACTATCTGTAGTGTTCTATCAAAGCAGACAGAAGAGATAGTATCTAATCATTTAACTAAATTATAACTAAAACTAGCTGGGTATGGTGGTGCACTCCTTTCATACTAGCACTTGGGAGGCAGAGGTAGGCAGGTCTCGGTTAGTTCAAGACTAGCCTGGACCACATAGTGAATTTCAGGACAGCTAGGGCTATAAAGAGACCCGGTCTCAAAAATAAATACAGACCATTGCCTTTCAATGTTAGGGGTAGGAACCCATCTTACAGTGTTTTAGACTGGTCTCCTTTTTTCCTTAATTGTTTTCTAAAAACCATGGTGTGGTGTGTCTAAGCAGAAACCATCACTATGTAGTTTGTTAGCCCCAGCCGTTGGGTACTGGAAGACACTAAGTTAGTTGCCATGCTGTTATGTAGAAGATAGCCATATATTTTTAAGGATCTCAGCAGTTGATTTTTACTTTGTGTCTTTTTTTTGAGACAAGGTTTTTCTGTGTGGCTCTGACTGCCCTGGAACTTTGCAAATCAGGCTAGCTTTGAACTCAGATCCACCTGTCTCTGCCTCCTCCACTATGCCCAGCTTACTTTGTGTCTTAAAAGTTTCTTAATGCAAGCCAAAAGCATGGGCCAACTGAAAGGGTTCACAGCCCACTCTTCTTTGAGGCTGAGCTCTACCACCATCTGGCAGTATTCTAAGTGTTTACTGGAGTTACCTTGAGATAAATGGGACCAATAAAATCCAACTTGCTAGATCATTCTATCGATGAATTCTATGTCCAGCTCTATAGAAAAAGCATTTAATGACACCAGCTCTTAAGTGTTAGATTATATATTAAATGCAGGTTCCTCTTCTACCTCTAGTGGGGCTGACGTGGTAAAAAAGTGTTCACTCTTCCTGGATCTGCCTGGCTTATCCAATAAGCACTAGTCTTATTTTCCTAGAAAACTAGATATGTAGGAGAGTTACAAAAGGGAGAAAGAATTTTTAAAAAAATTTTAATATGCTCTCTATTTTGTCTTTTTTGTTTTGTTGGAGAAGAATCTCACTCTAGCCCACACTACCCTGGAGTTCACGTTATGGTCTAGGCTGGCCTTGAACTCATGGTGGTCCTGATTTAGCCTCCAAGTGCTGGAATTACAGGCATTTAGCAGTCACACATGGCTTTGTATTGTCTTGGTGATTAGATACTGTTTTAAATTTGCAGTCAGTGGCTAGAAGTGTTCCTTGCCTCACCAGAATAAAGAGATACTTTAAAAGTTTTTCCTCATAGCATATTTTTACTGAGTATTTTTTGCTTGTAGCATATTTACTCGAGTATTAACTGAGAGAGATAGATAAATTTAAAAAAACATAGCAACTGTGCTATAAATAAAATGAATTTGCCTACAGAAATAAGCTAGAATCAGAAGAAATTGTGGGCATCTAAAATCATGATGCCACAAAGTCAAACTGCAGATGAAGTCCAAATACTTCAGTCTTTCCCACTTGGTATTAGGTGTTTTCTTCACCTGAGAACACATATTCTAAGTCTGTTCAGGATTCTGTTTTAAAGTGATCCTTAAAACTTAAACATTGCCAGTCATGGTGTGCTTGCTTTTAATGCCAGCACTTGGGGGGTAGAGGCATAAGCAAGTGGATCTCTGTTTGAAGCCAGCCTGATCCTACAGAGCGAGTTCCAGGACAGCCAGCAATACACAGAGAAACACCGTCTGGAAAAACAAAACAAAATTTGACATCATAAGTCTATTTAATGGTTTTTAATGAATAGTTATGTGGTTTCTCATACAGAATTTCCAGTTTTACAATAAATGTTTTATATAAGAGTTTTGATGGTGATCAATTAAGCAGAGTAATCAACAATTCAATTTGTGATGGGGCACACGCCTGGTATGTGGAGGCCTCTGGCCCAACCGTAAGCTCAACAGTGAAGGGAAGAAACGTGGTTTCAGATTTACTATATGGCAGGGGAAGGACGAATACAAAATGTGCCCTGCAGCAGTGTGTTCCAGTAAGACAGGATCTTGAACTCAGTCCTGCCTCTACCTCCTGCTGGGTTAGAAGTTTGTACTGTGACATCTGGTCAAGTACCATTTTCTATTATGATGGAAATAGTTGATATTTGGTGTTTAGTACAGTGACCCCGAGCCAGCTGGCTGGCCAGCACTTGAAACAAGAACCTAAAGAACTAAGGTTTAGTTGGGCACTCGTGGCACACGCCTTTAATCCCAGCACTTGGGAGGCAGAGGCAGGTGGATCTCTGTGAGTTCGAAGCCAGCCTGGTCTACAGAGCCAGTTCCAAAGCTACAGAGAAACCCTGTCTCAAAAAGCCGGGAAAAAAAAAAAAAAGATAGTGCAGCTCAACAGAGCGCTCGCTGTATGCTCTTCGTCAGGGGTTACTGAATCTCACACTGAAATTTATTAGTCTATAATTAAGATTTTAAACAACTTATTTGAATGTTAGGAAAAAACATTAATTTAAAAACATTAATAGATAAATCTAATTTAGTCAGCAGACATTTTAGCAGTGATTGGACCAAACCTATAATCCAAGTTTGAGTCTACTTGAATTTGAAATTAGTAATGATTTACTCGCTTTTGTTTTTAAATTCTTAAAAAATTATTAACTTATATAAATAACATTAGTTCACAATTTGTTTTCTGCCACAGAATAAAAATATATTCACTTGCCAGGCAGTGGTGGCACACACCTTTAATACCAGCATTTGGGAAGCCAGCCTGGTCTACAGAGTGAGTTCTAGAACAGCCAGGGTTGTTAGACAGAAAAACCCTGTCTCAAAAAACACAGTAGAACTATGTGATTGTCTCTCCTCCAAAGACACCTACTGTTAAAATTTAAAGAGTCTCCTGACATATATTACATTTAGTTCCCCACGTCATCTCACAACAGCTTTGCACCCCATCTAGGGATGAAAGTGTGGAAACTCACATTTCCGCATCCATCACAGGTTCTGCATCACCAAGTTTAAGTACACTGGAGATCTTTGCATCACAATAGTCAGAAAATCCTGGGAAATAAAAGTTTTATTTTTTTTTACATTTTTTAAACATAAACATGAGTGAAAATGTCATGAAACAAGCCATTTTGTAATCCAATATATGTTAATATAAAGTACATTATTTTAAAAGGGGTTCTTTTTTTAATGAAAGTATAAGAAAAATCTTGGAATGCCGGAATGATCTCTAGCAGTTAAGAGGTTGAACTCTACAGAATTGAACTCGCATTGTGGGAAGTTCTTTTGGAGGACAACTTAAAACTTAACAGTACAGACTGCCCCTCACGCTCACTTTGGATATCTTGGGCTTTTTCTTTCTTCTTCTTTTTTCTCTGTGTAGCCTGTCCTAGAACTTGCTCTGTAGACCAGACCTTGAACTCACAGAAATCCACCTGCCTCTGCCTCCCAAGTGCTGGGATTAAAGGTGTGCACCATCACTGCCTGTACTGTAGAGAATCTAAAACGTTTATGACTAAATTAACAAATGGATAACTTGGTCTTTGTCTTGTAGCTTTTCCAAATCGTTCAATTGTAGAGTTGCCAGCTGCCATAATTCATGTAGGGATTATATGTATAAAGTTCCCAGCTTAGAAAAAAGACAAACATTTGTCACATTCCTGTACTGCAGCACTCCCAATGCCCTGATCCTGCTAGTCTTCCTGAAGTCGGTATACAGGTGGCAAGCTATGCAGATATCTGTCCCCTGCAGCTTCCTGACTCAGGATCCTTATACACTGGTCTCTCACCTTGTCAGAAGAACCTGGGGTGGGGTCAGGGATCTGAATGATGAAGACCCAAATTAGAGTTTGCTATCTTGAGCCAGCTTGAAGCAGCAGCTAGAGTTTTGAATTCTAAGAACATTCTGGACTTTTAATCATTTTTTTTTTATTCCAGTAAGGGAAAAATTTTACTTCAAAAAGAAAAGGTGTTTCTCATACGTTTCTTAAAAATTTGTTTAGTTTTTGTTTCTTTTTGAGTTTTTTGTTTTGCTTTTTGAGACAGGGTTTTACTAAATATTTAGCTTAGGTAGGCCTCAAATTCCAGATCTACCTCCTTCAGCTCCCCAAGTACCAGGATGTCAGGAATGGGTCACACCTTGCAGAAGCTACTGAATTATAATTTGGAATGAGATTCAGGATACCTGAGTCTACTTGCTGTTTCTTTTCTGAGATCGGGTCAGGCTAGCCTTCCCCTCCTGGTCCCTGCTTTCTCAAGTGCTGGAATTACAGGAACACACCACCATGTCTGGTTCTACTTCTGACTTCCTCCCTGGATCAGTCGGATGGCTAAACAAACTCCCTCTGTGCTCCCTATCAAACAGAAAATACTTCTATAGTTACAGCTTTTGAAGAAGAGGTAAGCAACGAGAACTGAAAATGACAATAGCTTAGTGTGAGTGTTCAAACAGGCTTGTTTCTCAGGCCCTTCTGTAGCATACGTAGACATTTCAAGTGTGGTACTGTGTGGTAATAGGTGCTGTTCTACCCCATCCTGGCATGTTGGAGAGCAGGAGTCATCCTGACTATTCTGGTACTTTTAGCATAGACTTCACCACACTAATTAATTCAGGAAACTCTGTGTTCTGAAAGTGACCACGGTTGGTGAATTTGTACAATTTGGCATCCAACCTATCTGCCACTTCTTCTTGTTCCTTCCAGGGAAGGAAGGGGTCATCAGTGGAGCCAAACTGTACAATGTGAGGGCAGTTGGCCTTGATCTTCTCCCACTGCCAGGGGCGGCTGAAGTACCCTACAGAAAAAAAAATAGCCTATCGATATGAATGAATCTTCACCCTAGACATCTAAAACTATCTAGTGGGGGCCCTCACAGAGGTGCAAAGGACCAGGGGCTTAAATTCAGGACAGTTCTTTGGTTTTCCTATCTGTAGGACTTGATACCATACTGACTTGCAAAGACAAAGAGGCTCGAATAAAACCAGGTCCTGGGATTCATTCTAGACTTCAGATTGGAAAAAATAGGTGGAAAATGTCTCACTTGCTATTATATAAATTGGCTGTTAAATTTATATTTTTAGGGCTATCTGAAGGAGAATAACTACTTTATAACTTGGGCAGTCCATCCCGTGCCTAGAGAAGGGCTTTCCTGGGTGTTCTCCCTAAAGACTTACCACTTGCACGCTCGTTTTCATCTCCCAAGTCTGATGTGTATGCAGACACCAGTATAAGAGCATATACCTGATGTGTCTCTGCATACCTGGCATGAGAAAGATAGTGTCAGTAATATATGGTTACTAAATCTGAAAAGCAGTAAGCCATCTGATGTAAGTTCACAGAAAGGAGGTATATGTTACCCAGACAGATGCAAGCAAGAAAAATAATCACTGCTGTGTGCACTCATCCACCTTTAATGTTCGTCAGCATTACTTATTCGGTCTACATTCTGATCAGATCCTAGACTCGGCCCCAGAGTATGGAATTCAGAGAAATGGGATTAAGGCCCAGGAACCTACAATGTAAGAAAAACTGGACAATGCTAGAAAAGTACTTCCGCTGCCCCTGTACCTGTGTTCTCATTGTGTCGCATTACAGCTGTCCCCACGCCCAGACAAACGATCACTGTCTCCTTAAGGGCAGGAAAAGCCTTATTGCTCTGTGAACAGCACCCTCTGTGACCACCAGACCACTATCTACAGATGCCCTCGCTCTGCCAAGATCAGGCCAAGGAAAGACTGAGACCTTTGAAGAGGAAATGTTTAGGGCTAGAGTTTCATTCTTGAGAATAAACTTCTCCCACCCCCTACCTGGTTACTCAAGAAATATCAAACCACAGAAGACATGACAGGAAAAGCCCCACCCAGACTGATTGAGGTTGCCAACCTTTACACTTACCTTAGTACATGTCCCCTACGAATAACCTTAGTTCCGTTATTATACCCAATCATATACTGCTGCCTATATTCTTTATAAAGCTTACATCAGTTACCTAAGCTAAGTTCATTTTCTCACAGTTAAACAGAGATTATATATTTTTGGCAAGATAGCCTTCTTATCACTTCAGGGACACATGATGTGTGTCCCACTATCAATGATACTGTTTGATTGCTTGTTAAGGTGTTCCCAGCACTTTCTATTGAGAAGGATCAATATCCCTTAGTAGTTACTAAGTCAGCTAGCATGTCCTTTATGATTGTACTAGCTCCCTGTTTCTTCACACCCTTACACTGATGGTTTTTCTTTTTTTATTTTTTTTCATTTTTCTTTGCCACTCCTAACTTTAGAAGCCAACTCTTAGAAGGCTGCTGACAATCCTGATAAATTCAGGGGACTTAGAAGAAATCCATCTTTACCAATGGCTGGTAAACAAAAGGAAAGAGTATGCTACAACTTTTGAAGTCAGTACTCTTCCTCTGCACACATGTTTGTAAATAGCCCTTCTGCTATGATTGAACCATAATTCACTGATTCTGTGCCAAAACACCTTACTATCCCCATCCCCTTGACCTGTATAGCTGAAAGGTCATAAAATCTGGCAAGATTCCATGACATGCAATTTGCATGAAATTTTGAATAACTGCTTGGAACAGACTTTGTTACCAGGGTAGGAGGAAATATGGAAGAAGCCCAACTTGAAACAGCTTGGCCAGCTAATCCCTTACCCCCTAGGCTAGTGGGGAAGGTAGGAGATTTTGACAGAAGCAAATGTGTGTACCGTGAATCCCAAGGATTGGGGGGAGGGTTGTAGGTAGGTAGGGGAAGCAACCTCTAGTCTCCAGAAGGTCCTTATTGAACATCTACTATGTCACACTCTCCTAGGCATTGCGATTCCTTGTCAGTGAACAAAGTCCCATCTTCATGGAGCTTCCATTAAATTAATAGGGACAGACGAGAAATCAATGTATATTAGATGATAAAGAGCTATAGGTAATAAGATACAAAGGGGATAAGAGTCAGCAGAGCGAGGCTGCTCTTTTATATGAAATTGTTAAAGATCTCACCCAAAATAGAACATTCAAGCAGAGACACGGTAAGAGAAAGTCAGGCAGCTTTTAAGAGAGTGTCCCTGCTAGAAGGCTGAGCAGGATAAGGAAGGCAGGTGTGTACTTGACATTTTCCAGGGACTACAATGACGTCAGCATGCCTGGTTGGGAGGAGAAAAGGGGCGAAGGGAGACAGAGCTGAGCAACAGGAAGCTTCGGAGCTACAGAAACTTTAAAAGGATCACTGCACCTGGTAAAAGCAATCTGTTTCTTCCAATCCCTTAACAAACAAGAAATTAGGGCAGATTAGGTTACCACTTTTGAGGTCGGCACCGTTCCTCTGCAATGGAAACTTAAGAAACGCAACTATTTCCCCAGCAAGCATGGCTACAGACCACACCTGAGGCAGCAGTCCCACAGGGTCATACCTCATGGCTGCGATCGCCCCGGAGCTGTGGCCTATGATGATGGTCTTCTCATCACAGCGCAGCTCTGTCTCCATGAAGGGCAACCAGATGCTCTCTCGGGCTGTAACTGTGTTCAGGGTAAAACAGTCTGGTACTCAGAGGGGCAGTCTGTAAGTGATGCTGTCCCACCTCTGATGAACAGCAGCTCACTTTTAAACTGAGGCAGAAGTGGGAGATGAGGCTGTTATCAGAGCCTAAGATCTCTGTCTTATGGTTTTAGTGAAGAGCTTTGCTTCCCCTACCACGTTCTTATTTTTTAAAAAAAGTGAAGCTTCCCCCCTCATCCATTTTTCTTTTGCGAGAAAGAGCCTCACTATGTAGCACAGGCTAGTATGTAATTTGCTGTGTAGCCCACATCAGAATTCCCTTGTCTCAGGCTCCCAACTGTCGGGTTTAAAGGCATATACCACATACTGGCCTCAACTCTGAAATTTTCATGTAAAAATTTAAACTTTGCAAACAAATACCTACAAGGTAGAGATACAGTTCAGAGGCAGAACACTTGCCCAGGACGTGTGAGAGCCCTAGGTTCAGTCTCAGTACTGAGAAACACACAAACAAACACACACAAAAAACCTCTTGACAATGTTCTAAAACCCATGTATAATATATATTTCTTTCCTGAACCAAGATGCACCCATAACAAAAGGAGGAAATCTTCTATTTTTAAATATTTAGGAACTCAACTGTAAGGCTTTATTTTATCTGTTTTACCTACATTTTGCCTGAAAATGTCTGCGGACATTCAACAGGGAAAATAAAGTTGCTAGCTTACAAAGTAAAAAATTAAATTTTACCATGCCCAGGTGCTTTTCTTGGTTCTTCCTGAAATCTTCCATATTTTTTGGCTTACGCCTGCTTCCTGGAGCTCTCTGCTTTATTTGTTCTTAGTACGTATTTATCTTTGTTCTTTCATCATGATATTCCAGCTTCCCTCCCCTCACCCCCAGATGGTGAACTCAAACTCTAACGAATGAGGCTTTTCAGAAGCAAGTTTAAAACTTACTTGGGTCAGGCATGTTTCTAGCCAGACACTGGAAACCAGGAACCTGAGATTTAAGGGGGAAGAAACAGCTATAATAAAGAGCTTAATTCCAACTAAAACTCTGAAAAAAAAAAAGTGACACCTGATGTGATCTTGCTCAATTCAGTAAGTACTTGCTGACTGTGAAATGAAATGGATTAAGCTGCGTTACAGATGAAGATATGCCCATGTTTTTGTAGAACCCCAGGGACCTGTGTCTGCATTTGCAAACCTGCTCATCCTTAGGGCATCCATCTACAGAGAAGGCCCAAGCGAATGTGCTAGAGACAGAATGACCTGAGCCAAACAAACTGCATTCCAGGAAGAAAATAAAAATATAGATACACCATAGAGAAAGTTGGGCATCCCACCCTACTGGCCATTTCCAGCTGGACCTTTGAGTTTGGTAGCTTTGCCCATAGCTTTCAGCCGCAACCCTGAAATTACATTCCAAATGGACTCTATTTTCTCCTGAAATTCTGTTCCAGAGGCCAAAGCAGGAAACTGTCTAACTGCCAGACGATGGAAGGGAGCTTTTTCTTTTCTTAAAAGTCAAGCAGCACAGGATGAGCTAGGGTGCAATGCTGTTTCTATAAAGCTCACAGAGAAGCCAAACTAAACAATATCATACAAGATTATACACATGGGTTCTTGAGTTCGATTCCCAGACCCATGTAAAGATAGAAAGAGAACTGGTTACACAAAATTGTCTTCTCACCTCCACAAGCACCTCCCACATACAATAAAGAGAAGCAAAATGTACTACAGACTCTCATGGGAATGGGACAGGAGGCAGACAGATCAGTTAAAGATACTGGCAATGTTCTAGAGTTTAATTTGGGCGAAGAGTGTATGTAGCTAAATGACACACAAAGACCTTGGGCTTGAATAGTACCGAATTTTTTTTTTTTTGGATCAGTTTGATAGCGTATTACATGTTATATACATCCTTTGTATACATCAAAGGTTATGTGGTTTTTTAAAAAAAAATCTAAAATAATGAATATAAACAAATTATCTGGGAAGGCTCGAATCTGAACTGGCAGCAGATTAGGGTAGGGAGGGGGCATTCTCTGTATAACAGGGTTCCTCTCAGTCTCAAGAACTGAGACCTCAGCTGTTTGGGTTGCTTCGCCAGGCAAGATCCTCGCCACTAGTTTAGATCTAAGGCCTTGATCTAAGGCTTGATCACAGTGTTTGATCGACTACTCACACACTGTGGTTATCGGGAGGAAGGGGGGCACAGGCTCGAGCCTCGCCTTATCGTCCTCCCTCCCTCCGCTCCGCGCCAAGCTAACCGCAGGGCAGCTTGAAATTCCTTACCTGCTCAAGTCCCTTTCTCACCCAGCCGTACCAGCCCTGGGTGGCCACATCCCCGCCTCCGTTCCCGGGAACAATCACTGCCTTACTAGGGGACGCCATGAACGCTGTAGCCGGAGACCCCTGCCCAGCTCGGACCTGCAGTGCTCAAATCGAGACTGCATCCGGCCGGGAGCCCTCACTGAGGCCTTCTGGGAATTGTAGTCCTTGGATGCCCTCTGGTACGCTTCCTTCTCTGTCTAGCGTACAGGCTGCCAAACTTAAACCCTGTGAATTGCCAGCAAATATCAATCACCTTTGATTTCCTTTTTTCCAGCGTCCTCATACTCCACGTCCCTTATGAAGTACTGGCAGCAATATTCTCATAATGTGTTATCTTTTTATTATGGAATTTTCGTTTGTTCAAGACAGTCTCATTATGTAGTCCACCCCAACACTGGCCTGGGGCTCTCTACATAGACCAGACTGGCCTAGAACTCACAAAGACCTTCCTGCCTCTGCCTCTTAAGTGCTGGCATTAAGGGAATATGTCACCATATTCAGCAAGAATTATTATTTATGTGTATGCGCACCACATGCACGGGTGTGCCGCTAAGGAGTTTGGAGGAGGGTGTTGGATCCTCTGAAGATGGAAGTAGCCAAATGTGAGTACTGGGAATCGAACTCCAGTATTCTGGAAGAGCAGCAGCTACATTTAATGGCTGAACCCCATTTTTGTTTTTTACAATTATTGTGTGTATGCCACACTGCCAGAGATGGCAAAGCATAACCCTCCCCCACACGCGGGGATCCTGAGATGCAGGAAGCAATTCCCTCCAGGAAACCCAGTGGTAGCTAAATGAGTGCGTTACTTAAGGGCCAAGGAGAAAACACGTACGAGCCCCAAGGACCACTTCCATTGTGTCTGCATTCGCAATGTTACAGAGACTTCTGGTTATAGCAATTCTACTAGTGTACTTGTTCTTCATGTTCTTTTTTTCTTCCACACCAGTGGCTTATGAAAAAAAAATGGATGTGCTGTACAATAATATGAGTCTTCCTGATCTGATAGAGTGGGCAGGCTCTGAAGCTGTAAAGCAGATCATGGGGAAAAACTTGACTGATGAAAGAATTGGGGAAATTTGGGGAAAATGCAGAAATTGTTCTTTGCCTAATTATGAAACTTGGCAAAAATTATACTAAAATGGAAAAGAACTTGAAGAACCTTTGGGGCTGACTGCCTGTGGCCTTATAAATCAAAATGACAAGTGTTGGAATTGTGAGGACCAACAACGGGAAGGGTACGACAATGCAGTAAAACCCTCTCAACTATGCCTCTGAAAACTGCAAGTAGTTAGCCTCTGAGGTGAAAGCCTCAGAAGCTGCTTTATGACTAACTCAGCTAAGAATTAAGAATATAGTGACTGGCATGGGGGCTTGGGACCTGGGAAAAAATCATAAAGAATGATGATGTTCTGACTTCAAAGAATCTTTATACTTCTTGTGAACTGCTTTGCCCAGGTAATGATTAACCCGTGGCAAGAAAAAAAATCATTTTTCTTGTGTAAAATTTACAATAAAAGACTGAGGGGGCTGGAGAGATGGCTCAGAGGTTAAGCACGCTGACTGTTCTCCCAGAGGTCCTGAGTTCAATTCCCAGCAACATGGTGACCAACAACCATCTACAATGAGATCTGGTGCCCTCTTCTGGCATGCAGTCATACATGGAGGCAGCACACTGCATTGTATACATAATAAATAAAATCTTTAAAAAAAAAAAGACTGAGGTTCGAAGCTCGGGGCAGAGAGAGGAGAAAAACCCGCCTACAGCTGATAGCCTGTCAGCTTGCATCAGAAACCTGTGTTCATGTACTCATTTCGCCTTCCAGACGTCCCAAATTCGAGACCCACTTCTCTGCTGAGGCTGGTCCCAGCACCACACCTGATGTGTGCATGTTTCAGCATAGATGGGTGTGTGTGTGTGTGGAGGATAGAGGACAACCTGAAGGAATCCTTTCTCTCATTCTATCAGGTGGGTCCTGGAGATTGAACTCAGGTCGTCCAACCCAACTGCCGCTGGCTTTCTTCACTCGTACACAGTCTAGGGCCCTGCCCATGAACTGGAACTGCCCACATTCAGGGTGGGTCTTTCTACCTTGGTTAACTAAATGTTTAAATGAAGACAGTCTCCTACAGACCTGCCTGCAGGGAACCTGGTCTATGTGATTCCTCATTAAAACCCTTCTTAGGCGATTCTAGGTTGTGGCTAGTTGACAATTAAAACTAGCGGGCACAGAGAGTTATTAATGAAACCAGAATAGAAAGGGAGGAAGGAAGAAATGGAGGAAGAAAAGGACACTTTGCAAAATGGGTGAGGCAGGCAAACCAGGAAAAGAACACAGAACCAGTTGTCTTGAGTCTATTCCTTGAGGTTCTTATTGAGGTGGGCATGAAAAATGCATTCTTCCAAGAATAATGTGAGCCTTGGGTATGGAAATAATACTCAGATCTTCCCATGCCACCTCAGGAACAGTCACATTCTATTGTGTTCTTTTAAACTGTGTGTATGTGGTGTGTGTGTCGGGGGTGGGGGGTGTAAGCCAGAGGTCAATGTTGGGTAGCTTCTATTATTTTCCACTTTATATTTGATTTTTGAGACAAGTTCAATCTGTGAATTCGGACATCACGAATTTAGCAAGACTAGCTGGCCAGCAAGTTCCAGGGATCTCTCTGCCTTCTGCTCCCGAGATGTTGGACATGGGCTGCGTCTTCAGCACCCTAGGCTATCCACTGCTGCTGAAGCTGCACTTTCACAGATTCACACCAGCCTTACAGAGCTTCTTAGCAGAGAATACAGCCCTGGCAGACACTGTCAGCCTTAGCAGCTCCCTAGACCTTGGAGCAAGTCTCCACGCCTTCTCATTTCAATAATTCTTTTTAAATGGCGTCTCAATAGGTGCTCCTATAAAGTCAGTTTTCAGCAGCTCGGGAACTGAATGGGAGTCGTGCATAATCACACAATTGACCTTTTAATCTGAGAAAGTAAAACTTCACTCTCTGGGGCCAGTAAATGAGGGGAACAGGCACACACACCTTCAACTTTCAGGCCCCTCTCTTTTATCTTTTCTTTCCTCCTTCCTGACATCCTCTTACATCTTTCCTGATGTTCTCCTTCTAACCCTTTCCTTTTGTCTTCCTCTGACTCTGTTTTTTTCCCTTACAGCTTATATACCCCAGCAAAATCTTTTAAGTAATATAAAAATTACAATATGGTTACATTCTATTTTTAAGTGAATGATTATAATAAATACAAGTAAAAATAGCACATTTCCCATATCCCTTACATGATTAAACATTTTATGTATTATATGTAAAAGAAATTATTCCCAAGGACCCACATACATTCCTGTCTAAACAACTTGTTTTAGATTAACAAAGTGTAAGCAAGCAAGGTATTTTTCTCAGCCAATTATTTTACTTCCAAGCTGAATTTTGCAGTTACAAAGAAAGGATCGATCATTTTATTATTTATCTCAAAAGGTAATAATAAAAAACTTTTTAAAAAAATCATAAATCTATACCTTTAAATATAAAAAACAATCAGGAACTTTCTCTTTAATCCTCAGTGTGCGTACCCATTCATTAACAGTTTTTTATTAAATCATATCAGAAAGCTGAGGGCAGAAATGGGTATAAAGAACTAATCATTGCCTTTGATTACCAACCTATCCTAGCAAGAAAGGCGTGTCAGTTAGTAATGACTGGACTGCAGGGGCCGAATTATACAGGCCCATATTCCTACACTGTCTGGCGGTCAGAAAACTCTGAGTGACCTACAAGACACAGTTTGTACCTGCCACACAGAAGGTGGCGGCCTAGTTTTTAAATAGTAAAACAACCTGACGCCATCCTAAACAAGTGGTCAGGAGATGCTAATGTTGTTTTGCTCCTTCTGTTGTAAATTAGGAGGTAGTCTAGGGAAGAGGTATTTTTCAGAGGCATAGATAGGCAAGACGTGACCTAAGACATTAGCTAGGAAAAAGAATGCTAATGAATTTCCCCCTCAGTTTACATTTTGATATAAAGGTTGTTTGGAAATTAAACGTGGGTAGATTTTCAGAATGTGAGTTCAGGATTTCATGAAGAATCCCCGAAACTCCCTCCCGATGCTGTCGCGCAAACAGTGCTTCATTTATTCCCACACCTCCACTCTGGTACGAGAAATATTTTAAGTCAGGGCTGGTCCCTAACACTGGACTACATTTGTTTTGTTCCTTGACCTCAACAAGTCCCTTGCTCAACTATCAAAAGCATGCCCTTTTAAACTTTAAATTGTTCCTCAGCATTTTTTTTACATCAAAGCCATTAACAAAAACATCTTAACCTAACTTTACTAACAATCTACTTGTCTAAATTATTTTTAAGGGTGGTGATTGCATTAATCTGTTCCAGCAGTGTCTTAGTTAGGGTTCCTATTGCTGTAAAGAGACACCGTGATCACGGCAACTCTTATAAAGGAAGACATTTAATTGGGGAGGCAGCTTACAGTTCAGAGGTTCAGTTCATCACCATCATGGTGGGGAGATAGTGGTACAGGCAGACATGGTGCTGGAAATGCCGCTGAGCATCCTACATCTTGCAAGCAACAGGAAGTTGACTTAAACACTGGCCATTATCTTGAGCATACATGAGACCTCAAAGCCGACCTCCACAGTATCACACTTACCTACTCCAACAAGACCACACCTACTCCAACAAGGCCACACCTCCTAATAGTGCCTTTCCCTATGAGATTATGGGGGCCATTTACATTCAAACTACCACAAGCAGCAATGCTTGTAAAAGTTGATCACTATTATTCTAAGTACCAGTAACACTGCCCTATGAGGGGCTGGGAACCCCTTTAGAGTTTTCATACAACTCATAGATTATGAGGGATGTGGTGGCTGTGAGGACAGCATGAGGTCCTCAGGACACGCAGTCCTCAGGACTCTGCCTCTCCAAGGCCCATTTGACATGATTTTGCTGGCTGCTCAGCTGTGTCCTGTGAGTTCCAACGCTGCTTGTTGTTCCTGTTACATGCCCCCTGCTGCCAGTCTGAGATGTAGGCAGACCCTGGTAGAACACAGATGCTATGTCTTCTGCATGCCTCGGAGGCTGAAACTGGGAAAACATTTGGCTTGGTGGCCATTTTCCAGGAGGGAATCCCTGAAGGGGTGAAGGCATTCTCACTCAGTTCAGAATTTCTTCTTTTAAATAAATTTTTGCTTTTGGAACCTAGAAATTTCAATGGGTAGGGTCTGAACCATAGGACCTATTTCCTATTGCCCCAGTGTAAAAAGTACTTGGTTTTGAATTAATGCTGCCATTTTTGTTTTGTTTTTCGAGACAGGGTTTCTCTGTGTTGCAGCTCTGACTGTCTTGGAACTCGATATGGTCTCAAACTCACAGAGATCTGCCTGTCACTATCTCCCAAAGTGCTGGGATTAAAAGTGTGCGCGACCAACACTTAGTGCTAATCTCCTTTTAATTACAGATGTTTTCCCACATCTGCCTTGTCTGATCATGTTCATGTTTTTTTCTTTTTTAAATTTTTATTATTTTAGCAATTGTGTATGTGTGTGTGTTTATGTGCACAGGAGTTCAAGGTGGCCTCTAAGAATGGAGTTCTCCAGGAGTTTGAGTTACTGGCTGTCGTGAGCCAAACAGTATGGGTACTGGGGACTGAACTCGGGGCCTTTGGAAAAGCAGGAAGCACAGAGCTTTCAACCACTGAGCCATCTCTTTATCCCTCATATTCACATTATTGTTCATGCCAAACTGCATACTTTTCACATCCTCCAGCTAAAATACTCACTCTAAGCCACAATAAATGCGATGAACCATGCTTTAGCCTGGATGTAATGTTACACTCTCTTGAGATTTCTTCAGTCAAACAAGTCAAATGGTCCCTGTCTTAGTATGAGTGTTACAGTTCTGGAGAAAAGGGTATCCTGACTTGTCAGGGAGTCAGGTTATACCTGAAGCTGCAAAGGGACAGCTGTTGTAATTTTTAAAAACGTGGCATGAGAAAGATGCCACGTGACAGAGTTCACACGAAAGGGTCCCCCTCCCCCATGTGGTGAGTTCCAGGCCCTCTGGAAGAGCTCACTCTTAGCCCCTGAGCCATCTCACCAGCCCATTTTTATTTATTTATTGTTTATTTACTGTTTTGAGGCAAGGTCCTTCAACTCAATGTGTAGCTAAGGGTGATCTTGATCCTAATCCTCTTGCCTCCACCATATCTATTGGCCTCACTCTCTTTATTTTTATTTTTTTAAGATTTATTTATTTATTTTATATATACGACAGCTCTATTGACTTTATGCCAGAAGAGGGCATCAGATCTCATTAAAGATGGTTATGAGCCACCATGTGGTTGCTGGGAAATGAACTCAGGACCTCTGGAAGAGCAGTCAGAGCTCTTAACCATTGAGCTATCTCTCCAGCCCCTGGAAGGGTTTCTTTTTAATGAGGGCAAGGGAATGTAGAAAGGGGGGAAGAAGAGGGAGGAGAAGGAGACTTGACTCTGGGGACAGGAGCAGCAGAAGAGAAAAGAGAGGCAGAGAAAGGGATAGAGAAGAGAGGTAGGCAGAGAAGCAGAGAAAGAAAGGAGAGAGAGAGAAAGAGAGAGAGAGGGAGAGAGAGAAAGAGAGAGAGAGAGAGAGAGAGAGAGAGAGAGAGAGAGAGAGGTGGGAAAGGCCCTTTAAAAAGCAAATGTAGTGGATGTGCACAGGAAGTGCTCTTAGTGGCTACAGTTGGGGACTTTTCCTGTCAGAACCCCAAGGGCAAGACAGTACAGATGCATAAACATAGCAGCTCTGGAGGGAAAGGTAGCCTGGCTTTTTGGAAAGTCAGGCTATACCTCAAGCTGT
The DNA here is from genome assembly GCF_982192425.1 of Myodes glareolus. Lineage (NCBI taxonomy): Eukaryota > Metazoa > Chordata > Mammalia > Rodentia > Cricetidae > Myodes > Myodes glareolus. The sequence goes on along the minus strand of NC_142035.1, from coordinate 34,056,403 downwards.
GGTGTGGTGGGGGATTGTTTCCCTGCAGGATGCAGCAATTCTGCCCATCTCAGAGTCAGTACAGCCGAGCTCTGCTCTCTTACTCTCGGGGAACGACATTGCAGAGCAGTCTGCTTCTTCTGTGGTTCAAGGTGTTATTTCTTCGGCTTCACTCTGCTAAAGGGGAGACCCTTGCAGAAATGTAGCAATCTTCTCCCCCTCCTGACAAGTTGTTACTTGTTCTGCTCAGCCCCACTCCAAGGGGGTGTTTTATCAAAGGTTCTTCAGCTCCATGCTGGCAAAAGATCTTCACCCAAAACTCTTAAGAAAGGGATTTATTTGGGAAGGAGGAGTCCAGAATGATTGCCTCTGCCAGAGTGGGGAAGGACAGCCCACAACTGAGCAGTCAGAGGGGCTTATAAAGGGCTTCTTAGGGGTTGAGTTTTCCAAGGGGAAGATTTTCTGCTCAGGGATTGGTTAGTTTGCCTGGTTAGTTTAATTGATCAGGGGCAGAGTTGGCTCTGGTGTCAGGGCCAAACTGTACTTCTTTCACTGGCTCTTTTTAGATTTTGGCTCTATTTTCAGAGCCAGGGCATATATCTTTCACTGACTCTAGTTCTAGGGTCAAAGTGTATTTCTTTGGCTCTGGTTTCAGGGTCAGGATGCATTTCTTTGGTTCTGGGTTCAGGGCTAAAGTGTTTCTTTCACTGGTTCAGGTTTCAGAGCCAGAGTGTGTTTCTTTCACTGGCTTTGCTTTCAGGGTTACAGTATTTCTTTCAGTGGCTTTGGTTTCAGAATCAGGGTGGGTTTCTTTGGCTGGCCCTTTTACCCTACAGTTAGGTTTTCTATTGCTGTGAATAGATACTATGGCTGCTTATAAAGGAAACATTTAATTGGGGCTAACTTCCAGTTCAGAGGTTTAGTCCACTATCATCATGGATGGAAACATGGTGGCATGCAGGTGGACATGGTGCTGGAGAGGCAACTGAGAGTTCTGTATCTTGATCCATAGGCAACAGAAGGAGACTGCAACCCACACTGGGCATAACTTGAGCATATAAGACCTCAAAGACTACCTAGACAGTAACACACTTCCTCCTAATAGTGCCACCCACTATGGGCCAAACATTCAAATCCATGAGTCTAAGGGAGCCATTTCTATTCACACTACCACAGTCTCTATTGAATTTGGCCCATATTTCCATGTATGGCCTGAGAAAGCTGCAAAGGAAAAAGGATTTGGCTACTTTAAAAAACTCCGCCATACAGCAGAGCACTTAAACAGCCACTTTAAATCAAAACAATCAAACAATGACAACAACGAAATACTAAGTAAGAAATGCCTGCCACAGTGCAGAGCTGGGGACTGAATGCGGTTCCTGGTTAAGAGCAAAGAGTAAATAAAATAAATCAACTACAATCATGTTTCTCACAGAACCAATCCCACATCTCAGTACCATTGTTCTATATAGACTTGTTATTGCTGTGATGAAATTTCTGATAAGAAGCAACTTAGGAGAGGAAAGATGTATTCTAGCTCCTAGTTCAGATGAATGCAGTCATAAAGACTCCCACCTCAGAGAAATGCAGCCCATCATAGCAGGAAGTCATCAAGGCTCCCAGCTCAGAGGAACATTATTCTGGGGAAGGTATGGAGGCAGAATGGCTTAGTCTATGGTGTCAACCACAGAGAAAGGGAAAAGCAATACTTATTTTGCCATCTCCTTTTCCCACTTTATTCAATCTGTCTGGGTCCCCACCATACAAGATGTGCCATCCACTTTAGGGTGGGTCTCCTTCTTCAGTTAATTCTGTCTGGAAATGCCCTCACAGACACATCCAGAGTTGTGTTTCTCAGGTGGTTCTAAAATTCAGTAAGTTGAGAATAAAGAATTAGCATTACCATATGTTGAGTCTTGTAAAAAATTATGAAATAGACAAAAGAAATTACATTTCATGACCTACTGGGCATTTTGTGAAATGTGCTGGCACCATCCAAGGGATGTCTACCTTTGCCTTGACTGTATTACTATCCAACTGTGTAGAGACAGAGGTTAACTTTCGAAAGTTGATAGGTACACACAAAAATACTGATACCCATAATAATGCATATAATTCCTAAATATGGGATGGAAAAGATATTGTATGGAAGGGAATATAAGTTTTTATAAATAAAATTTTATATTTTAACTTATATATTTATAAGTTTTATAAATAGAATTATTTTGAATGTCCCTATTAGTTTCCTCATTAATGGATGAGGTAGGTAATTTGGAGTATAATATTACTTCTTTAAAAAAACTTTGTAGTATCTATTATTATATATTATTATTATATTGTGTGGAGGGGTGTATGTGCCATGACATATGTCTTGGGATCAGAGGACAACTTTGTGGAAGTGGTTCTCTTTTTTAATAGTTATATGGGTTCCAGGGATGGACCTCCAGGTCAACAGGCTTTACCTGCTAAACAATCTCACCAACCCTACTTTTACATCTTTGAAAAATCTTTTTATTTTAATTAAAAAATTACATTTATTAGTCAGGTAGTGGTGGCACACACCTTTAATCCCAGCACCTGGGAGGCAGAGGTAGGCAGATCTCTATGAGTTCAAGGCCAGCCTGGTGTACAGAGTGAGTTCTAAGACAGCTAGGGCCACACAGAGAGACCTTGTCTTGAAAAACCAAAATAATATTTAACACACATGGTGTGTGTGTGTGTGTGCGCGTGCATGCATGTGGATGTGTCCATCTGTCCGTGTCTATCCATGCTTGTGGGTGCCATCCTCTGCAGGTGGAGGTCAGAGGACAACTCTCTAGAGTTGGATCTCTCCTCCATTACATGGATCCTGGTGATCAAACACAGGTTCTTGTAAGCAAGCACCTTTATTTGCTGAGCCATCTAGACATGTTCTAAAATAAACATTTTCACTAAGATCCAGATAGAACCTAGTAATCACATTACTAATGAGCACATTAAAGTTGTTGAAGCTTAACTGTTGGGTTCTAGAAGGTGAATGCTAAGTAGAGGGACTGTTCCTCTAGCGTTCTCTGCTCCTTTCTAATAATTTTCAGTTCTTCTTTCTGATTTACTCAGGCTGGCTAGTTTATCCCCCTCCCCTGAGAGGAACAACAATCAGAAAATTGGTTTTACCAACCATTTGATAATCCTTCTAAGGGAACTAATAGTTTATAGGTGAAAGGTGACCATAAATCTAGTTTAGTAGTGTTCTCTGATAGTCTTGGTCATTTTGACTGTCTTGGTCATTCTATATGACTCCCATACCGACTGGGAAGAACAGAGTCGTCTTCTCTATGGTACCAAACTCTTTTATATGTTTCCACACTTCTTTTTGACCGGGGGCTGAGACTGCACAACTAACACATGTCAATGTGTCAGGCTAGAATGAAAAGAAGACTCACACCCATTGCTACGAAAGGGCAGGAGATCTTTCTACCTTTGTCAAGTCATACTAAGTTAAATCATCATTTCTCTAATTAAAGAACCTTTGTAACAAAACAAGTACACTCATATAAATCAAATGTTTCTAAAATTCCCCCAAATAAGGGCATTCAATCTCTTTGAACATGAAATTTGAAAAATACCATTTCTACAGAAATTATTGGGGCAGAAATAATTCAGGTTGAAAAACTTCAGGGAAATCTTTGACAAATAAAATTATTTTTTGTTAAAAAAGTTATTTGCAAAGAAAAGCTATTTCTTTTTCTCAGTGTTATATATAATGCACATGTGCATTTTATTTTGCATGGACATGTTTCCTTAGGAAGAGATTAGAGTTTCCCAAGCATATTTAAGGTTACACGATATTGTTAACATTAATGTTTAAAGATGATGAAAAATGCAAATTTGTTAAACAATGAATTATTATTCTGACAAGATTTTTATGCAAATAGTAACATTTCATAGTAACATCTACTTAAACTAAGTTCGATGATTTGTAGTACTTAAAAAGTTTGACTTATCTGTGTGTGATTGTCTGTGGGTTTTTTTTTGTATTTAGCTATTCATTTATTATGTGTGTTTTTTATTTATTTTATTTTTTTACATACTAACCCCATTTCCCCCTCCTTCCACCTTCCCCTCATCCAACCCCCCATCTGCTCCTCAGTGAGGGTAAGGCCTCCCACGGGAGTCAAGGAATTCCGTCACATCACCACGTTGAGGCAGGACCAAGGCCCTTCCCTCTGGTGTCTAGGCTGAGAAAGGTAATTCTTCATAGAAAATGGGCTCCAAAAAGCCAGATCATTCATTAGGGATAGCTCCCGGCCCTAGTGCCAGTAGCCCCACAAACTGCCCAAGCCACACACTGTCACACTGTCACCTGCATTCAGGGGGCCTAGATTGGTCCTATGAAGGCTCCCCAGTTGTCAGCCTGGAGTTGGTGAACTCCTACTAGTTCAGGTCAGCTGTTTCTGTGGGTTTCCCTATTGTGGTCTTTGCCCCTCTGCTCATATTATCACTCCTCTCTCTCTTCGACTGGACTTCGGGAACTCTGTCCAGTGGCTAGTTGTGGATCTCTGCGTCTGCTTCCATCAATAATTGGATGAAAGTTTCAGGAGATCATGTCTATTTCCCTTCCTAGGGTCCTCTTTGTTTCTCAGCTTCTCTGGGGTTGTGGACTGTAGGCTGGTTATCCTTTGTGTTATGTCTAATATCCAGTTATGAGTAAGCACATACCATATTTGCCTTTCTGGATCTGGGTTACCTCACTCAGGATGGTTTTTTCCATTTTTGCCCATTTGCCTGCAAATTTCAAGATGTCATTTTTTTTTAACTGCTGAGTAGTACTTCATTATGTAAATGTGCCACATTTTCTTTATCCATTCTTTGGTTGACAGGCATCTAGGTTGTTTCCAGATGGTGGTTATTATGAATAATGCTGCTATGAACATAGTTGAGCAAATGTTCTTGTGGTATGAGTGTGCCTCCTTTAGCTATATGCCTAAAAGTGTTATTGTTGGGTCTTGAGGTAGATTGATTTCCAAACTTCTGAGAAACAACCATACTGATTTGATGGCCTGTGTTTTTAATCCTAGCACTCAGGAGGCATATGAGGACAGTGGAAAGCACATGTCTATGAATTACAGGCCAGCCCGAACTACATAGTTAGGCCTGATTTAAAGAACGGTTTGAATTAACAATTAACTGAGCTATTTAACGGATATTCTTTGAATTGCCTAAACATTTCTTAGTATAAATTTAGGATTTTAGAGTTTTGGGGCTGGAGAGTTGGTTCAGCGGCTGAGTGTGTCGTGCTGGAGCTCAGTTCCCAGCACTCATGTTAGGGGATACACAACTGACTGTAACTCTAGCTCCATGGGACCCCACATTCTCTTCTGGCCTCTGTAGGCCCTGCACACTCATGTGCACACATGCATACACTGACACACGGCAGGTCTAATAAAAAATAAATCTTCAAAAGGATTCGAGAATTTGCTGGTCCCCCCCCCCCCCCACTTGTAAGAAAGTATAAAATGACTGTGGCGGTCACAGAAATTTGTGTTACCCATAAAAATGGACTCTGTTAGTCTCCTAAAATGCTTGAATAGGAGGACTGCGCCCAATTACTCATTTCCTTGTTGGATGACGGGGAGATGAAACAGGCTCTTCTGAGCGCAGAAGCCATAGCAGCAAGTGAGAAGGGAAAGTTTGGTCCTGCGAGGAACTGCATCTGCCACGCTCAGAAAGAACTTCAACTAGCGGTAGAGACTCCCTGCCACCTACATGGCCCTTCCCGCAGGCTGACGGCCTCTTCCGGACAACTTCGGGTTTTACTGGGGTTACACGTCACCGGTCTCGCTTCCCGGTAACTAAGGTGACGAGAGGACCTTTCCTCTGAGGCAAACAGACGTCGTGGTGAGTCAGGGCGGATGCCGGAGGAAGGCTAGATGCGTTTGGATGACGGACCCGCAGGCGCCGAGGTCCAGCGCAGGAGCAGGAGAAGCGTTTAGGGACATATTCGAGGACGCACTTACCCTAAGGAAACTCTGAATTTCCAAGTTTCAAGCTTGAGAAACGAATGCCTTGCCCTATTCAAAGATGGCGGCGCAGCGCTTCTGACGGTTTTGCTCTATGCGTCTGCCAGAGAAGCGCTCTCTGATTGGCTAAAACAAGGCGCCGTGGAGTGACGTGTAGGAGCACTGACCAATCGACTGTGAGCTGAGGTGGACTTGGCGGTGGAAGCCGGAGCCGAGCGCTGGAGTCCGTGGGGCGCGGAAGGCTCTGTCCAGGTGAGTGGCTCCGGGCAGCTGAGCGGTCCTGCTCTGGTGAGTGGGCGCTTAGGAGGAGAAGGAGGGCGAGAGCAGAGGTCCCCGGGCAAGGTGGGCTGCATCGGGGAGGAGCCCTCTGCTTGCCAGGCTGAGGCATCAGAGGGAACTGATGATCTCCAGAAGCTGGATGAAAGTGACTCGTCCGCCCCATGCCTGATGGCAGAGGACTAGTTTCTGACTCTTTAGCCATGGGAATTGGGGTGGGGGTGGTGATGACGTGAACATCCGGAAGGATTGAATCCTCATGAAAAACTTGAGTTTTGCTTTATGATAAGTGAAACCAGACCCAGATCTTCAGTACAGGGTTAGGTGTTGGTTAGCCGTGTCTACAGATGGTTACCAAGTCCTGGAAAGTTATGTCGTGGAGAAATGAGAGTGGCTCATATATTTTATTGGATCTTTTTGTGTATTCTCTCACTCGCTCCCTCACTCTCATGTTTACTTTTTCAGATATCCGTACTCCTTGAGAATTTGCTATGAGCAGTGGACTCATGTCCTTTGGAAAAAAACGTACATTTTCTCAACATATCGAATGTAATAAAAGAACATAGAACTAAAAAGGATTCATGCATTCACTGAAATCCTCTGAATGTCCAGGATTAAGTAACCGTGGTCTAGAAGAACCAGGAAAGGAGGCCATGGGAAACAGGGAGCAGATTTTAATATGTAGAGACCTGGGGACTTGTGCCTTTAAATAAAGACCTTTAAAGAGGGGTTACCGATATTGAATGGAGTTTTCTGAAGTAGTTGCTGAAAATGGCGATATTAGAAAGTAACTACCTGTGATGTACTCATTTGCCCTCCAGGAAGGTACATAAATGCTTTCTGTGTAGTCAGTGTTTCGGTTTCCTGTGTTTGCCAGCAACAACAAGGAGATGTCTTAGATTTTCCGTTGGAACAGATTGGGGGTTTTCGTTGTGTGGGTTCTGTATGGTAGAATAATTAATTTGCTTTTCTGGTCATGTAAAATTGCCCTCATCGAAGTTATTTGCAGTATGGTATTCCTCAGAGGAGAGAGTTATTATCAATCATGTCTGTCACTAAAAGCACTTTACTATTTTATATGTGTGTAAAATATTGCTTCTTATTTTCATATATAGTATATATAATATATATAATATTACGTATACATATGCACACACACATATTTTATATGATCTCCCTATGTAACCCAGGAGGCTTTGAACTCTTTTGGTTCTTTTGCCTCAGCCTCTCAAATAATGGAGATTACAAGAATTTTCCCTCTGTTCTCATCACATACATTCTTACTTTCCTTTTTCATTGTTTTATTTATTTTTTTGCATGAGATGTGCATGCTGTGTGTGCACCTGTCGGGTCATCCATGCTGGGGGCTGAAGGCAACACTTGTAGTATTGGTTCTCTCCTTACACCTCATCTGAGGACCAAACTCAGGCTGTCATACTTTACCCGCTCGGCCACCTTGCCTGTCCTTGCTTGCTTTCCTGAAGAGCTTGTTCAGTTGAACCTCAGTAACTTATGTGTCGCGATGTGTTCACAGCTAGGAGGCATTTACTCAACAATATTGGGGTCTGAAAGCTTAGTCTGAAGGACTGACTTCCCAGGGCTTTTCAAGGATGAGCATAAGCAAGCATGGTAAGGAAGGAGGACAAGGGGAGACTCGGTATGAAAGCAAACTCCCCTTCGTAGTGTTGGTGTGCCCATTAGAAATGCTTGAGTGTCACGCTGCTTCCTGTTAGTAACTGGATTCTCAAGTCAGCATACTGTTCTTTTCTTCACAGTGAGCAATGTGTATGTGTGTGGGAGGAGGGCACAAAAGCTTACTTGGATTGTAACATTTCTTTTTCTTTTTTTTAAAATGTTTTTAAATGTTTTTTTATACTTTATTTGTTTATTATGTATACAATATTCTACCAGCAGGCCAGAAGAGGGCACCAGACCTTATTACAGATGGTTGTAAGCCACCATGTGGTTGCTGGGAATTGAACTCAGAACCTTTGGAAGAGCAGGCAATGCTCTTAACCTCTGAGCCATCTCTCCAGTCCCGGAATGTAACATTTCATACAGTATGTACTTTGATGGATAAAGGAAGGAAGGGAATTAGGAAAGTTGTTAGCCGATGAAATAGTTTGAGACTTTGGATACATGGTTGAAACTGGCTTGTCTGAGGACTTGAGCTCAGTGCTTGCCTAGCATGCACAAGGCCCTGGATTCAACCCTTAGCCTCACAAACAAACAACTAGATAATAGTAACATCCACCCACACACAGCTAACAAATGGTCAAGCAGTTCGACCTTTAACTGCTTTAATTTTTTTCAAGTTCCACAGAGATGGTTTGAGAAAGTGACCAATTAGTTTTTTTGCCAACTTGACACAAGTCATTGTCATTTGAGAAAGGAAACCTCAGTTGAGAAGATGCTCCTACCAGATAGGCCTGTGGGGCATTTTCTTGATTGCTGATTTATGCATGAGGGTCCAGCCCATTATAGTCAGTGCTGCCGCTAGGCAGGTGGCCCTGAGTTTATAAGAAAGCAGGCTGAGCAAGCCTTGAGGAATGAGCCAGTAAGCAGTACTCTCCCCTGGCTGCTGTACAGTGCCTGCCGTGAGTTCCTGCTCTGACTTTCCCGGTAGATGGTGGACTACAAGAATAAGCTGAAATAAACCCTTTCCTCCCCGCATTGCTTTTGCTCATGATCTTTTTTGTTTGTTTGTTTTTTGAGACAGGGTTTCTCAGTGTAATAGTCTTGGCTATCTTGGAACTCCCTTTGTAGACCAGGCTGGTCTCAAATTCATAGAGATCCACCTGCCTCTGCCTTCCTGGGATTAAAGTTGTGTGCCACCACATCTGGCTTGGCCATGGTCTTCATCATGACAGCAGAAAACTAAGACAGAAAGGAAGAATAGTCAGCTTTGGGGGTCTGAGAGAAGAAAGTTACTGTTATCTTATAGTGACAAGTTTTCCTCACCCAAGTGTTTGTGAAACACTATCTCTTTGTTTGGAACTGAGTGCTAGATTTCTGGTGTGAACCACTGCACCTGACTTGAGACCATCTTTTTTTTTTTTTTAATTTTATTTAAGATCAGCTGAGAATTTTGCATCTAATTAAAGCTTTATTTTTAGTTTCCCTTTAGACCATGGCAACATACCTGGAGTTCATTCAGCAGAATGAAGAGCGAGATGGCGTGCGTTTCAGTTGGAATGTGTGGCCTTCTAGCCGCCTTGAAGCCACAAGAATGGTTGTTCCCTTGGCTTGTCTCCTCACTCCGTTAAAGGAACGCCCAGACCTACCTCCTGTACAGTATGAACCTGTGCTTTGCAGCAGGCCAACCTGCAAGGCTATTCTCAATCCACTTTGGTATGAGTTCTTTGAAAACCTAGTAAAATAATAAATAAATTGTCGTCTTTATGCAGTTCTCATACAAGTCACTTGATTTCTATAGAAGAGTTTCCAGTTTGAGGTAAGAGTAAGTAGATGCTAAGATTCTTAGAGGATGATTGCTCACGGAAACCTCTCTGGTCAAATACTTCAGATCAAATTGGAATCTTTTTGTTTGCTGTCTTTTTTGAGGCAGATCTAGTCCTAGCCAGATCTAGTCCTAGATCCTGGAACTCACTATGTAGATGTAGTTGGTGTCCACCTCACAAAGATCCTTTTGCCTCTGCCTCCCAAAAGCTGGGATTAAAGGTGTTTCTGGAAGGAACCCTATTTGAACAAGGGGAGGATAGGTGGAGAGAGTTTGAAATTGTTCTTCCTTCCATCTCTCCCTTCCTTCCCTTCCTTCCTTTCTTATCCCCTCCCAGATTAGCAGTTTGCTTCTGGTTAATTGTAGACTTTGAGGAATGGCTTTCTTTCTTTTTTTTTTCTTTTCTTTCTTTCTTTTTTTTATATTTATTTATTATGTATACAATATTCTCTCTATGTGTATGCCTGCAGACCAGAAGAGGGTACCAGACCCCATTACAGATGATTGTGAGCCACCATGTGGTTGCTGGGAATTGAACTCAGGACCTTTGGGAGAGCAGGCAATGCTCTTAACCTTTGAGCCATCTCTCCAGCCCTTTTCTTTTCTTTCTTTTTCTTTTCTTTTTTTTTTTTTTTTTTTTTTTTTTTTTGGTTTTTCGAGACAGGGTTTCTCTGTGTCCTAAAGCTTATCCTGGAACTTGCTCTGTAGACCAGGCTGGCCTTAAATTCACAGAGATCTGCCCGCCTCTGCCTCCTGAGTGCTGGGATTAAAGGTGTGCACCACCACCATCTGGCCAAGGGATGGCTTTTAAAGCATTAAATTTTTTTTTTAAAAGCTTCACTCTTTTTGTACATCCCCCATATGACTATGTAGTATTATGTAGTATGTCTGGAAGAAGTAGTAGACCGAGGAATTTATGGGTGTGTGTACGTGCTTACACAAGTGGGCATGCATATGTGCATGCCATTTGTGTGTGGGTACCTGTGGAGGGCAGAAGAGGGAGCAGAATTTCTTGGAGCTGGAGTTACAGGAGATGTGGGCCCCTGGATGGATGCTAGGAACTGAACTTTGGTGGAAGAGCAACACGTGCCTGCTGCTAACTGCTAAGCGGTCTTTCGCTGGCAGAAGAAATTTGACTCCCAATAATTTTATTGTTGAGTGAATTTTTTTTTAAACCTGAGATTCTATTCTATTCATATATTTGGGCACTATTGGGAATACTTTTTTTTCCATTATTTTTTGTGGTAGAATGTTCATGGTCTCAAACTCGAGGACTTATGTGGCCCTCCGGCATCAGGGGGAGGCTATGAGACAGTGGAAGTGTACCACCATTCATGGCTGAGGGATTCTGAAGCAAATTGAGAATGTTAAAATTTTTGTATGCAGAAGCACCTTTTTCTTTATTTGATTTTTTTTTCCTTTATTAAGCCCATATTAGGAAAGTCTCTACCCTGCTTGTAAAATGGTAGCCATTGGCTAGTAATACCCTAAATTCACAAAGGGAGAAGAAGCAATAGATCCTTTATTATGAACCATTCCTATCAGCTTTACCAACCTGGAAACATACTTTCAATGGCCTAAGTATGAAATGTGCTTTCATTATTGAAATTAAAGGTTGTATATAGGGGCTGGAGATCGGTGGCTCAATGGTTAAGCGTACTTGCTGCTACTGCAGAGACTCATGGTCATGTTCCCAGCACCTACATGTTAGCTGAGCCTTCTGTATCTCCAGTACCAGGGAATCCTTTACCCTTTTATGGCCTCTGCTAGTCATGTGTGTACTGCACATATATACAGGGAAAAAACACGTACACTTAAAAATAAAACTAAACAGATCTTTTAAAAAGTTTTACTTTGTTGAAAACATTGGGTATATCTTGACAACCAGGTTAAAATGAAGGGAAAAGAAAAAAGCTTATAGTTCGTGTGAGTGAAGAAATCTTCTTTTTTTGTTTTGTTTTGTTTTTCAAGACAGGGCTTCTCTGTAGTTTTGGAGCCTGTCCTGGAACCAGCTCTTATAGACCAGGCTGACCTCTAACTCACAGAGATCCACCTGCCTCTGCCTCCCGAGTGCTGGGATTAAAGGCGTGTGCCACCATTGCCTGGTGGTGAAGAAATTTAAAACATGATCATAGACATGAAAAAGACAAAAGAGAATTTACTAATTTGAGGGAAATTTTTGGTGTACTTAATAGCTAGTTTACCCTGCAGTGCAATCTCATGAGCTCTTTTGTATGCTCACACTCATAGAAGCACGTGCCTGTTTTAATGTGTGGAACTTTAAGTACATTTGATTGCTTTCCTGCTTAGAAATAAACCTCTGTGATATTTATCTTTCTTGCAGTCAAGTTGATTATCGAGCGAAACTTTGGGCTTGCAATTTCTGTTTTCAAAGAAATCAGGTATGTAATTTAAAACAACACATATAAATATGTATATATGTATGTATATACACACACACACACTTACACATTTTGTTCTTGTACTACTCTGGAAAAGATTATATCAACTTACATTTCTATCTACACTGGTGATTAGCACTCTTTGGTGATCTCAGGTAATGGCTTTTGTTAGGCTCATTGTATTTGAATAGTAAGGGACATAAAATTCTCTCATTTTTCTAAGTTTTCTATGGGAAGTAAATATATTACCTAAAGAAAATAAATCTGCCGTTTATATTTTATTGGATCACATTAATTTCCTAATTAGATGGTGCATGTTATTGAATTTTCATCATCTTGTAACTTTAGGGTCCAGTATCAGTGTTGAGCTCCTTTGAAAGTGTTGTGTTGCTGAGTGGTGATGGTGCATGCCATTTATCCCAGCACTTGCAGATGGATCTCTGAGTTTGAGTCCAGCCTGGTCTATAGAATATGTTCCAAGATAGCCAGAGCTACAGAGAAACCTGTTTCAAAAACAACAAACAAACAAACAAAAGTGCCCTGTCGTTTACCCTCTCTCCCCCAATAGGGTTTTCCTATGTTGCCCTGGCTGTCCTGGATCTCAGAGATATCCCAGGCTGTTGGCGGGTCAGCTTTTTAGACCACTGGGGTACCTTAGGCAGGCAAGGTGGAACAGCAACATATTGCTTCAAATTAAACAAATGCAGCAGAAACCAAAGCAGCACACCTTAACATAATTAAACAAATGGGGTAGAAACAAACGTAACACATTTTTGCCTAGTAAAAGCAATATTCTGCAACATAAACAAATGTAATGCATCTTTACATAGTTAAAGTACTATTTCATAACATTGTCCTTGGCCCTTCCAGCTCTTACAATCTTTTCTTCCCCTCTTCAGTATTCCCCAAACTGGAACTGTTTCCATCAGTTGCTGGATGAAGCCTCTCTGATGACAATTGCGCTAGGCACCACTCTGCGTTTAAAGGCATTATTACATTGACATATTTTCCCCTCCAGTCATGTTTGGTTCTATCCTAGGTCTCTGGGTCATCCAGCCTGTGGGTCCTGGTGCTCCAGGAAGTGTTAGGGGTGGGCTTACTCTCCTGACATGGGTTTTAGGCTAGCCTTTTGGTCAAGAGCAAATGTAATATCTATTTTTATCAGTAAATCTTTTTAAGGTTATATGACCATAGACATGTAAGAGAATTGGAAGCTTTGAGTGCTGATATTTGTGTTTTAGCAACATGTTTTTTATTTTGTGCTTTTAGAATTAACATGGTCATGAATCAGTTTTATAAATGGAGCATAAATGTACCATGCATGTTTGGAACTGGAGCTCAGAAGTGGTACATTTGCCTATGCCTAGGCTAGCTCCAGCACAAAGAAAAAAGTGGAACACAAATCACTTTCAGCCCTAATTAAATGTTTTGCTTTCTTCTCATTAGTTCCCTCCAGCATATACAGGCATATCCGAGGTGAACCAGCCTGCCGAATTGATGCCTCAGTTTTCAACAATTGAGTACGTCATCCAGGTAATTTTGTCATGTATTTAATGAACACTGTTAAAATTGAGTTTCTTTTGAAATACTTGGAGTGATACAGATCTCTCACCTGTCCGTGAAAATAAAGCTGATGTCCGTGGGAGTAGGTTCTAGACAGTATGTTACAGTACATTTGCGTTACTGGCTTTGTTTTCAGGTCTTGACCTTGGCTTTAACAAAGGTGGAACTGACCAAATTAAAGCGTGTCTCCACAGCCTCCTCCATCTCACTTGAGACACTTCATTGTCTAGGTGGTCAGCTTAAAATTTATAGTGCCTCCTCCCTTCCTGTCACTGGTCCCTATATGGTAGGAGAGATAGGCTTGCAGGGTTCGTCTGGCCCTGATGTAAATTCTGCAGTCTGGTTCTTTTCCCACCTCCCTGATCTTAGCGGTTTCCTCTGGATCTCCCTGAGCGTTCTGAGACTTAGGCCCCTCCCACACTCTGCTCACGATCTTCCTATCTTGAGCATGAGTCCGGTGAAATCAACAACCAAATGCAGCCGAGGAGATGAACAAAAGTTAGACCTACCCCTTCCTGGTCTCATCATTGATTTTTTTTTCCCCTACATCCCCTATCTTATTTAGTAGGCCATCCATTGAGTCACTATTCAGAACATACCTAGATTCTACTCACCACACCTTGTCCCTAGCCATCCTGGGCCATCTGCCTCCTCTCACTAGATACATAAAGTATCTTAGCTGTTCTTCTTCATTGACCTATGCCTGTTTTATTCTTTATTTTATTCTTAACCCAGCAGCCAGTGTAACTCTCTAGAAACATGTATTATGTTACTTCTCTGCTCAGAAGCCTCCACTGACTGAACTGACCCCTCTTCACTCAAAACAGAAGATAGTCTTCAAGTCCCCATGTCTCATCTCTCTAGTGTCCTTGTTCAGCCCACGGGCCTTCTTGACTCCTTAAGTGTCACACCTGCTAGAGAGGGTGTTTGATCTTCTTCCTCAGGCTGGAACTCTTTTTTGCTCTGTGTCTGTGTTACTCTCCACTTCCCTCCCCGGGATATTTACAGGTATAAAGACTTGCTGTTTTGTACCTAATTTGCCCTATGCTGGCTGCTATAACTGTGTATATACTGATCACTATGATCCTAGCTCCTATAACTGTGTATATACTGACCATTATGCTGTTTTTCTTTGCCCAAAGCGAGGTGCTCGATCCCCTCTGATCTTTCTCTATGTGGTTGACATATGTTTGGAGGAAGATGACCTTCAAGCACTCAAAGAGTCCCTGCAGATGTCCTTGAGTCTCCTTCCTCCCGATGCTCTGGTTGGTCTTATCACTTTTGGAAGGATGGTGCAGGTTCACGAGTTAAGCTGTGAAGGAATCTCCAAGAGTTACGTCTTCCGAGGGACCAAGGATTTAACTGCAAAACAGATACAGGTTTGTGCTTTGTCCAGAAGCAGGACCAAGGGTAGATCTGTGATGCTTATTATTTACTTTTAGTGTTACTGGAAATTGGATCTTTCTGTTTTTCCTTTTCAGGATATGCTGGGCCTGACCAAGGCAGCTATGCCCA
This sequence comes from Myodes glareolus, assembly GCF_982192425.1. NCBI lineage: Eukaryota > Metazoa > Chordata > Mammalia > Rodentia > Cricetidae > Myodes > Myodes glareolus. The sequence continues at coordinate 34,041,209 of NC_142035.1, read as the reverse complement.
TGCAGCAAGCAAGACCTGCTCAACCTCAGGAGCAGCCTTTTGCTTCCAGCAGGTGAGATACCAGTGCACAATGTTACATGTTCTGTGGTGGACATGCCTGACAGCCCAGAGCAAGAAGGGCGATGCTAGGACTTCCGGTCCCATAGTTCTAAGAAAAAGAACTAAAGACTAGACCCAGTTGATATTCAGTGTCCTATAGAGACATTTTGACACTGTTTCATTGGTCCCTCCTCTTTGACACATGGCTGTTATCCTTGATCCTTAAGTAAAGCTGAGAAAACAAAAAACACTTCTTTTGGGTACTTTCAAATAAGCCTGTGAGCAGGCACTCACTTCATTCAGTTGACTGAAAGCCTGTGGTTGCCTCCGGCCAGGTTGGCAGCCAGCAAATTGTGCTGGAGACAACTTCCACTCTGGTTTTTCTCTATGCAGCTTCTAAGGCTCAAGAGGCAGGTGAACAGAGGCTTCAGCATGGTAGAGACTGTCCACAGAAACAAACTGGATTTCTACCAGGTTTATTATTAGGATTTCTTTGCTGCTTAAGATTTAATTGAACAGATGTTTTCCTTTTCAGTTAGATTTTTTAAATGATACATGTATAAATTTGTGATTATTAGATTTTATAGTATATTTCATATTAAAGTTGCTTGTTTTTGTGTTTACAGAGATAATTTTGAAGGAAAATGGTTGAGTTTTTGCTTTTGAATAATTGTTTTGAAAAGCAATTAACTGGGTGACCTAAGGTTAAAGGAACTTTACTAAATCACAACTGATGTGCCCTTTTGGAATCGTACAGATTTCTGCAGCCCGTTCACAAGATTGATATGAACCTCACAGATCTTCTCGGGGAGCTGCAGAGGGACCCATGGCCAGTAACTCAGGGGAAGAGACCTTTGAGGTCCACTGGTGTTGCTTTGTCCATTGCTGTTGGATTGTTGGAGGTAATTCACATTTTTATTGGGACCTCTCAAATCATACAAGCTGTTCTTGTTAGCTCTGTTTGAAAATTTCTTGTGCTTTAAGTCAGGTCATTGTGTATCCAAAAATGTTTTAGTCATTATTATGCACATTGAGGAGGCCCTTAGTATTTTGAAACCAAAAATTTTATGAAGAACTACAGGAATGGGAGTAGTGGAAAGTGCTTTTACTAAATAAAGTGCAAAAGCACCTGGTTGGGAGAAAGTAATTGCTGCTTTTCTCTGCTGTCATGTGTGTTACTCTGCGGCACTCCTAGTGCTGTGAGCAGGTGAAGAGACAGGACTCGTCTTTGGAGTATTTTATACGTAAATGGAAACCATACTCGGAGGTGGAACTGTATGCTTATGCCATAGTCTTTGCTCCGTTTTTAGGGTACTTTTCCAAATACTGGAGCCAGGATCATGCTGTTCACTGGAGGCCCTCCCACTCAAGGACCTGGCATGGTGGTTGGAGATGAATTGAAGACTCCTATTCGTTCCTGGCATGATATTGAGAAAGATAATGCGCGGTTCATGAAAAAGGCAACCAAGGTAGGTACTGTTGGATTCCGGCTGTAATTGCAGTAACAGCCAGGTGTGGACTTCTCTATTTTCTGAAGTCAGAAGGTGCTTGTATAGTGACTCTTCCAGATCTTGGCTCCCATTAACTTGTCTCCATCTATGGCTCTGGTTAGAGAGAATGGTTCTAGAGCGTTTAAAGAGTTTTGAATCTAAAGCTGTATTTTTATTCTATGTGGTTGTTTTATAGACAGCGAATTCTATGTATTTTTATTCTATGTGGTTGTTTTATAGACAGCGAATTCTATGTATTTTTATTCTATGTGGTTGTTTTATAGACAGCGAATTCTATGCTCCCTTTCTTGATTTCACCCTTAGGTGTATTAAGACATGCATTGGGAATCATGCTTCTTTTTCCTAAAGATAGTTTTTTTTTTTTTTTAACAGCATTACGAGATGCTTGCTAATCGAACTGCTACAAATGGTCACTGCATTGACATTTATGCTTGTGCACTTGATCAGACTGGACTTCTGGAGATGAAGTGCTGTCCAAATCTTACAGGGTATGTTGACATGTTCAACTATACCTTCCCTATGGTAAAGGAAGAAATGAATGGCGGTGTCATAGGGGTAAGGGAGGGTAACCTCGGAGTTTTCAGGTCGCTCAACTTTGGGTTCATTGGCTGGAAAGGGAGTGTGGGCCCTGTGGAGGAAGAAGCGGTGCTTAGCAAGAGGTCTCAGGATTTTACTGGGAACAAACCACATGAGAATAACGGCTTCTTTTCTTTTTTTTTTGGAATTGTTAAACTTCCCTGCAGACTAGCGTCACGCTAATGTGGAGTGCCCACTGGCCTCCAGCTGTGCACATCTTTGTGCTAGGCCAACATTAGCCTCCGAGTGTCAATGTGTCATGCGATGAGAAGAAATGTAACCTGGCTAAGTGACTGTGACAAGTGCCAGTTACACACCACGTCAGTAAATATAGAATGAATTCTCAGCTTGTGACCATGACTGAACTAGGAACCTTAGGACTTATGGAACAGTTTAGGAATGTTTTTTGGCTTTCCTCAGACTCTCTGAATCAAGAGCTCTTGGGGACCAGCTGTCTCGATTTTAGTGTTCATGAAGTTCAGAAAGCACTGAGGTGGAGCCCAGAATCTGTAGTTCAGCTACATGATGGTGTCGACTAGGGAACTTCAAAGACTCTAGGAAAAGAGAGCAAAGAACAAAGCAGGCTGCTCGGTCTGTCCTGTCCCCTGGTGTAACTAACATGGGGCATCACTTAGGCATCGGCATTCTTCCAAGTTTTCTTCCAGTGATTCTAGCATAGAGCAGTGTTTGAGCATATATAGCCTTGGTTTCTCTGGGAGCTCATTAGAAGTGTGACCTCTTAAACCTCATTTCCCACTTGCTGAATCAACCACATGGCATAGTTTGAGGAACATCTACAGAGAACCATGGATAGGGCCAAAGAGTCTGCATTTCCTTTGCCTTTATTCTTTAACTTAAATTTTATTTATTTATTTGATTGTTTATTTATGAGTGTACGTGTATGTCATTGTACACTTGTGGAGGTCTGAGGACACTTTATGGAGTTTTATGTGTGTGCATGTGTATGTATGTCAGTGTACACATGTGGAGGTCTGAGGACACTTTGTGGGAGTTAACTGTCATCTTCCAGTGTGAGGGCCCAGGGATTGACTTTAGGGAGTCAGTCTTGGTAGCAAGCACCTTTCCCTCTTGAACCATCTCCCCGGTCCGGATTTCTGCTTTTCTAATCAACCTCCCTAGTGATTTTGGGAAGGTATAAGAAGTAGAATCTAGCCACTTGAACCTGTTTTGGAGAGTAGAACAGATTGAGCCAATTGTAATATGTTGGGTCTTAATGGTCCTGATGGGCATATCTGTACCCATAGCACTCTAGAGGATCTTGAGTTCAAGGCTAGCCTGGGCTGTATAGCAAGAAGATGACTCTAAAAAGAAAAAGCAGTATTTGAGCACACCCCCATAGAAACTAATAACATACATGCTGGCAAGCTGGCTCAGCAGGTAAGTGTGCTTGCTTGCCTCCAAGCCTGAGACTTGAGTTCAATCCCAGGACTCATGTGGAAGGAAACAAATAATCCTGCAGGTTGTCCTCTGACCTCTGTGCCCTTCATGGCTTATGCATACCTATTCATAAACACACAAATACACACATACATAGAGGTGGATACATGTAACCCCCCTTTTAAAAAAAAAAGAAAGGAAAAGAAAAGGAAGAAACAGCAAAACAACCTTGAGACCACGAGAAGCCCAGGTTCTGGCTGAGTAGGATGACATCAGACAAAGGCGTGGTGACCCGGGCTGGACTAGAGGAGTAGTGGACGGTTCTCTAGGACACGTAGGTTCCCGTGGTGCTTGTTTTCCCTGCTGAGATGTTGGACTCTTTCCCTTTGAGCATTTGGTGTAAAGGGGTCACATGATGACCTGGAGATGCCTGACGGGGAGGGAGGGGATGCTGGTGCTGCTCAAAATGTTTTAGGTGGAGAATGACAAGTGTGAGAGAAAACCCTAAACATCTTTACTGCCTACAGCCGGGTATATGTGTGCATGCATGTTTGTTTACGGTCTTACTGGCGTAGCCTTGGGTGGCCTCAAATTCACAATCCTGCTTCAGCCTCCTGTGTGCTGGAGTATAGGAGTGTGCCACCACTTGTGTAGAATTTGACTGGAGCGATTGCAGATTGATGTGAATTGTGAGTTTGCCCACCCTTCACTTAGCATCTCCCAGGGTAGCACTTGACACAAATGGGATGGAAATAGCACAGTGCAGTCAGTGACACCACAAACCTGTGTGGATTTCTCTGCTTGTTTTCTTTTTCTTTTGTGAAAAGAAAAAGATTTTACCATATCTGAAGATTTGTGTATAGTGATCAAAATATAGAATTGGTATCTTAAAATCTTACAAAATATTTTTACATTTACTTTTTTTGGTGTGTGAGTGTATACGTGTATGTCTCTGAATGCACACGTCGTGGCACCTGTACGGATGTTTGAGGGCTCTCTGTGGGAGTTAATTCCCTTCCTTTACCATGTGCATCCTGGGATTGATTGAACTGAAGTTATCAGACTTAGGGGTATCCTTACCCACTGAGCCACCTTCCCAGCCCCTAGAACTGCCATAGGATCTTTTGTTTAATGTTTTTGAGATAGTTTCTTTGCTAAGTACAAATTGACCTTGGTCTTTTTCATTTAAGTTAATCTGTAGCACTTGTGTGGTCATGTTTTTCTTTGTGTTAATTATTGTTTGTGAATACTAAGGGACAACCGAAGGCTTTCAGTTCTCTTAAATATATACTTTCCCCTTTCTTACCCAGAGGCCACATGGTGATGGGAGATTCTTTCAATACTTCTCTTTTCAAGCAGACATTCCAAAGAATTTTTAGTAAAGACTTCAATGGAGATTTCAGAATGGCATTTGGTGCTACATTGGAAGTAAAGGTACAGTAGACTTTTAGAAAACTTATTTTAAATTAGCTTGTATAATTAGTTTATGGAATTTTCATATATACGTGATAAACATTTTCATATTTATTATTTATATGAGGCAGGGTCTCACTGTGTGTCCTCAGCTGGCCTGGAACTTACCATACAGACAAGGTTGGCCTCAAACTTACAAAGATTCACCTGCCTCTTCCTGTGTGCTCTACTGTACCCAACCATATTGAAGACTTTTGAAACTTTTCTGGGATTAGTATTGTTACTGGTTTAGTTTAGACACTGGCAGCCTCAGCCCATAAATAAACCTTTAAAGATCACGTAAAAGGATCCAACAAGATGGCTATCACAAAGTCTGTTGCCTACTGTAGTCCTTTGCTTCTCAAGGATGAACTCTGTATTTATTACAGTTCTAAACAGAAAGTTCCTGGTTTTCCTCAGGCCCTACTCTGCTCTGCTCCATCCCACTTTAGGATATGTGGAGTTAGAGGGGTTTGGGTGGGTGTTGGTTGCTATCCTGAGACTTGGGGACAGGCAGTCATGCATGGTCAGTATACACTCAGCCATTGGTGTGAGTCAGTGCATTGCACCTTTCTTTGGGTCACGAGCTCATAAATAAATGACATGGAGACTAATTATTAATTATGAACATTTGATCTTAGCTTAGGCTTTTTCTCAACTAGCTCTTGTAACTTAAATTAACCCATACTTTTTAATTTGTGTTCTGCCACATGGCTCAGTAACCTGGTTATTACCTCTTCTCTATATCATAATGGACTTCTTCAGTGTCTTGCTGGTGTCTCCTCCTCTCTTCTTCCCTGAGTCCTCTCTTCCAAGAAGTCCTGCCTATTCTTTCCTGCCTACCTATTGGCTATTCAGCTCTTTATTAAACCAATCACCATGACACATAAATATATAAATAAATAACTCACAACAGCCCTGAGTAGGGTTTATATTTAAGAACAACTGGGGTGTCCTAAGAGCATCATGAGTTTAAGTTCGTATTTCTTTGTAGGAAATCATAGTCCTATATTGACAGAGGTTTCTTTTCTTTTCTTTTCTTTTCTTTTCTTTTCTTTTCTTTTCTTTTCTTTTCTTTTCTTTTCTTTTTATTATGTATACAATATTCTGTGTGTGCCTGAAGGCCAGAAGAGGGCACCAGACCTCATTACAGATGGTTGTGAGCCACCATGTGGTTGCTGGGAATTGAACTCAGGACTTTTGGAAGAGCAGGCAATGCTCTTAACCTCTGAGCCATCTCTCCAGCCCCATGTTGACAGAGGTTTCTGTTCTGCCTGGTCCTGCAGCCATTGAGTCCCAAAGAAACACACAGAGCCCTTCATTAATTATAAACTGATTGGCCTATTATCTCAGGCTTTATTAGCCCATAATTCTTGTCTGTGTTAGCCACATGTCTTGGTACCCTTTGGGGGGAGACAGTCACATCTTGCTTCCCTTGCTTCTGGGTTACTGCTGCAGACTGACTCTTTCTTCTTCCCAGAATTCTCCTGTTCTCATTGCCCCACCTCTACTTCCTGTCTCACTACTGGCCAATCAGCATTTTACTAAACAAGTCTAAGAAACAAATATTTACAGGGTAAAAAACCATTTCCCACAGCAGCCCTAGACAGCTGACACTTAAGTCATTGGGAAACCATTAAAAGAGGCCTTTGAAAACTGCCGTTAGGAATTAGAGAAAGAGTTAGGTTATCTAGAATAATGTAATTTATATATCCTGACCTAGGATAATTTAACCTTTAAACAGCATTTTTAAATGTTTGAGTGTTTATTTAGCAGAATTAGAAGTTATTAAAAAAGGGATGGGGAGATTGCTCAGTGGGCAGAGTACCTGTTATATAAGCCTAACTACCTCATCAGCATCCTGTAAATGCATATGTATGCTTGAGGGTTTTGGTTTTTTTTTTTTTGATAAAGAGGAGTAGACTGAGCAGCACATGTCTTTAATCTCGGCATGCGGGAGACAGAGACAGGTAGATCTCTGAGTTTGAGGCCAGCCTGGTATATAGAGCAAGTTCCAGTTCAGCCAGAACTACACAGATGAACGCTTTCTCAAAACCCAGCTCAACCCCAAACAAAAAGGAATGGACTGAATTCACTTTATTGTGTAAGTTTGAATTCACTTCAGTAAAATGAATTCAGTCTTTAAAATCTCCATTTGTGCAGGCAGTGGTGGTTCGTGCTTTTCATTTCAGCACTCGAGAGGCAGAGGCAGACAGATCGCTGTGAGTGTGAGGTCAACCTAGTCTACAAAGTGAGTTCCAGGGGCTGGAGAGATGGCTCAGTGGTAAGAGCATTGCCTACTCTTCCAAAGGTCCTGAGTTCAATTCTCGGCAACCACATGGTGGCTCACAACCATCTGTAATGAGGTCTGGTGCCCTCTTCTGGCCTACAGGTATATACACAGACAGAATATTGTATACCTACTAAATAAATAAATTTTTTTTTTAAAAAAAAGTGAGTTCCAAGACAGCTAAAGCATTTGTTTGAAAAAAAAAATCCAGAGGCAGGAGAATCTGTGAATTTGAGGCTAGGACTATATATAGAGGCCCTGTCTATTTAAAAAAAAAAAAAAAAAAAAAAGAAAGAAAGGAAAAAAATCCATTGGTCTTATCATTATGTTGGGATTTGTGAATTAAGTATTTTTAAAATAATATGTTTACTGGTTAGAAATCTGTAAGTATGAATATGCATGACATTTGGAAAAGAATATAGTATATTTGGTAAAAAATTGTTATCTTTTGTGGGTATAGTAGTTTAAAGGTTAAAAAAATGAATTAAGAGTTGAAAAATGTTGTCTGGCCTGGTGTGGTGGTGCAAGCCTGTATCCTGGCACTTAGGCAGAGGCAGGAGGATTGTGGGTATGAGCTCACTTGGGCTGTCTAGAGATGTCCAGGTTAGTCTCAGCTTCTTAGGGATTCTGCTTCAAACAAATGAATCATGTGAAAATGCTATCTTACTGTGTCTTTGTTCTTTTGAGATAGTAATGGAGCCCTGACTGTCCTGGAACTCGCTTTGTAGACCAGGCTGGCCTCAAACTCATGGAGATCTACCTGCCTCTGTCTCCCAAGTGCTGGGATTAAAGGCCTACGCCACCATGGCTCTGCTTTTTGTTTGTTTGTTTTGTTTATACTGTGTCTTTTTATTTTGATTTTTAAGATAGTCTGATGAATTCAAGCTGGTGATAAATTCACTATTAGTGAGGCTGACCTTGTCCTGATCTTGTGCCTCAGCCTGCTGAGTATGACTGCTGCACCAGAGCCCTGGTCTTGACGTGCTTTCGAAGGTGGCTCTGTTGCAGCTCTGATCAGAGCTAGTGCTCCTGGAAAAGCTTGAGTGGGCATTTGGATGGTGTAGTCCATTAGAGATTTTCCCTGGGTTCTTTCCTCTAGCTTAACATTACTGTGATCATGGTGACGGCAGACTGGCTCTTAACTTATTGTGTAATTTGTTTTAGACTTCTCGGGAGCTGAAGATTGCAGGAGCTATTGGTCCATGTGTGTCTCTGAATGTGAAAGGACCATGTGTGTCAGAAAATGTAAGGAAAGTCTTCACCCTCACCTGTCCTGGAGTAAACTCATTAGCTAAGTCACATCCTGATGATCTTGCTTTGCGTCACTGTGAGGTGTACCTATGTAAGAGGAACTCTAATCCTTATTCATGACAACTCCAAGAGGTAGTGTCTTCTGTCCTTCTATCCGTCAGTCTGTCTGAAAGACCAGAGAAGGAAATGTGGAGTCAGAGAGGTTAACTCTCTGTTAACCTTGCTCAGGGTTGAAGCTGACCCAGAGGAGCTAGGTCTCAGGTTCTTCTGACTACGTCTGATGCATGGATGCTATCCCCCCGAGAATGAAAAGCCATTCCCTACAGCAAAGGCAGATACTCAGAATTCTTCCAGAGTAACCTGTGTGCCTCATAGCTTAGAGTGGCTTCCCTTTGTCTGACTCACTGTGTAAGGAGCTTAGCACAAGGAACCACTGAATTGGTTCAACAGTGAATGACACAGATATGTGTGCATTGCTAATGTGTGAGAGCAAAGTCCAGTCATCCCTTGGGTAAGTGGCTCTGCTGATGGCCACATGCTGTAAGTATGCTTTAGCTGAAAAGGCACAGCATCTGGTTTATGAGGTCCCTTCTGCGTTGGTTACATGCATACATACATAACCATGACCTCAGAGGTATGGAAGTGCATCTGTGTTACATCATAGAATTAAATCATAGACTTCTCTTTGATTAATTTGATCCAAAAAAGCCCAAGTTTGAATTCTCCACTTCTCTCTCCTATGTCTTCTGTCTGTTCATAGTTTATGGTTACTGGCCTGTCTGTAATCTCTGCAGTATGTGTTTGTCTGAATGATGCCTGGGTGTCTCACTGCCCCTATGCCTGTCTGTCTTTGTTGTATTTATTGAACAAGACAAAGGATCCCACTGGAAAATAATAAGTGCTTCTTTACAGAAATCACTAGCAGTTTTATAAGGGGAAAGGTCATTTTACTGACCCCAGCTGACCCAGAAGCACTCAGTACTACAAACAAAGCTATATCTTTATACATGTATGGTGGATATTTGTTTATATAAATTGTTTCTAACCTGTCAGTTGCTTTCAGCAAATGATTATAAACATGTATGTTAATATATGCATGCATGCATACATACATACATACATACATACACATACATTACTCTGGGTCAAGAGCCTGAAAGAGTCCATAATTAAGATTAAAGCTATGTATTAGCTTAAGTTGTAAAAGCTCTTTCTTGGACTATCCAAACCAAATAAGGTTGGTTGTTCCATTATTCTTTTAAGGTTACACTTAAACATACTAATTACACAGTAGAATGGCCGGTGAAAAAGAGGTGTATTTGACTGTGCTATCCAGCAAAAGTTCAGTCTTTCTGAATGCAAGAGCTATTTTCATAAAAGTGTATCCCTGCCATCTCTGAGGTAGTCTGGGATGTTGTTACACAGTCCTGTTCTTCCCTTGTTGTCATCCACAGTGGGGGGTGAACTATAGAACTGTTGTGAATGCTTTATAATTCAGTGTTTTTAGAAAATGGGAAATTTGCAGTGCTTGCTGAAGAATGTTAGGGTTAAATGAGGTTGGTCAAATGAAGCACTTTGGACAAGCACACACTGGAGCCCTGTACAAATTGTCTATGTCAGAACAGACATTGACAGTGACTGTATAAATGAAGTGCTTTCAAGCTTGGCAGGGGCTTACTGTTTGTATAAATCTCTGTAGTCCTTGGAGGAGGCAGTTTCTTCCCCCAAACCCATCTGAAGATTATCTAGTTATCATAGTGTGCTAAGAGATTTGCACCACCCTGTTTTCCTGGAAGGGCTTTGGAAGCCTGCCCCATCCGTGAGCTTTGTTGTCTTCCTGATGAAGCCTCCTGGAGTAGTTTAAAAAGGTATTTTAAAAAAATTGAACACAGTGATTAGCCGAATTTTGGTAGGGGGTTGAGGATAGACAACCAGGAAAGCACCCCTGCAAGCACGTGGAGGTCTGAAGAAGAGTGCAGTGTCCTTAGCACCACCATATGGTAGTGTGCGCCACAGCCGTTGGTGCCGCAGTTGCCCTCCCTGCTGTAGTCAGGATCTCCTTGTGTATTTGCTTTAGCAACATTATTTACAGAACCTTTGAAATAATTTTCAGAATCATGACACTTGGTTCTTAAGTAATACAATGTGCATAGTCTAAAAATAAGGATGTTATATGATTCCTCATTGTCAAGTCTGAGAAAAAGACTAGTAATCTCACAGAATGACATTTAGTCTGCAGTCTCCCCCAGTTTCTTCCTAATGGCCCCTGTGACTGTTGCCAATCCTACCGGCATTGGTTTCAGTACCGTATCCTTAGTTTCTTCAAACCCTAGAGCAGCCATCATCTTTCGATTTCTGTGACACTAATGTGATTAAAACTTCTGTCTCTTACATGTATTTTCTGAGTGATTTACAGCTCTCTCTCTATATATATGTGTGTTTGTATGTGTGTATCATACATTAAAATGACTTAGTGTCAGTAATTTAAAAGTATTGTAAATACAAATATTTAGACTCTGTCTGGTCTGTAATTACACTCTTCCTAGACATTTTCACTGGAATTAAAAACTTCTGCTCAAGTAAATGTTCCAAGTGACCTACCTTGCTCATTTGCTGCTTTTCATCAGTGGTTTCTTTTAGGTTTCCTTTTTGTATTATATCTTTTTTTAATTCCTCTTCTTATCACTAGGAGCTTGGTGTTGGTGGCACAAGTCAGTGGAAAATCTGTGGCCTGGATCCCACATCTACTCTTGGCATCTACTTTGAAGTTGTCAATCAGGTCGGTTGACATATTTTTTTTTCATGCTATAATATCTTTTGATTTATTAGAAGGTAGTCTCTCCATCCTGGTACTACTTTGGTTTCGCATTAGACATTGTGCTAATCTGGTGTGCTCTTTCTAAATTCCTTCCATCATTTAGTTAGAATCAAACAGCAGATTACTTTGTCCCATTATTGTTGAGCTGACAAGGCCCTGAGATGAGTACTGGCTTTTCCCAGCCATCATAATAATACTCATAAATTTTTGAGGTATCAGACTTTCTCCAATATTTTGTTATGAAAAATTACAAAGACTTGTACATATAACACCTGCAAAACCCACTAGCTGGATTCTGTAATCAACATTTTACTACAGTTGCATTACTAAATATCTGTTGTTCTGTTTTACTTTTGATGCTTTTGTGGGTAGAGGGGAGATGAGGCAAGGTGTCTTACAGACCTGGGTGGCCTTGAACTCCTGATCCTTATGCTTCCATATTCAATATGCTGGGAGTACAGGTGTATGTCACCACACCTGGCTTATTTTTGATGTATTTCAGAGCAACTTGCAGTCATCAGTGGCTTTCATCTCTAAATAGTTTGGTACCGATATCATTAATTGGATTTACTTTTATTCCTTCTGATACTGGAGACTGAACCCAGGGCCTCTTGCATTGTATGTACATGACCTACCACTGAGCCACACACCCAGCCCCAATTCATTTGAATGTGCTAATGCCCCCCCCACCTCTTCCTTTAGATAAGAGTTAATATAGAATGATCCCATGTAGCTTTTACGTGTACCATTGAAGTGTACCAAGAACCTCAGTGCTTAAAGGCTGTGTTTTAGTCATGCCTTTGACAGTAACCTGATGTGGCCTCCCGCCCTGCAGCACAATGCCCCGATTCCCCAGGGAGGCAGAGGTGCCATCCAGTTTGTCACGCAGTATCAGCATTCCAGCACTCAGAAGCGCATCCGAGTGACCACCGTTGCCCGCAAGTGAGCATCTTATTTCTTTCCTCTGGAGTCAAAGCTGATGATTTTCCCGTGAGAGTTGACCTCTTTGAGTTTGTCTTTCTGATTCCCTTGGATGGTTCTCTCAGCTCCTCAATGACACTCACAGCCATTCCTGACTAACCCAATTGAACCTTTCTCATACTTACCTAGAAGAATCAGCTTTCATTAGGAATATAGTTTATTAAAAATTATCTTTCATTATTTTGTTTGCTAGATAAGTAAATCATGCTTCCTATTAAAGCTGTAAACAAAACATAAATATGGTTGGCTCTCTATAGCCATCAGTTTCACATCCATAAATTTAGCCAAACTGGAATGTAAATTATTTTTAACATTACACCTGAATTGAACATGTACAGATATTTAAAAAATTATATTCCATAAGCAATACAGTATAACAACTGTTTGTATAGTATTTACGTTCTCAGTGGTAATGTAGAGTTGAATGAGTGTACGTAGGAGAATGTGTTTAGATGTTTACAAATACTATGCCATTTTATTTGTATTTCTTTGTTTTATTTATTTATTTATGAGATAGGATCTCACTATGTAGCCTTGAATGACCTAGAACTTACTATGTAGACCAGACTTGCCATGAAATCACAAAGATCTGCTGTCTGCCTCCTGAGGGCTGGTATTACAGACATGCACCACCATGCTTAGGTGTACTATGCCATTTTATATCAGTGACTTGAGCATCCAGGAATTGTGATATCTGAGAGGGTGGGCCCTGCAATGAGTCCCCAGTCGATACTGAAAAATAGCTATTTACTTATGGGTGTCTTTACTTACCCGTTCCCAGAATTGTCTATGTAAATTTAAGTGCATACCCCCATTGCTGTGCTGCTGTATACCATATATGTTGGGCGGCTTATTTCTTATGTGTTCCACTCATATCTATCTCTCTGTGTGTGTTCATCTCTGGCTCGCATCTTGTTTGTATTAATGGTCACACACTATTGCATAGTTTGCGTGGATGCCGCTTTTATTAAAGGGACCTCACGTGCTTCTCCAGCAGTGCTGATTTTATATTTTCTTTTTAGGAATGAGTTCACACATGCTAGTACTTTTTTTCTTCTCCTTTTAATATATTTTTTTGGAGTGATGTTATTCTCCACATGACTGGGGATTGAACCCAGGGCCTCTCTCTCATGCTCTCTCACCTTACCACTGAGCTGCAGCCTCAGCCCCAAGTGTACTTCTTGTCAGCCGTTTCATAGGTTGAAATTTTAGATACTGCAAACTTATTATTCTCAGAGGCTAATTTGTTTTCTCATCAGTTTGGGCAAGGAGAGTATACTACTACCTTGTTAATAGTAGATATTAATATTTAAATGTAAACAGTAATATCTCATTTTCATTTATATTTTCCATTCTCTCTCTCTCTCTCTCTTTCTTTGCCTTTCTTTTATACCCAGTATCATGTAGTTAGGCTGACCTTGAATTCATTCTGTAGTTGAGTATGATCTGGAACTCCTCATCTTTCTGCCTCCGCTTCCCTAGTGCTGAGTTTCCATGCAATTGCCTCCCTGCCCAGATGTGTAAAACTTATTACTTGTTTTCATTGATTTGCAGAGAGTATTTATGTATTTTGGATTTGTGCTTTTCTATTCCTGGTGGCCCTTTAGCTCTTTTTATCTTTAGTCACCTGAAAAACTCTTAAATATCTTTATTCATTTTTCCAAGGTGATACTGAGAAGTCATTTTGTAAAGTTGTAAATGCTTAGATTTTTGTAAGGATTAGCCTAGAGGAAGGAGCATCGGGTTTAGACTTAACCTTTTGAGTGTCTACTGTTGTGTCTGGTGGATTATGGGAAGTTTTTCTTCTGTGCTTCTGGCCTTCAGACAGCGAAACTTCCTTAATGAACACGTAGTGCCACATTGTCTTGGACAAAGAATGGGATCTGAGCAGAGATCTAGCCTCTGGTAGCCCCTGATCAGAAGTGTGGCACTAACTCTGCAATTGTCAGTTGGGCAGATGCGCAGAGTCAGCTGAGGCACATAGAAGCAGCATTTGACCAGGAGGCTGCAGCAGTCTTGATGGCACGGCTTGGAGTGTTCCGGGCAGAGTCAGAGGAGGGACCCGATGTGCTCCGGTGGCTGGATCGGCAACTCATCCGACTGGTAAATTGGGAACAGTGGCATTGAGTTTGTGTCTCTTCCCACATAAGCCTATTGCTTTTTAATTTTTAAAACCATTTATTTATTTGTGTGTGTGCTCACATGCATGTGCATGCACATGGCAAAGTGTGTGTATATGCACCAGGTGTGTGTAGGAACCTGTGGCTGTGGAGGTAAGAAGGTGTTGGATCCCCTTAGAACTGAAGTTAAGGGAAGTTGTGTGCTGTGATGTTGATTCTGGAAAGTGAACCCCAGTCTTCTGCATGAACAGCTGGTGCTCTTAACCACTGGGCTATCTTTCCAGCCCCAAAGCCTCTTATTTTATATAGTCAATAACAAGAATTTTTATTTTTAGTGCATTCATTAGTGCTTTGCCTGCATGTCTATCTGTGTGAGGGTGTCAGAAGCCCTAGAACTGGACAGTTGTGAGCTGCCATGGGGGTACTGGGAATTGAACCCAGGTTTTCTAGAAGACCAGTCAGTGCTCCCAACTGCTGGGGCATCTCCCAGCCCTAATTAGCAAGAATTTAATAGTTGCTTACTTTAAGCCAAACACTGGATGTAAAAGAGATGTTAAATTTTATTTATATTTTCCCCTCAAGGGCTGACATTACAGTTTTTGAGAAATAGAATGTATGGAACATTTGGGGAGTGGTACAAATCTGTGTTAAAAGCTGAGTAGAAGAGTCATTGGTGAATGCTATGGCCCTCTACTTTCTAGGAGATCAAAAGGGGGTTTTAGAAATTGGGCTCCAGACACAGTGAGTTTAGGGAATATTTTATGTATTCTCCAGGTCTGATTAGGAGAGAAAGCAGACAGACAGAAGAAGCCAGGTGTGGTGATGTAGGCCTGTAATCCCTTCACTGGGGAGGTGGAGGCAGGAAGAGCCGTAGCTTGAGGCCAGCGTGAAATACATATTGAAACCTTGTGAGACTTCGTCTGGAAAACAAAACAGTTACTAACCCAAGTGAACACAAATAATAATTTAAGAGGGAAAACTTTATATTAAAAGGCATTTGGGTTGGGCGTTATATATTAGTGGTAGGGAGTTTGCCTAGCATATGGAAGGCCCTGGGTTCCAGGAAAAGCAGAATGCTGACTACAGAGGGGTAACTGTTGAGAAGAGAAGAGAACTGGCAGATAGAAGGCGAGCCTGCTACTTCGAGGGATGACTTAGAGAACACAAGGAAGAGGCCCTCCCCCACAGGGCATGACTATAGCTCAGTGAGCCTTGGGTAGCAGAGAAACTGTCATGGTGCTCTACCCAAGGAACTTTCTAGAAACTTGTTAGAATTAGGTGACGTCTACCATCTGGGATGCTGGGGAAAGCTGTTCTCAAGGAAATTTCTCACCTGAAGCACGCAGAGCTGGGGTCTCAAATGACTGTGTGTGCGCTAGGATCTCAGCCCTGGTGAATGCCCAGAGCTTCTGGCACACTGAGCCTGTGCTGACTTTGCCTCCATCGCCCTCTGTTTGCAAAGCTCAGTTTCACAGCAGCGGGCCAAGTGGTTACAGAGCTTCCTTTGTCCATGTCATAAAAGGATGGATTGGAGCCATATACTGGCACACTGTGTTTCCTTACCTTCTTACAGATTCTTGGCATGTGTTTGTGATCAAAACCCTGGGAAGAAGGTGTGTTAAATGTCTCAGTTCCAGATAGATTGCCCTCAGCATCTAACGAAGTCATTCATCTGGGAAGTGTCAGTGTTTCAAACCCTGCCCTTCAGCATATGGTGGGAGGCGACTGCTGTCACAGGACTGTAACATGTTGGGCCTGCTTGTTTGTGTTTTCTGTCCCCGCCTGGTACCCCACAACTGGCAGGCCCCAGAGAAAATCAACCACACAAGAGATCTCTATAAGTTATAATGCTGATTGGCCCATTAGGTCAGGCTTCTTACTGGCTAACTCTCACATCTTGATTAACCCATTTTTCTGATCTATTTTAGCCATGTGGCTCAGTACCTTTTTCAGTGGGGCAGCTCACATCCTGCGACTTTGGTGATCTGGGCAGGAGTGGGAGGAATCAACTTCCTCCTCCCCAGAATTCTCCTGCTCTCCTTGCATCATTTCCACTTCCTGTCTGGTTTTCCCACTTACACCTCCTGCCTGGCCAATCAGCGTTTATTTAAAACATGATTGACAGAAAACAGACAATTCTCCCGCACCACAGGAGGCTGGGCTGTGAGTAGGTAGGGAGCAGAGGCAGTGAGGATAACCTTGATTATTTCTCCCTTAATTTAGAGAGAGACTTATGTGTCCTTCTTTTTATTCTCCTTTTTCAGTTTTTTTTCAAGGTGGGTTCTCTCTGTAGCCTTGGGTGTCTTAGAACTCGCTCTGTAGACCATAACAAACTCGAACTGAAAGAGATCCGCCTGCCTCTGCCTCCCAAGTGCTGGGATTAAAGGTGTGAGCTAGCACCACCTTTTTTTTCTTAAAAGTTTTTTTGTTTAGATTTATTTTATGTGTATGGGTGTTTTCTCTGCATGTGTATATATGCTGCAGTACATGTGTGCTTTGAACCTGTGGAGATCAGAAGAAGGGTCGGATCTCATGGAATTGGAACGATGAATGATTGTTAGCCACCTTATGGGTGTCGGAAGTGGAACCCTGGTCCTCTGTAAGAGCCACCGGTGCTCTTAACCCCTACACCATCTTGTGAGCCACTTGCATGTAATTTTTTAGACTCCCTTCTTAAGACAGGCATGGTGCTTGTGTTTACATGTAGCACCCCCATTTGAGGAGAGTCACAGGGGAAAGATTTCTGGCCTGATGGAGGGAGCTGAGACAGGGCCATAGCAATAGGAATGGAGTGACCATTTTGGAAGAAGGAGCTGAAAAAATTACTGAAACATTCTGAAATAAGTATATAAAATAAGAAAAATCAAAACGTCCTGCTGGAGAGATGGTTCAGTGGTTAGGAATGTGTATTGATCTTCCAGGGGACCTGAATTTGGTTCCTAGCACCCAGGTAGGGTGCCTCACAACCACCTATAACTCCAATTCTAGGGAGTCCAGTGGCATCTTCTGGCCTTCTTGAGCGCATATATGTCCATGTACATAAATAAAAATAAAATAATTTAAACAAATTACTATTTTTAAAAGTTATTATTGGCTTCTGTCTTATAAAACACCGTGACCTAGGCAACTTACAGGACAATCAGTTTGGATTTACTATTTCAGGGGTTAAAGTCCATGAAGGTGGAGTAGGGGTAGCAATTGTCAAGCAGCTGAGAGCTCACATGTCAGATGACAAACAAGAGGCAGAGAGCGCTAACTCAGAAAGGTGGGAGTCTTTTGAAACTTTAAAGCCCACCTCTAGCGACTTTCTTCCTCCAGCAAGGCCTCATCTCTTAATCTTCTCCAAACAGTCACCGACTGGGGAATAACACTCAGATGATGAAGACTTACCAGGGACATTTCATTCAAATTACAACTTGCGTTTGAGGTGTGGACAACTGCAGGATGGTGGTGAGGCAGAGCGTAGGAAGTGGCAGCAACTGCAGGGTGGGTTGAAGGTCTTTCTTTTTTTTCAGTGCTTCTGTGTGTGAATGCACACATGCATGCAGGTACTAGAAGAAGGCATTGGATCCTCTAGAGCTGGAGTTACAAGTAGTTGTAAGCTGCCTGAAGTGGGCAGTAGGAATTGAAATCTGGCCCTCTGTAAAAGCAGTCAGGCTGTTAACAATGGAGCCATCTTCCTAGCCCACTCCACCCTCCAACTTTAAAATATAATGTGTCTTTGGTAGGTTGTCTGTGAGCTAGAAAACATAGTCTAGGGAAAGTGATCATGTAGTTGGTGGAAGTCCCAGCTGGAGCACGGGCACCACTGAGGAAGGGGTTTGGATGACGTTGGTCTGTTTCTTGTTCATGCGTAGATAAAGCAGGGAGGATGGGACAGGAGATAAGAATTAACTTGTGAGCAATCCTGAGGAGGACAGGGAGCCTTGAACACAGGGCTGATGGGAAAGAGAATGACAAAGTAAAGTGGCTATTTTAGCAGCCGAAGGTTTTTTATTACATCAGTGTGAGTGTGTATGTGTGTGTGTACACACGCGCATGCGTGCGCACACATGCATGTGTATACCATGGTGTACAAGTGGAGGTCGGGATGGTCTGTGGGAGTTGGTTCTCATTTTCTATCATATGGATTCCAGTGATCAGAACTCAGTTTGTCAGGTTTGGTGGCAAAAACCTGTCCCTGCTGAGCATCTTGCTGGCTTCAGGAGGCAGTTTTAAGGAGTTTGGAAAGCCGTGAGTGTAATACTGCTAGGAAGCTCAAGAAGATGAGGACTAGGAAAGGACATGAGCTTTGACAGGAGAAAGCTAATTGTTAGGAGCAGGATTTTCTAACACCCCAGGGCCTCACTCTCTAGTGTCTGAAGGGAATGTTTGATCAGAAATAAAGGCAAGACTGGACATGGTGTGCATGACTGTAATCTCAGCACCTGGAAGGCAGGAGAATCACCTTGCAGTTGAGGTTAGTATGACCCTGTCTCAAAAAGCTTAACTATCTAACTGACTAACTAAATAAAGAAATAAATAAAGCAGGAATACATTCTGGTTCAGAAACCTACCATTGAAAGGAGGAAGAAACTTGAGTTGTAATAGCAGAGAGCAGCAAGGTTGATCTGTAATTGCTAGTTTTCATGGTCTTTCAGGGTTTTCATGTGGGTGGGTGCCTCCGAGAGCTTGCTTAACACACATGTGGTTAGAGTGCTCCTCAGGCCAGCATTGCTGAACACACATGTGGTTAGAGTGCTCCTCAGGCCAGCATTGCTGAACACACATGGGGTTAGAGTGCTCCTCAGGCCAGCATTGCTGAACACACATGTGGTTAGAGTGCTCCTCAGGCCAGCATTGCTGAACACACATGTGGTTAGAGTGCTCCTCAGGCCAGCATTACCACCAGTTGATTTGAGATTTAGAATCTTCCACTCTTCCCCCAGGGCCTTGAACATGCTAAGTAAGTGTTTTACTACTGAACTCTAGTTGTCAGGTTCTGTGTTTTGACAAGACTTGTTGATTTGTCTGCCCTTCATGCCTGAGATATGCTTGTCTGAATTCATGAGAAGTAGTTCTTTGGTCTGGGACTTTTCTCGGTGACACTAACCACTCTCTTTTCCCTGTTTTCTTTCAACAGTGTCAGAAGTTTGGGCAGTATAACAAAGAAGACCCTGCGTCTTTCAGATTATCAGACTCCTTTTCTCTGTATCCTCAGGTAAGAGCTATGGTTTTAAAGACAACTATAGAAGAATGCATTGTTAGAACTTTTCTGTAATTACGGCTATCCCACCTCTTTGGACCTCTGTTGAAGCCAGCAAGTGTACAGCACTTGAATAGTGCTTTGTACATGTAAGTGGCCAATAGCTGGGTCCTAGGGCTTTCCGGTGCTGTGTCTGGAGCAGGATATGGTGGGTAATGGTATGAAAAGAGCCATGGGCTGGGCAGTCAGGGTGCAGTGCTAGCATGGGCCCTGCTGCTGCTCTTAGTTAGGTCTGAGAGCTCTGTGGGTCTGTGTTTCCTCAAATTTAGAAGGAAGAAGTGGCCTGAAGCAGTGATTGAAATCTCTTTAAAGGTGTGAAATCCTTACCTTCAGAGGACTCTCCTTCAAACGCCACTGTGAAAAGCAGACAGATCTGAAGCTTGTTGGGTTGTGCCTACAGCCTGGATCCAGTGGATCCCACCAGAGTCTCCACCCTCCAGAGTCCCTGGACTGGAGAGGTCCTGCATTCTCCAGAGACTTACTCAAGAGAAAGAATATCTGTTCCCAAAGAAACTAAGCCCAGGGGGAAAGCACTTTTGAGACTTTGAGGGTTGAGCACAGTATAAGAGCACTCTTAGAATTCTCTGTAGATGAAATCATAAAAGCCTTTTCAGCTGGTGTTTCTACACTATGCTCCTTCATGGGGAAGTTCTTTGAAAAACAAAGCAAACAAAAGAATTTTAGCTGGGGGCTGGACAAATGGCTCATACCTAAGAGTGGTTGCTGCCTTTAGGGGACCTAAGTTGGGTTCCCAGTACCTACATCAGATGGCTCACAACTGCTTGTGGCTCTAGCTCCAAGGACCCTACACCCTCTTGTGGTATTCTTGGGCACCCACATGTGACATACAAACACACAGAACACATATTTTTATTTTATATAAAAATAAATTTTAAAAATCTCACCTGGAAGGCTTGAGAGGTGGCCCAGTTGTTAGGAGTGTGTACTGTTTTTTTCAGAGGACTGAGTTCCATTCTCAGCACCTACGTTGGGTGGCTCACAAGTACAGATAACTCCAGCTCCAGGAGACCTGACATTTTTGGACTCTGGATACCTATACTCAGATGCACATGTCTCCGCCCCCATAATTAAAAGTAAAATCAATCTTTAAGGGGTTGAAGAGATGGCTGAGAAGTTAAGACTGCTGATTGCTCTTCAGGAGGATACAAGTTCAATTCCCAGCACCTACATGACAACTAACAACTCTTTGTAACTTCAGTTCCAGGGGATCTGATTCCCTCTTCTTGCTTCCTTGGGGACAGCATGCACATAGTGCCTGGACGTGAAGGCAAAACCCCATCCATGTAAAATAAAATAAAAAACAAACAAACACTAAATAAGGGGCAAGTCATTAAAATAATAATAAAAAAAAATCTTACCTTGCCATAGAGGCACACATCTATAATCCTAACACTTGAGAAGTGAAGGCAGGAGGATTTGGAGTTCACAGTTAGCCCAGGCTACATGATCCTTGCTTTTAAAAAACAAAACCAGAAAGCAAAAATACCTAAAAGTGACACTTAAGAGCAACAATCATAAGACATTTTTAAAATTGTGTTTTTTTAAAAAAAGACAAAATTTATCTTCTTGGGCATAAGGAGATTCCACAGTACCCAAGCAAAAGCTAGGTAGGTGTGGTGGCTATTTATAACCTAGCTCTCAGGAGTTAGAGATGGGGTCTCCAGGGCAAGCTGGCTAATTAGAATAGCCTGTTGGCAAGTTCTGGGTTCAAATGAGAGACTTGCCTCATTAAGTAAAAGTGGAGCGTGACAGAGAAAGACACAGGACATCCGCCTGGGGTTTCCGCATGTATATATACACACAGGTACATATACGTAATTGTTTGGCCACATGTATGCTTATATGTAACACATGCAGGCAAAAACTTACCTGTTTTTTTTTCTTTTTCCCCTGGTTTTTTGAGACAGGTTTCTCCATGTAGCTCTGGCTGTTCTAGAACTCACTCTGTAGACCAGGCTGGCCTTGAACTCAGAGATCCACCTGCCTTTGTCTCTCTAGTGCTAGGATTAAAGGTTTGAGCTACCACCGCCCAGCAAATACTTAATAGTTTAAAAAAAGATTTAATTTGTGTGTGAAGGGATATGTGTGGTTACGTGCACAAGAGTGCAGTGCCTTCAGAGAGGGCAATGGATCCCCTAGAGCTGGAATTATGGGTAGTTGAGAGCCATGTGACTTGGGTGCTGGGAGCTGAATTCAGATCCTCTGCAGGAGCACCAACTTTCTAGCCTCAACTTTATCATCTTAACCTCTTTCAAATATATAATTGTATGGTTTTAAATATATTCACCTTCTTTTTTAAATGATTTATTTATTTTATTTTGTGTGCATTGGTCTTTTGCCTGCAAGTATATCTGTGTGATAGTGTCTGATCCCCTGCAACTGGAGTTACAGACAGTTGTGAGCTGCCATATGGGTGCTGAGAATTGAACCCTGGTCCTTTTACGAGCAGCCAGTGCTCTTAACTGCTGAGCCATCAGCCCCTACATTCACATTCTTGTGTACCAGAGCTCTATAATTTTTTTTTTTTATCTTGCTGAGCCATATATGGTGCCACATGCTTGTAATTTCAGCACTTAAGAGGACTGAGGCAGGAGAATCTCAGATTTGAGGCCAGACACAAAAGATCATCGTGTCATAAAGCAAGCAAAGCCCACCTGGAATGGGCTACGTGTAAAACTGTAGATCCCTTTCCTTGTCCCCAGTTCTGCTGCCGCCCTTCTTGTGTCTCTGAGTGCACAGATGTTTTTCTCGGAGTCTAGGTTTCATGTTTTAGAATCCAGAGTAGATGACTCTGCGTGCCCAGCATCACGAATGTATCCTCTTGTCTTTTTCTTTTGTGCATGCAGTTCATGTTCCACCTGAGAAGATCTCCATTTCTTCAAGTGTTCAACAACAGTCCCGACGAGTCGTCCTATTACAGACACCACTTTGCCAGGCAGGACCTGACCCAGTCCCTCATCATGATCCAGCCCATTCTCTATTCCTACTCCTTCCATGGACCCCCAGAGGTGAGGCTGGGCATCCATGCTTTTCTAAGAGTGACGTGACTTCATCATGAGCTGTTTTGGTTGTTTTTCTTTACCAAATAGAGTCTTAGAGGAGAACTGTAAACAAAACCTTGAGTTTATAGTGCTTTATATTGTTTCTGAGTATAAAAATTAGGAAAAATCAGATAATATCCTAAATCTGTTTTTGGTCTGTGGAAAGCAGGCATTAATTGAGGAAACCCACAGTGTTCACATACTTTGCCCAGTACGTCCAAGCCTTGTGAAGTATCTAAAAGAAATACGAGTATGAATACAGAGAAGGCTTTATTCAAAGAAACAAGAAAATGAACTACTACAGAGAATTCGGGCTGGTAGAGAGCCTGCCTTGAATACATGAGAACCTGGTTCAGGCACTGAAAAAAAAAGGAATCAGATGGCAATCCAAGTACTCAGTAGAAGGAAAAATATTCTAAGAAATAGTCACATAATTTATATAACATAGTAAAACATAAAAATGTAAAAATCAAAGTAGAAACTTTTTTTAGTTTAGTAAAGAATGTCCTATGGAAAAGAGGCTGGAGAAATGCAATAGCCTTAAAACCTAACTGAGCAATATATGAGCAAAATTAAAACTGTCCTGAGACGCGTGCAAGAGTGGAGAGAAGCGGAGAGGAAGAAGTGGAAAGATGATTGCAGAGTGAATCGCAGGCACAGTGACAGACGGCTCCGGCTCTAGCAGGCCCCACTCGTTGTTGGTGAGGTGAATGGGACCAAGGCAGGGACACCTTAAAAACTTAATGGAATGGAATGTTGCCCAATTTGCAAATAAAACCAATAATGATTTTTAAATTAAAAAGGGCTAACAACGAAATAAATTCTAAGTTACTCATACTAAACTAAAAGCCTATAAAAATAAAGAAGAATACGGGAAGTAATCTCAGTGTTTCTTGTTTTCAACTACGGGTTTTCTGAAATGAGTACAAGTTACTTTTATTATTGAAATAAAATCATAATGAAACATATTTTGTGGTAAACTTTGAAAACTTGCATTAAATTCTCTTTCATACAGGCACCCTTGTTCATTCTAGCTCTAGCTACGGTAGTTGAGAAAAGATCAGCAGATTAAGAGTAGTTCTGGAACAGAACAGAGAAAGGTCAGATCATGCTCTGGCTTCTGGACCACAAACTAGCATCAGTTTCTGTCCCCGACTGATGGAGTGTCAACAGCCTGTGTCTTCTACAAAGCTGAGATTTAGAGTTATCAGTTTGGGGAGTGGAATGCAGTGTGTGAAGAGGGGAAGCCCTGTGCCAGAACCGTTTGTGAAGAGCATCCTTGCTTTTTGTGCACTTGTGCGTGGGGGACTGGAGTGGCTGTTGTGTGGAGAGGGAGGACCAATGCCACTTGTCCTCTTCCATAGCCTGTGCTCCTGGACAGCAGCAGCATTCTCGCCGACCGGATTCTGCTGATGGATACTTTCTTCCAAATTGTTATTTATCTTGGTGAGGTAAGACGATATCATCAGTTTCTTTCTTGACTCCTGTTTTGTTTTGTTTTTCTGTTATTGATTTTGATTTATTGTGTGTGTGTGTGTGTGTGTGTGTGTGTGTGTGTGTGTGTGTGCGTGCACGCACGCGCGGGCTCGCACATGTTGGAGGATGGCTTGGGGGAGTCATTCTCTCTTTGTACCATCACAGACTTCTTCACTGACAGCCTGTTTTGGATGGTGCTAGTGGAAGAATGTCCTAAGTGTTGAAGGCTGCTATCAGCGCTTCAACAGCAGTTTTGATTGGTTTGTTTTGGTGTAGACCATAGCCCAGTGGCGAAAAGCTGGATACCAGGACATGCCTGAGTATGAAAACTTCAAGCACCTTCTGCAGGCACCACTGGATGATGCACAAGAAATTCTGCAAGCACGCTTCCCAATGCCACGTTATATCAACACAGAACATGGTGGCAGTCAGGTGGGTGAGCCCCATTCTAGCTCTAGTGGATTTTTTTGTAGTTTGATGATCAACAGATATGGATATTAATATCAATAGACTGATTACAATTTTATATGGTAGCATAAATTTACTTACAGGTATTTTTTCAGCTATGATCTTTGTTTAGTTTTAGTTGTTTATTTTACTTCCAGGCTGGCCTGAGACTTACTGTGTAGTGCAGGTTGGCCTCAAACTCATGATCCTCAAAGATTTGCTTCCTACATGTCTTGGTCAGTGCCCTATGGCTGTGAAGAGACACCATGACCATGACAACTCTTATAAAGAAAAACATTTAATTGGGTGGCTTACAGTTCTAAGGTTTAGTCCATCATCATCATGGTGGGTCATGGCTGCATGCAGGCAGACGTAGTGCTGGAGAAGGAGCTGAGAGTGGAGATAGAGCTATGTCTTGATCTGCAGGCAATAGGAAGTGAATTGAACTAGTGATAGCTTGAGCATAAGAGACCTAAAAGCCGCCCCCACAGTGACACACTTCCTCTAACAAGGCCACATCTACTTCAACAAGGCTGCACCTCCTTATGAGCTTGTGGGGGCCAATTACATCCAAACTACCACATGTGTGCCTTGCTATGCCTAGTGGTGACTTCTTGTTAAATGGATGTCCTAATATGAAAATATAAGATTATCAGTATGTCTAGATCATTTGTAACTGGGGAGCCAATGGGCTTAAGATAAAAGTAATAGATTTCTAAACAGGAAAAAAAAGGGAGAAAGAAAAAAGACAAAAGAAAAAAATCTATTTTAAACAAATGTAAAAACTTTACTTTTTGTACATTAATATTATTTTTAATCTTTAAAATATTTTTATTTTTAAAGGCTCGATTCCTGTTGTCTAAAGTTAATCCATCTCAGACACACAATAACTTGTATGCTTGGGGACAGGTAAGAATTGCTGGGTGTCTGGGGAGAAGGTTAAGCTACTTTTAGTTAAAGCTTGTTTGAACCTATAAGTTGAACCTGTTTTGGTTCAGACAGAATGACTCTGTTGGGGTGTGGACTCCAAGTACCATAGTTATGTGGGGAGTAGGGTACTACCTATGTGGGTCTCCTACACACAGCTTCCTGTGCTGGGGGCGGGGCAGTGTGCACCACTGCAGCCTTTGTGCGTCTCTCCTCATGCACATGCCTACAGGACATCTCCTGTTTCCTATTGATCTATCCACTCTTCACTTCCAGCCTTACTCATTTGCCTAATTATTCTCTAAATTTGTTTTTCTTTCAAGATCCTCAGGATCTTGAAATGTTTTAATTTAAACTTTGTTTATATTTAAAATTTGTTGAATTTAATGTTTTAAATTAAACTTTGTTTTTGAGATAGCTGTAAGTTTATCTGCAGTTATAAGAAATAATACAACAAGTTGGGCATGGTGGCACGTGTCTTTAATTCCGTTACCCAGCTTGCAGAGGCAGGTGGATCTCTGAGTTCCAGGCTAGCCAGAGCTAGTGAGACCCTGTCTTAAGAAAATTGAATCATAATAATATGAAGAGATACCCTGTAACTAATTTTAAAACTAATAATAGTAACATTCTGAAAAATAATAATTCATTATCATACTCAGGATATTATCAGTGATATGATGATCTCTCATAGTGTCTTTCATAACCATTACTACCCTCCCCCATCTTTAACATTTGATGCTTACTAATCCTTTGCTCAGTATTTCTGTATTCATTATTCAGATTGTTAGGTAGGGCTAGGAATATAGGCCAGTGGGTCAGTGGTAGAGCACTTGCATAGCATGCACAAGTTTCTGGGTTCCGTCTTAGCAATACAAACACAAACACACACACACACACACACACACACACACACACACACTAAAAAACCATAAATATAAGGTTATATAGTAGATTACCTGTTATGGTTATTTTGTTTTGTTTCACTCAAGTGTAATTATCTATAGATTACTCCATGTTGTTATGTGCATTAATAATCCATTCCTTTTTATTTGCAGAGAAGTAGTCTACAGTATACATATCACACTTGGTTTGGTCATGCATATATTTAAGGGCATCTTAGGATGTTTGCAGTTTTGAGCTCTTAGGAATACAATTGTTATAAACAATTAAATACAGGTTTTATTTGAACATGACTTCATTTCTTTGAGATAAAGGCACAGAAGTATATTTGATAGGTTCTATGGTAGTTGTGTGTTTAGTATTTTAAAGAAACTGCTGCACTTGCTGAGAGCAGCTGTACCTCTTTACATCTCTAATAGCTGTGGCTGAGTGTTGTAATTTTGCCAGCATTTGATGTTGTCATTCCTTGTATTTTGGGTATTCTTGTAGCTCCATCTACCAGGGCCTGTGTAATAGGTCTACGCTGTACCACAGAGCTGCATCTCCAGCCTTTGGTTTTTTGAGACAAAGACCTTACACTGGGATTTTCCTACTTCAGCCTTTACTGTTCTGGCATTCTAGGTGTGCACCCTAACTCGGCTATCACTGGCTTTAATTTATATTTTCCTAATGACTGATGATGTTGAATATTTTTTCATGTTCATCACAGGTGGCTTGTGTGCTATCTTTTTATCTTCTGTGAAATGTCTCTATCATTTGTCTGTGGTCTAATCAGATCATTTGCTTTCCTATGTTGCTGAGAGTAAGGGTTCCTCCCACCACCCCTCACCAGACATTTCTCTGCATAGCCCTGGCTGTCTTGGAACTCAGTCTGAAGACCAGGCTGGCCTCAAATTCAGAAATCCACATGCCTTTGCTTCCCGAGTGCTGGCATTAAAAGCGTGCACCCGTCACCTACCGGCTGAGACTGAGGGTTCTTTATGTGACCTAGATGCTACTCCTTTTTAGGTGTGTCACTTGTAAGTACTTTTATTTGCAACTTAGCTGTTCATTCTCTTTACAAGGCAGAAGTTTTAAATGTTTATATAGTTTTACTTTATCAGTTTTTCCTGCTGTGGATTGTGCTTTTGGAGTAAGGTTTAAGAACCCTTTTTCTAGTCTGAGATCCTGTCTAGTTACTTTTGTATTTCTGTCACAAAACAACTTCTTAAAGAAAATGTTTGCCGGCTGTAGTGGTGCACACCTTTAATCCCAGCACTTGAGAGACAAACACAGGAGGATCTCTGTGAGTTCGAGGCCAGCCTGGATGGTGGAACAAAGGCTGTGGCAGCAGTAGGTGAGAGCTCACATCTTGTTCCACAAATAGGAAGCAGAGAGATAACTCAAAAGGGGGGGTTAAGTCCTTTGAAACCTCAAACCCAATTATACCTTTTCCAACAAGACCACACTTCCTGATCCTCCCCAAACAGCAACTGGAGACTAAGGATTCAATATGAGTCTATGAGAGCCATTCTTTTCAAATGACCACAGATCCCAAAGATTTTTTTGTTTTGTTTTCTTTTCTTTTCCTCCTGTAATCTTTAAAAAATAGTTTTATATTGCATTTTAGGCAATAATTCATCTTGATATTTTTATTATTATTTTGAGACAGAGGTTTCTCTGCATAGCCCTGGCTGTCCTGGAACTCACTATGTAGACTAGGCTGATCTTGAACTAACAAAACCCACCTATCTCTGTCTTCCAAGTGCTGGGCCTCACCATGGCCAGCTTTGATTAACTTTTTTTTTTTTTACGGAAGGTAATGGGGATTTCTTCTACACATGAATATCTAATCACTTTGGTATCATTTGTGGAAAAGGCCGCTTCTTGGTTTGCTTTTGTATCTGTCAAAGATCATAGTAGGATGTACATTGTGAGGCTATTTCCTGGTTTTCATTGTTTTCCTGATCTGTGCTTATACCAATACCAGAGCTTTAAAACCACAGACTAGATTCTTTGCACTTTATTCTTTTGAGAAAAACTCTTATTCTAGTTCTTTTGCTTTTCTTTATGAATTTTAGGCTAATTTTTTTTGTCTTTAAAAATACTTGTAGAGGTTTTATAAGAATTTCAAGCCTATTTGAAGATAATTTGACTATGAACTTGGTATGACTCTCCTTGTATTAAACCTCTTGATTCATATATTCATACTTCATACATGTATTTCTGTCCTAAAGGTGGTTTTGACTGGTGTCTCACTTTATTTTACTTACTTTGTTTTGAAGCAGGACCCTAGTAGTTGTACAGACTGACCTGAACTTGATCTTCCTGCCTTAGCCTTCTAGGTGCTGAGATCACTGGTGTTCTCTGTTCCTTGCAGTATTTTTATTTTGATAATCTGATTTCCATTGCTAATACATAGAAAAAATATTGTATGTGCTCATCTTGTGTTCTGTGTATTTGTTCTAGGAACTTTTATAGTAATTTTTTGGGATTATCTTCTGAGAGAGGCATGTCATCTGCAAGTAGAGCCAGTTTGATTGCTTTTCTCAATTGGAATGACTTCTCCTCTTGCAGTGAGAACCCCTAGTATCAGGACATTCTTCCTGAGACCTCAGGCTTATGGGACAAACATTCTGCCTTTTACCACTGAGTACAGTGGTAGCTGTAAGCTTTTCCTAGATCTCTTTATCAAATTCTAAAAGACCTTTCTGTTGGTATTTTTCTGAGATTCTTTATTATCAGTGAGTGCTGAATATAGAAGTATTTTTAAATATATTCTTTGGTATAATCATGATTTTTCCTTTTTAAGCCTTTTACTAAGGTGGATTATGTTGATATTTTTGAATATTAAGCCAACCTTATCTATCTACCTCCTTCCCTCCTTTCCTTTCTTCCTTCTTTCCTTCCTTCCTTCCTTCCGTCCTCCTCTTTCTCTGCCCTCCCCTCTGCCCTGGCTGTCCTGAAACCTACTCTGTAGGCTAGGCCAGCCTCAAATTTACAGAGATCTGCCTGCCTCTGCCTCCCCAGTGCTGGGATGAAAGTTGTGTTCCATCATGCCTGCCCTGAGAAATTTGGTGGAATTTTCCAGTGAAACCATCAGAGTATAGAGATTTTTTTACATTGCTAATTTACTGTCTATAATTTTTAAAGGTGTTCAAATTATCTTTTCCATGTTGAGTAATTGGGCAGTTGTGTGCTTTGAGGAATTATTTTTGTTAAGCTTTCAAACACACACATACACACACACACACACACACACACACACACACACACAAACATTCTTTAGATATCCATAGTCCAGCTTCATTCTTTATATTAGTAAGTTTTATTTTCTTTCCTGTCTTGCTAGAAGCTTGGAAGTTTATTTATCTTCAAAACTACTGTTAATTCCACTAGTCGAATGATGGAGAAGGGTCATCTGTCTATGTGTTACTTTCATTGGTTAATAAAGAAACTGCCTCGGCCTTTGATAGGACAGCAGCTTAGATAGGTGGAGTAGACAGAACAGAATGCTGGGAGAAAGAAGCAGAGTCAGGCAGAGGCAGAGAGCCACCCGCCATGAAGCTACCAGGTCAGACATGCTGAATCTTTCCCGGTAAGCCACGACCTCGTGGTGACATACAGATTATTAGAAATGGGTTGAATCAATATGTGAAAGTTAGCCAATAAGAGGCTACAGATAATGGGCCAGGCAGTGTTTAAAAGAATACAGTTTCCATGTAATTATTTTGGGTAAAGCTAGCTGGGCGGGCGGGCAGTGGGAAGTGGCCTGCCATTCCTTCTACAGTCGAGGATAAGACCACTACCACAATTGAAAGCCAAATTTGAAGCAAGCTTTAATTTAGTACTGACTAGGTGGATAGGCTCTAGCCATGTCCATCTCTGGGTTTCCAGGAAATGGCCCAGAATCAAGAATGGCAAGGGCTTAAGAAGGAAAACCCATAGTTCATTTCATTTTCTATCAGGTCCAATTAGGGGCAAACATATATTCTGACATACTTCCAGCCTACAACCAGTCAGGGGCAAGCGTATTTTCTGTCTGTGAACCTCTCACCCATGTGTGATCAAGAACGTTGGTGCAGATGGCTCAAACAAACTTGATTAGGGGAGTGAAAACACGTGGCTTGTTATCGCCCATAAACCATAACCTCCAGCATTTCAGGAACTGTCTGTATCTGTCCTTGGGCAAGGGGCTTACAGATAAGGGGCATTTGTTTCATGGATCTCTAAGGTGTAGTAACTAAAACTTAAATGTAACTTTGGCTCTCACAGTACCAGCTTTATTTCACTGACTTCTCTCAGCTATCTCTTTATTTTCAGCCCAACTGAATTCTGTTGTGTTTGCTGTTACTTCCTTCTGTTTGCTTCAGATTTCTTTTACTCTGCTGATAGAGCTTAAATTGTTGGCGTGTGGGCCTGGAGAGATGGCTCAGTGTGGTGTGGAGTACTGACTGCTCTTCAGGAGAACCCACTTTGGTTCCCAGCACCCATATGGTGGGTCACAACCATCCTTAACTCCAGTCTTGTGGGATCCAGTGTCCTCTTCTGGCCACCAAGAGCACTGCATGCACATGACGCACAGACATGCATGCAGGTAAAACACCTCTAAATGTACAATAAATAAGAAATGAAAATAAATGAATAAAAAATTGTCATTATAAATAAAATAAAAAATAAAGAAGCTATACCCTCTTCTCATTAGTGTTCCCTGTCCACACTGCCGTTGCTGTGTTTCCCAGGTTTTGGTGCCTGTTGCTTGTTTCCAACTGTGCTGAATTTTCCTCATTTCTTGTTATTGATTTCTCTGTAGATTCCATTTGGTTGGGAACATACTTTGTATGATTTCAGTTCTTTATATTTGTTGAAGTTTGTTTTATGATCTGGGACATAATCTGTCTTGGTTTCCATTCTTCCATGGTCATTTGAAAAGAAAGAGTATTGTGTAGCTGGCTGTTTGGCGGAATGATCCCGTTACAGTTGGTGGCATCACTGAGTTCTTGTATATCCAGTAGTTAACTGTGTTCTCCCAGTTTGTGGATGAGTTGTCAGCCCAGCTCTGGTGTAGCTGTGACTCTTCTTCACTTCCGTTAGTTTTTCCTCACATGCCTTACTCCTCTGTTTGCTGTGTACATTTTTAGGATCATTATGTTTTCTTAGTGTGTTGGTCCTTTTTATCATAAGTTATGTCCTGTGTCTCTAGTAATTTTCTTTGCAATGACATTAATAAAGACATTGCTTAGGTAATGCAATGTAACTCATCCGTTTCTGTGACTGTGGCTGTATAATGTACTTGGAACTGTCCTACCTCTATCATCATAGATTTTTGCTCAGGAATACTGGATTTTAGGAAAGAAAGAAAGAAAGAAATTACCCCAAACCACTATTCCTAGGTAATAGAAACTAAATATTTCATGATGTACATATGTTATTTCTTTACAAATTTGAGATCTTGGTGCAAACTGCCATTTCTACCCAGTCTTTTCCTCTCGAGAATTAATTAAATCACAAACACCGTCTCCCGGTAGTGTCACCCATTCTCCTGCCTGTGACACCTTTCCGTTACAGCACAGCACTTTAGAGATAGGCGCGGTGCCGGCACTGCTGTGCTCCATGTCGGGATGCTGTACAGACCGGAGTGCTCACAACTGGTGTGGGCCCTGGATGATCTGAGAGGATCTGTAGGACTCTGGGAAGGGATGAAGTAGACCGGCATATATCGTACACTGTTGGCAGCGGGCAGGAATGACCAGATCTCAGGGAAGGGTTTAGAGAAAAGCATGCTTCTGGTGAATGGAATTAGCTAGGCAGAGGACAGGGTGGTGAGGAACGAAGGTGACACCTATGAATGTTCTCAGGCAGAAGGCACCAAGCTGGGAATCGCGCGTGGCTGTTGAGGTCTTTGTCAGTAAGCCTTTGTGGTTGTGTTGCAGGAGACTGGAGCGCCCATCCTGACAGACGATGTCAGCCTGCAGGTGTTTATGGATCACTTGAAGAAGCTGGCTGTGTCCAGTGCCTCTTAAACTAACAGTGCAGCCCGGAAGTGGAAGACAGGACTGTCAGACTATCCTCACACTGTTAATATCACCTTAGCAACATTCCTTTCATCTTTCTGGAAGATTCTAATAAATAACCCAAAGAATTTTTATATGTATATCTTCAGGTTATAATACATCTTCAGGTTATAATTTATTTGTATTCCTTCTCTGCCTGTTTTCCTACACGTGAGATTATATAAGGTCGTAAATGTTCTGCTAATTGTAGATGTTTACTTACTTTTTGTACTTTAATGTTTTAGAGTCTTTGTAAAATCAGAGTTTATGTATTTTTGGCTGCTTGTTTAAGTGAACCTTGATGATCACAAAGGAAATAAATCTGGATGAGAAAAGCATTGGCCAAAATAATACTGACGCAGATTTTATCTCTGCATGTGTGTGTGTGTGAGAGAGAGTGTGTGTGATAGCCAAAAAGTGTGTGTGTGTGTGGGGGGGAGTATATGTGAGAGAGGGGTGTGTATATGTGCAGGTGTGTGAGAGAGAAGGTGTGTATGAGAGAGAGGGTGTGTGTGAGAGAGGTGGGGGCGGTATTCCTCAAGGGTTGTTTTCTGACCTTGATCTTCTCATCATCTAAACTGGGAATAGTATGAAATGTGTGAAGCAAGACCTTTGTTGCTGTGGTTTGCAGGGCTGAGTTACCCTGATTGGTAACTGCCCAGGTGGACTTCAGGAAATGCTTGCTGATGGGCCTAAGAGGATTCAACAGAGTAAAGACACATTTATCCTGGACACCAAACAAACTACCTGGAATGAGTACTGTTTTTAATTAAAATTTTATCCATAAATGTGTATGTGTGTGTATGCATTTATGTATATATGTGTGTCATACACATGTCAAAACAAAGCAACTTTATCCTAAAGGGTTTACATTAAATAAATTCCCTCTATTTCCTAAACCCAGGGCAGTTCTTCTCTTCCATGTGTTTTGTTGGTGATGCATTTGCTTTTAGCTGTTGTCTTTCAGCTCCTGCTTTTGTTCTATGAGGATGTTAAGAAATTCCTCCCTACCCTCCAGTTTTGTTAGCTTGACTTTTACTTTTATGTTATCAAGATTTATACATGTTCTAACCTATGAGCCATAATTCTATTTTTTCCCCCTGTGGAAGTTGACTGCAAAAACTAAAGGAAGCATCCGTCCATCACAGAGTCTGTGATGATGTAACTGTTGTTCGTGTTGGAGCCAGGTAGCACTGTTGCACCCCTCCTTCCTGCAGGGTTTAGCGTCAGTCATTTCTCGTGCCACTGAAGGAAAACTTCCCAAGCCATCATTTTTTAACACTGATATATGTGTGTGTGTGTGTGTGTGTGTGTGTGTGTGCATGTGCATGTGTGTGTGTAACAGAGGGAGTGAGAGAGGGAGGGACGGAGAGAGGGAGGGAGAACAAGAATATGCATGCATGCCCCTGGAGATTAGGGCACATTGTGCAGGAGGTGGTTCTCTCCTTCCACCTTGTGGGTCCCAGCAATAAAGTTCAGGCCCTCAGTCTTGGCAACTAGTGCCTCTACCTACTGAGCCATCTCAGCAGCCCCAAAGGGAATAAGAATGAATTGGATATTGGGCCACCAAACTGATTATAGTGTTTCACCTTTTGAGTTCAGATTTGCGTACCTTGTCTGCTCTATGCTTTAGAAGTATTTACTGTGTAACAGTTATAGTTTTGATAAAAGAGTTTATATAATATTTCCTTTTCCAGAGGTTATTTTTATGTAATTTTCAATTGAGACACATCTTATAGAAGGGTACTTAAAATTAAGTGGGTTAGAACTAAATTTCCTTATTGGACCTATCTGTTACAAATGAACAGAAGAAAGCATATGATAATTCCAGCTCGGGCAGGTATTCTTTCCAATAGAATGAGATGAGAGCACCACGGAGTGACAGAGAAGACAGACCTCTGGGTTCCAGGGGGGCGAGGAGCAGATGCTCACTTAAGTGGATACCACTGAGCCCACTGTCCCGCATGAAGACCCTGAGCTCTGTTTGAAACCAAAGCAGGCCTCTGACTTACCTCAGGCAGGGGCCAAAATGGTCAGTTGAGGTTGAAAAGCTAGGACTTGAATGGCAGGAAGGGATGGGAGAGAAAAGTTCAGAGTTGGATGAGCTATCAGAGGGAGGGATCAATACATTCATTGCCTTAGTTAAGGGATAGGAAGAGAAAGTTCGTTTCTCAGGTATAGCAGTCATAAGTTCAGCTCTGTCCATTTTCAGGAACTTGTGTGATGTACACACTAGAGGTGCTCAGAAAGCTGACGGTCTAGGGATCTGTATGCAGCAGAGCCTCTGGATAGACTTGTTACCCTTGAAAGTAGGCAAGTGGAAATAATACAGTTATTTTGCTTTTTACAACTGCATGGAGATATAATTTACATACACTAACTTTACCCAGTTAAGCATACAATTCAGTCAGTCTCACTAGATGAAATATATGTGTTACCCATAGACTTTCCCCTTCTATTTATCAGTTTGATTTTAGATTTTATGTCTGTCTTTCATTTACCCTAATTCATCTAAGATTGATACATATTGCTAAGTGGTATATAACTTTTTGTCTAATTTTTACTCAGGTATTTGAGTGGTTTCTACTCTTGTTACTATGAATAAAATATGTCTGAACACTGTGCACAGGTCTCTTTGGTCATGGCTTTTCTCTTGAGGAAGTCAGGAATGGAGTAGAGTGGAATAGATTGTAAGATTGCTGTGTGTTCAGCCTTAGGGGCTGGAGAGACAGCTTAGTCATCAAGAAAGCTTGCTGTTCTTCCAGAAGACCTGGGTCGCGGTCGTAGCACCCCAATTGTTAACTCATAACCACCTGTAACTCCAGCTCCAGGGGGTCTGATGTCCTTTTCTGGTCTCCATGTGCACCCATGTATATGTGGCACACACTTACACACATATACTCTTTTTAAAAGAAAAATAAGTCTTAAAAAAAAAAAGGGTATGCCAGCTTTGTAAAGCCAATATAACATTTTCTGCTCTCATCAGTAAGAACTGCAACCGCTCAGCTGGGCTGGGGAGCTGGCTCCATAGCAAACAGGAGGACCTGCGTTCTGACCCCAACACCCACATGAAAAGGCAGGCACAGCTGAGCACCTGAGACTCCATTACTAGGGAGACAAGAGGCGCCCTGGGCTTACCGATGACCCTGTCACAGAATTAGATGCAGTGTGATTAAGGAAGAAACCTGATGTCAGCCTCTGATCTTAAATTGTTTTATTCAGTGACTTGTTTTCTTTTTTCCCAGCGACGACTTTTAGGTCCAATTAATCAGCGTTCATTTTGTGGTTCATGCTTTTTGTATCCCAAGAAATCTTCGCCCATTCCAGGATGGCAAAGATTTTTCTTTTGTGCTTGCTTCTAGGTTTATGATAGCTTTTAGACTTAAACACACAGTCCTCTGTGAGTTAAATGTTATAGGTATATATTTCTATAGAGTAAACATAAGTGTAAAAGGGGCCCTGGACGATAACAGGGAGAATGTTTCTGAAGCCACCAGGGAAGGGTGGCAGGGTCAATGGTGTCAATTGCTTTAGAAGTCAAGTTTGAATTAGGACGGAAAGGGTCAACGCAGGTGCACCAGCCCGCTCCGGTTATTCAGTATACGGGTCTACGGGCGTGCGGATAAATTATGCTTGAAAGAAGTGTTTGAATAAGAAAAGCAGTTGATGGATTCGAAGGCTTTTCTTTTTTGAGATGTGTACACCTTTGTATGAAGGAGGATGAAAACCAATAGGGTGATAAGCCGGAGTGGTGGGTGATAGGGTGTAACTGGGACAGGACCAAGAGAGCTCCAAAGAACTAGACCTAGAGTTCCAGATAGGTACGTAGGAGAAAAGCGAGTTGCGGACACAGTGTCTTCCAAAATCTGACAGTTGTTAAAGGAAATGAAGTCAACTATTTTAAATACCGTCTGATACATGGAGGTCAGGTTTTACAAGAGAGGAAGTTTCAAGTCGCCATCTTCTCCCCATCACATAGTATACAGTGTAGTCGCCAGCAGGCAGCTAAGATTCTAACTATAGTCCCCTATATAACTTCAGACCGAGCCTGAATTAACTGTGGACTACTAGTCCCTAGATGCATTGCGGTCGGAGCAGGAAGTAGCCTAGGGCTGGCCACCTATTGGTGGCCGCTGCAACACACTGATTGGAAGGCCGCCCTCCACGCCAACTCGGCGGCTCACTTTGTGGAGCCATGCGTCCTGAACAGGCTACCTTTTGGTACCGGCGGATGTCTATGGTCTACGCAATCGGCGCCTGGTGGGTGCTGGGCTCGGTGATTTTCCTTACACGGAACCAGAAGGAGCCAGGTAGGGTTCCCTTGCCCGGCGAGATCGGCCTCTCAGCCTCCGCTTCCGGCTCGTCGCCCTGAAAGTCACCGAAGCGACGACCTTTTCTGCTTGAACCCTGGGGTAGTGCAAAACTACTGCTAGCGGGTACTTAGGTAATTTACGGATGGAATCTGCAGAGAGAAAGATTTCTCCAGGAACTATTAAGTATTGCCACCTGGATCTTACTTACTGATTAACACTGTCCCCATATTCACTTGGAATACGTGAATTCACCTGTGTAGTGCTCGAGTTCTCTCATTTTCTTGAGACCCTGTCGCGTACCGGCGAGCAAGTATTAAGATCATCCCAGTTATTGGGTGGAAAAGGAACTCCCGAACCTTCCAATACGTGCTGGAAATGGAAGGAATACGAAAGTCAGTTGGAAGTCAAATGGAAGGAATACGAAAGTCCCTAGTGTAAGCGCTAGGGACTGGAATGTTAGAGAGGATGGAAGGAGG
The DNA here is from genome assembly GCF_982192425.1 of Myodes glareolus. NCBI lineage: Eukaryota > Metazoa > Chordata > Mammalia > Rodentia > Cricetidae > Myodes > Myodes glareolus. The sequence goes on along the minus strand of NC_142035.1, from coordinate 34,003,895 downwards.
CCCTTAGTGCCTGAACATACTCTAAATCAATTGTGGTTCTGGGTTGCTCAGACCGAATAGACTAAAAAAAAATCACTGAATTGTGCTTTCTAAAAGGAATATGAATGATATGTTAGGTACATCTCAAACTATTGTGTAAAAACTGGAAATTCTACTGGATCATGAAGGTGGTTAGCGGATAAGTTCACATGTATCATGGTCATCATGTATGCCCTTTTCTGTCTCTGATTTTTCTTTCCAAAAGAAAGATAATGGCAATAGACATCTGATGGCAGAATCATGCCCTGTTTTATGTTCACGACTTTAATGACTGATGTCTAATTAGTAATTCAGGTTCTTTTCCTTTTTTTTTTTTTAAGGTTGTGGAGAAGAACAAAAGGATGGCTGGAAGGATGAAGCACCTCTTTCTACATGCGAAGACGCTGACTTAGACAGGGAAATAAGTGAGCCCCTTGAAGGGCCTTATGTGCAGTCGTTTGTAAAGTCTCCAAACAATTTTATCTTAGTCACTCAGAGGATCACGGACTATCTGAAGTCATGGACTGGTGGGCCTGGGCCCCAGTCGTGATCAACTGCTGAATTCGGAAAACAAGGACTGCAAGTTTGATAGATGCCTTGATTTTCATTTTGTGTTTGTGGAAAAGAATGTATTAATTTGATTTTATAAAATATAACCATTACTGTGCAACAGATGAATTCTTGGGAGAACTGAACACATAATTCGAGAGGTGGTCTTCTATGTTTACATGGCTGAAAGATGATATAGACCATTGCATTTTTAAAATTACATATATTTATTTGTGAATGGCATGTGTGTGTGTGTGATGGGGTTGGAGAGATGGCTCAGCGCTAAGAGTACTTGCTGCTTTTCCAGAGGACCAGGGTTTAGTTCTCAGCCCCCCCCCCCAACCAGGCATCTCAGTCACCTGTGACTCTAGCGTAGGGGAATCTGATGCCTTTGATCTCAGTGGGCACCTGCACTCAAGTGCACATACCTGCTTGCAGATACACATACCTGCTCGTAATTAAAAGTAATAGAAAATCTTAAAAAATTTATGTGTGGGCATGTTTGTGCTTGAGGGCAGGCACATGCCACTGCATGGATGTGGAGGTCAGAGGGCAGCTTTAAATGCTGGTCCTGATCCTAGTATTCTATCTTGTTTGAAACAGGACTTCCTTTTGTTGCCGTGCTATGTACCCTAGACTAGCTATACTGCAGGCTTCTCTTGTCTCTGTTCTAGGAATGCTGGGATTAGACACATGCCTTTGCATCAAACCTACTGAGTAATCTCTCTAGCCCTGATAATGAAAATTGCATTCAGCTTCTCTAAGCTAAGTTTTCCGCAAGTGGTTTATGTAATGGATATTTTTCATCTTACTCTTGGACAGTCCTTTAGGTGTCCCACTAAGGTTAGGCTGAGTAAAATGTTCAGTTAGGCGTACCAGGTACCAGTGGGTACTGGATAACTCACGAATTAGAATGTCACTCCTGAATTAGATAGACTTGACCTGTTCTTTGGGACTTTTACCTGCACAAGTATATATGTGTACCGCATGCTTGACTGGTGTCCAAGGAGGTTAGAAGAGAGTGTCAAATCCTCTGGAACTGGAATTGCAGACAGTTGTGAGCTGCCATGTGGGTGCTGGGAATAGAACCTCCTAACCACTGAGCCATCTCTCTACCCCTGGGTAGTTTGTGTGCCTGTTTTCCTTTTTTTTTTTTTTTTTTTTTTTTCTTAGACATGGTCTTTCTTCTCTCTAGCCCAGGCTGTCCCGTAACTCGATATGTAGACTAGGCTGACTTCAAACAGATTTGCTTGCCTCTGTCTTTCAAATGCCGAGGCTAAAGGCGTGGGTCCCCACAGCCTGACTCTGGATAGTGCTTTTTACTTATAGCTACATGAGACCCTGTGAAACATATGGATGAATGGTCAGTAAGAATCTCTACTGTTGGGATATCCCACCCTAGGCTGAGAACCAATTGGTACTAACTGAATATGTTGGAAGAGTGTGTTGGGCATCAAATCGAATGACCAAGAAGCAGCCTAAAGCAAGAAGGGGAGCATGGGAAGAAAAGGTGAGTCAGGGCTATGCCTCTGGTAGAATGCTTTCTTAGTGTGAACAAGGCCCCGGTTTAAGTACTCAGTTCTTGGGAAACATTAAAAGAAAAAAAAAGTAAGGCTGGGTTGGAAAGATGTCTCCCATCTTTAGGGATTTCCAGAAAAGTAAGGAAGGGCAAGAGCTGAGGGACTGTGGCATCTGGCAGGAGAGAGCTGTTAAAAGATCACTGTAGGATGAACTGCTGGACTTATCCTCACACCGGGCAGTAGAACAGTGTATTCTAGAGCATCAGGAGCAGGAGAGATGGTTCAGTGGTTAAGAGCACTGCACTGGCTGCACTTCCAGAGGTCCTGAGTTCAATTCCTAGCACCCGCTTGGGGGCTGAACCATCTGTAACTTCAGTCCTAGTGGATCCCATGTCCTTTTCTGGTAGGTACTACAAATACTACTATTGACAGCAAGATATATATCTTGTATGTGTATATATTCATATATATATATGAATTTTTTTTTAATTGAGAAGAACAAAGAAGAACAAAATTGGGAAGGTCAGTTATTCGGAGAAAGGTCCTCTTTCTAATCAGATATGAATCGTTTGTAATGAAACCACAGTTACAAACAGTGCTGGCCTGAATTCAGTGGGTGGTTCTTATCAACTCCGAGGACATTACTGTTATCAACCTAATGATAACTCTCTCCCTTTTCTTTTTTTAGTTTCTCATATTTTTACTTTCTTTTGTGTGCTTGTATGCGAGCATGTATGTAGGCAGGGGAATTGTGGAACTCAGAGGGCATCTAGTGTTAGCAGAGGCTGCTTGTTGGTTCCCAGCCACCCGGCCAGCTTAGACCAGAAATAATCACATGGAAACTGTATTGATTAAATCACTGCTTGGCCCATTAGCTCTAGTTTTTATTGTTTAGCTCTTATATTAATTTAACCCATTTCTATTAATTTGTTTATCGTTACATGGCTTTGGCTTACCAGGTAAAGTTCCCAGCTTCTGTCTCTGGTGGCTCCTTGGCTTCTCTCTAACTCTGCCTTCCTCCTCCCATGCTATAGGCCAAGCCAGTTTCTTTATTCATTAACCAATAAAAGCAATACAGAGAGAAGGACCTCCCACACCAGTCTAGTGAGAATTATTCTTTCCATCTACCTTGTGGGGGCCTGGGGTCCAAACTCAGGTCATCAGGCTTAACAGCACGTGCATTTACCCATTGAGCCATCGTTTTGACCCTCCTGTTTCTTTTAACTTTGTGGGAGCCCACATGTGACTCAGTTTCCATCTGGAGTCAATTCTGACTTAAAGAAGTCATTTGAGTTTGAGCATGTCTGCTCTACTTTTTCCAATAACCTTGAGGGCTGTGAGAGACTTCTGAGTTAGCCCATGAGAAAAGAACACTTTATCTAGTAGAAAGCCAAAACCTCAGGAACATCAAGATAGAAAGTGAGGCTGCTTGCGAAACCTGTTAGACGGGAGGCTGTTCCTTTAAGGACAGGGATGATCTTGTGGTTAGATACTGACTGACTGCTGTGCTTTGTTCTGCCTTTGTATATAAATCAGTTCTAAAGCAAACTCTGGGCTGTTGACTGCTCAGTTTGACCAACAGACTGCCAAACAGACCTCCCGGTTCTACCCTGTGTCTTCCGTCTCAGTTTCTTTCATTTGACATTCCTTTGACCTTGACAACCCCCATTCCAGGAACTCTAGCTGACTTTGTAGGAATGGGGCTCCAACATTACTTCTTATTTACTCTGGAACAGTCTTTAGACTTTCTTTTCCTGCTGTGAAAAATTGACTACATGATAGAATGTTCCTAATTTAGGTTTTTGTTTGTTTGTTTGTTTGTTTGTTTTACATTAGATTGAAGGGCTGGAGAGATGGCTCAGAGGTTAAGAGCATTGCCTGCTCTTCCAAAGGTTCTGAGTTCAATTCCCAGCAACCACATGGTGGCCTATAACCATCTGTAATGGGGTATGATGCCCTCTTCTGGCCTGCAGGCATACACACAGACAGAATATTGTATACATAATAAATAAATGAATATATATTAAATATATATATTAATAAATAAATTATTATTTATAAATTATTATAAATAAATTAATATATATATAATTAGATTGAAGTGCAGAATCCCATGCAGCACAGCCTGCATTACTTTTGCTGTGCAGTTCCATTCTTGAACTGATCCTCCTGCCTCTCCACCTCGAGGGCTGGGATTCCAGGTAGGTGCCACCATCCCAGGTTTGGGTAGCACTGAGGATTGACCTAGGACTTATGCTCATAGGCAAGTTCTATATCAACCGAGCTGCATTTCAGCCCCAGGCTGAATTCTGTTGTCGCAGAGTTACTATTGTGTCCTTCACTCCAGTATCAGGAAGCCTGCGAAACCAATTTATCTCATTGCTGCTGCTGCTGATGTCTTTGACAGTTTAATAAGGCAATTTTGCATGCAATATTTAATAATTAAGAATACTGTAACAGGCTTCCAGACCTTAGTAGATACCCAGACCTTTGCACAATTAACTCCATGATGGAAAAGTACCATTCAGGCCATAAAACTCAGCATGTAGACAGCATCACTTGCCAAAATGAAAACAAAGGCCCGATCCATCAAAGTTCATAATTCTGAAAAAGTCTCTAAATGTACTAACCTTACTTTTTATCTGTAGTAAAACTTTGGGTTAACTGTTCTTGTTAATGGAAATATGTCAACCCAGGATATGGTTTTTGTGCTTAGAAGCTCACACTTGGGGCTGAAGAGATGGCTCAGCGATTAAAAGCACCAACTGCTCTTCCAAGGACCCAGGTTCAGTTCCCAGCACCCATACAATGGCTCACAACTGTCTGCAACTCCTGTTCCATGGGACATGACACTCTAACACAGACATACATGCAGGCAAAACACCAATGCTTGTAAGAATAAAACAAACAAATTAAACAACAACAAAAAAAATCCACAAATGTTGCCCTGACAAAGGATCAGGGCTGCATTGGGATCCTGAACACCCAGTGTAGTTGCCGGCCATCTAATAAAGACTTTCTATTGGCTTAAGCCCATGTCTGAGTAGTCTTCTCTTATGGGTACCTGACAACAGTACAAAGTCTCCCTCTGTACCCCAGGCTGGCCTTGAACTTCTGCCTCCAGAATGCTTGCATCACAGACACGGGGGCCACCATTCCTTGGAGTCTTTTGGCCAAATAACAGTTCCTTGCTTTTTATCAAATGCTTTTCTGAATCTACCAATCCTAATAGAGGCCTTCAAAGTGAAGGCATTCTGAAACAGGTGAACCTTTTCTGATATCCTTATTTCTTTCTCTACGAAGAGTCTCATTATATTGTTCACACTGGTGGTCTTCAATACATGGACTAAAACACGCTTCTGTTTCATCCCAAGAAGCTGGGATGCTCTCTCCCTCTCCCTCCCTTTCTTCCTTCTCTTTATTGTTTTTATAATTAACACGTGTTCTACCACTAGGCTACAAAGATACTTTTTAGTCATGAAAACTTGCTAGAGTAATATCTATAGTTCTTTGTAACCTTCCAAGCACAGTTTATTTCATTCAAATTTCCTAACAACCCTATGATGGGGCAAAGTATTAATTAGATTTGTTAATTTGTTAATTAGGAAGGAAATAGAATTCTAGACTCATATACCTATTTACCATCGTGATGTGTCTAAAATAAATTAATAGTTTTATAATTATATGGTTACTTTAGCAGCAGATGCTTTTCTTTAGCAACAGGCTTATTGCTGAGGCTGGAGAACTAGTGAAGATTTTGAAGAAACCTGAGATCGGAGAAAAGGGTTTTAGGGCAAAGTTAAGGGAAAAAGAAACTAGAGCAGAAATTAAAGTGTCTGGGCATGGTGGTGTCCGGGCTGGCAGTTCGTGACAACGCCAAGGGTTTAGCGTGGAGCTCAGCTGTGGATGGGGCGGGGCCTACCACGGACGGGCGAGGTTACGGAGAGGTGGCAGGTGAGCGTAATTGACATGGGCGGGGCCAATTGGTGGGTAGGTGTGGCCGACGTGGGCGGGCCGCAGCTCAGGGGAATGGGTCCTCCCGGAGCGCTTCCGGGTGTTACCGACAGAGGGCGCCGGCCGAGGAACTGCCGGTGGAGTCGCAAGGTCTGACCACACGGCCTGTCCCAGTAGCCACAGTCGCCGCCATGAAGGCCGTGGTGCAGCGCGTCACCCGGGCTAGCGTCACAGGTCAGTCGGGCGGGGCCGGGCCCGGGAGGAGCAGCCTCTGACCCCCGCGACCCGCTGTTCCGTGTGAGGGTTTCCCGCAGCCCCGAGTTGTCCGGCAGCTCCAGGCAGCGCCGTGGCCGAGAAAACCCGGCACGTGCTTGGCCGCTTACGGGCTCAAGCTCCGTGCTTTGGGTGCTGCATAACCCTCATCATCGTCATCATCATCATTAAAATCATCATCATCTTTGTGTGTGTTTGTGTGTGTGTCGCACAGATAAGGTGGTGGCAGAACCTGCGAGCATCCCCAGGGCCCGTTCTTGAATGCACTGTTGCACAAACAACACATAGGGAGCGTTTCTAGAGCGGACTCCCCTGTTTCCCACTTCCCTGTGTGACATGTTGTATTTTAGCACCCTCTTTTTGCATATCTTTTTTTTATTGATAAAATGCACAGATGAGGAATTGCTCATTGTTTGAGCTCTGGCAATTGTGTGCAAATATGTGAAGGCATCCCAACTAGGTGCAGAACGTTCTTTGCGTCTGGATGTCGGCCTCTGAACCCTTCCTTCAACCACAAGTCAGGACCACAGAATTCAAGATGTCATGTTTTTTTCTTTTCCCTACTAACTAATGTGGACCAAGACGTTAAGCCATCGGTTGAATGTGATAGTCTTTTGAAGCAACCAGGATCCAGATGGTTATTATACCTACTGTAGGTATTTGAAAAGTATTAAAAAAATTTGAAACGACAGGTGCCACACTTTTAGTATTTTAAATTAAAAAATGCATTCATTTATTTAGTGTGTGTGTGTGTGTGTGTGTGTGTTTCTGCGTGTAACTGGACTTCAGTGTCTGGGCCAAAGGACAATTTAGAGTTGTAACTACCATGTAGGTCCTTGGAATTCAAGTCAGGGTATCAGGCTCGGCAGCAAGTGCCTTCACCCACTGAGCCATTACCAATCTAGTGTTTTAATTATATATATGCAGAATTACATTTTTAGGTCAGATGCCATGGTAAGCACGTGTAGTCACAGCCACTTTGGAGGCTGAGGCAGGAGGATATTTTGAGCCCAGGAATTCAAAGATTGGTCAAAAGAGAAAGAAAGAAAGAAAGAAGGAGAGAGAGAGACCAAATACACCCCCCCCCCTCCAAGTTTCAGGTCAAGTAATAGAGATACATTTTTCTTCAAGTTACTTTATAACAAATACACGTCTTGAGTCTACAAAGTGTAATCCACACCCAAGAACCCCCCCCCCTCCCACCAAGGACCTCAACCTCATGTGTAGGCCCTGGAGTCCACCTTTTGCAAGCTGCCTCATTAACTTCGAGTTTAGAAGTCGTCCTGGATTAATAGGAGTAGAATAGGACCAGAGTTTATGGAACTTTAGTTACATTTCAGTAACTCTTCAAGGACATGAAAACTGCGAAAATTCATTGATGAAGGATTCTTTTGCTCTTTTGGGCAGAATCTGTCTACTTTATGTGGTCATGATCAACATATTTAAATTTGAACTTTGGTCCCTTAAGCTTGCTGGAAAATGTATTTTTGGTTGTAGATGATGGCCTATCTACATCCCAGCACTCTGGGGACAGAGGTAGGAGTCTCTAGTTTGAGTCCAGCATGGACTTCCTAGTGAGTTGAAGGCCAGACTGAACTAGAGTGAAACCCTGTTCTATAAAACCAAGGTCTGGGGGTGTGCTGGTTTAGCATGTGCAAGACCCTGGACTGGTACATGCTTGAAGTGTCTAACACTCTTAGAATTTCCCTCGGGAGCCCTTTTATCACACCTAAGCTTAAGCTAATGAGACAGTTCAGGATAAGAGTTAGTGATGGCCTGAGTAACAGTCAGTTGTCTAGAGTGAATGAACCATTGCCTGCAGTTTCCAGATGTTTTCCAGGTTATCTTGAGTAGTAGCAGGGCATTATCAAGAAGCTGCCAAGGGGAGCAACCTGTTTCCATTGTTTGAAGCAATTATACAGGGCCTATATCATTAAAAACGTTTGCCACCAAGTCTGAGGACCCGAAGAGAGAAGCAACTCCTACAAATTGTCCTCTGACAACTTGTGCTGTGTCACATAAATATAACTAAATATAAAAATATCAATTAATTGTTATAATATAAGTTAATTACTCCAATTAAAAAATAAAGCTGGTATACATGCAGTCTATGCAGGTGGGAATTCTAGGCTGCTAACAGGTTGCTAGGTGCATTGCTCAGAGAGGTGTTTGTGCAAAGTCCAACCCAAGCGGAGTCCTAGTTTGTTAAGCTGTTCCCTATGCTTGCATGCCTCATTACTTTGAAACTCATTGCTGAAAAATAGTAGTAGGAAATATTAGAAATCGTTCTTTTCTATAAGCCATGATGTTTCTGTGAGAACATAAAACTGGGTGCATACTCTAAAAACAGTACAACTGGTACATGTGATAGTCTCAAATCAGGCAGTGCTGTTGCGTGGCATGTGTGCATGTTGTTTGTTCAGACCCAAGGCTGCATTAAAGGGACATGATGATGCAGCAAGAATGGGCACAGCCAGAAGCACTTTAGACAAATTGTATGTTTGGGTTTGGTGTTTGCACATTCAGAAACCTATTGTTGCCAATGTTTTTGTTTTTTTTTTTCTTGCGACACTTGCCTTTGGATATGTGATTCCATATGTGATTATAAGCCAGAGTTAAGGAAGGTGGGGTTTAGTCTGTGCTCCCTTATTAGGAATATTTGCAGATTTTATTGCAGAAGCAACACACACACACACACACACACACACACACACACACACACACATGGCAGAGTTCATTCTTCTATTCCTGACTGGAGCATTAGGTCAGTACAAAGTGAAAAAAACAAAACAAAACCACAGTCGTATAATGAGATTGTGCAAAAATGGAGAAAATTATCAAGGTTGCCACTTAAAATATCATCATAATGATGAATGCTAGTCTAAATCCTGTGCCAACATTTGAGATATTGGCTAAAGATAGTAGGGAGTGCTATCTATAAATACATACACAGATATTAGCATGGTGTTCTTAGAGTTTTGTTTTTCTTTTCTTTTCTCTTTATGGACAAAGCGCACGATTCAAAAAGATTTAGCGGTCCTTGGCTTCGAATGCCACTTTGGTCACACTCCCAGCGTTTCTGGAGTGAGGCTTAACGCATAAGTCATGGTGTTTATGGATAATGAATTCGCCTTTGCAGTAAGCCGGAAAACACGTTTGTTTTTAGGCCATGGGCATTTCCCATTCTGTGCCATCTGTGGTTTGAGTTACTAGATTTGCTGATTTACAAGAAAAGCCGAGATCTCCTTTCAGAGAATTAGTCTTGCTGAGCTGGAGTCTCTGGGGGGAGGAAATCACTGCTCTGGTTCTCAAATGCATACATAAGACTGTGGAACCTTCTAGGCATTGTACCCAAAGTTGCAGATCAAATAAGATCCGGTGCTAGGGCTGGAGACATGGCTCAGCAGTTAAGAGCACTGACAGCTCTTCTGGAGGACCAGGGTTCAATTCCCAGCATCACATGGCAGCTAACAACTGTCTGTAATTCCAAGATCTGACACCCTCACACAGAGATGCATGCAGGCAAAACACCAAAGCAAATCAGTAAAAAAATAAATAAATTATTTAAAAAAAAGTTCCAGCACTAAAATCCTTCCTAATGATTGATTATTCACCTCCCAGCTCTCATTTGTTCTAGAAACCAGAGTGGATGGGAGTTATTGGCTCACATACTTTAACCAAAGAACTTGTAAGAAGGATGTGTGATGTTAGGAATGGCTCTAGCGTGACTGAAAACGTGTCATGGTGCCTGATTACATCCTTTCTCCCTTTGGTTCCTCGTAGTTGGAGGAGAGCAGATAAGTGCCATTGGACGGGGCATCTGCGTGCTGCTGGGTATTTCCGTGGAAGATTCACAGAAGGAACTGGAGCACATGTAAGATTTGGATTTCTAAGTCATTGCTAAGTCACGGGCTAAGTGCTGGCCATGCTGGCCACTCCTGTAATATTTTGTGCTTATAAACCGAGCCTGTGTCGATTTTAACCCTTGTTTCATGCTGATGACACTAACGAAGAGTAACGTGCCCAAGCTCGGTCACTGTCAGCCATGGAGTAGGACCCCAGTTTGCCTTGTCCTCATGTGCCGTCACCTCTGCAGACAATGTTGGGTGCCTTCTATCTGATTTCTCTTTGAAGTGGAGCAATATGACTTGAGTACTATTTAGGCAAAATGCCCAGTCGCTCACTGGTCACGTAAGGATCAGAACTCAGGTTCATTTCCTTGCTCCATACTTGCCCAGTAAAAACCTGAACTTGAGTTGGCTGGCTCCCCTGAAGCTGCTGCTTTTTTTTTTTTTTTTTAAACTAAGGCAAGGGAGTGTGCCATTGCTGCGGCCAGGCTGGCTGTCTTAATAGGCCAGTCTTCATCTGTGCCTGTGCCTCCTCTAGCACCACCTGCTATATTCACTTCAGGTACTGCCCCTTGATGCCCAGAGCCTCAGTCTAGCTCTGTCTTGTTGTCTCTCTGTTATTACACTAAAAGCCAGGCTCAGAACCTAATCCCTGCTAAGGCACTGATGACTAATAAGGGTAGTTTGATACTACAGAGATGTTGGTATTGATAGAGTCAGTCCCTTAGGAACTCAAATAGAATAGAGTGGTGAAGTGGGTAATAATTGGGTCTGGGTCTAGGTTTCTTTAATGTTGGGATGGGCAATCTTGGTCATCTATTTGACTAGATTGAGATGTTCATAGGAGATTAGTGAGGCACACCTCTGGGTATGTCTGTGAGTGTTTTTCCAGAAAGGAATAACTAAAGGGAAGACCTCTTAGTGGATATAGATAGCACCATTCAATAGGCCGGGGTCTAGATGGAATAAAAGGAGAGACATGCTAGCCATGTTAGGAACGGCCCCACCCTGCCATGCCCTTCCTGCCATAGTTGCATAGTAATGCCTGAAACTCTGAGCCAACAGAAAACTTTTCTCCCTGCAGATTTGTTCTTTTAGGCATTTGGTTCATTGATGATCAAATTGATGGACACAAGGCTGTGACATACTACTGGTGGTTAAGAGACGTAGCTTAAGTAAGACACACCTTTCCCTTGAAGTGGGGGCAATGTAGCACCCTTCCCCAAGGACACCCATCTAATTGGTCACTGGATGACATTGTCTTTGCCTTCAGAACTGAGAATTTCAGCTTTCATACAGGTGCTTCTTTTGTGGCTCTTAAATTGGACTTATGACCATTACCTGGTCTGCTTCCTTGTCAGAGTAGTTGTCATTTGTCATCTGTAAGTATGAGAAACCCCCCTCCCCCCGAGGCTCAGGGTGCATCTTACATAATTCTCAAGTACTTTTTTCTTCTTTCTTCTTTTCTTTTAGTTTTTTAATACAATTTATTTTTTACTATATTCTTTCCCTTCCTCCAACTCCTCTTAGATCCCCCTACTCACCAAACTTTGTGTTTTCTCTCTCTTGCAAACAGAAAAAGTCCATACACACAATCCATTGAGTCTGCTTGGTGTTGCCAACTACTCCCTAGAATGTGGTTGATATATCCAATGAGACTCTATTGGAGAAGATAGATTTTTTTTCCTTTCCCAGAAGATACCAATTGCAAATAGGCTCTTCGTTAGTCTACTTTTTCTTCTCCATGCTGGGATTTTTGTCTTGTTTGAACCTATTCAGATAGATAGAAGTTTTTGTCCTGCCCAGTCCTGTAGCCATTCAGTCCCAAAGAAACACACAGAGACTTATATCAATTATAAACTGATTGGCCTAATTATCTCAAGCTTATTATTAACTAGTTCTTACAACTTAAATTAGCCCATAATTCTTATCTGTGTTTAGACACGTGGCTTGGTATCTTTTCTCAGTGCAGCATTCTCATCTTGCTTCCTCTGCTTCTGACTGGTGACTGAGTTTCTGCCTTTCCTCTTCCAGAATTCTCCTAATCTGGATGACCTGCCTATTCTTCCTGCCTGGCTACTGACCAATCAGCATTTTATTAAACTAATATGAGTGACAAATCTTTATAGTGTACAAGAGCATCATCCTACAACATTTTCCCCTTTTTCTTTTCAAAATAAGAATTCTGAATCTAATATCTTTTGTTTAACTTTTTTCCTGACAATTATCCTAAACAACTTGTAACCAACACTCTAAACAAAGACAAACATCCATAGTCCATTTTTTTTGGGGAAGGTGTGTATGGTTTTCTAGACTGCTTTCTGCTGATTGGGGGTGCTGATAACCTTATGTGGACCCAAAGAAAATTTAGGATTATGGTCAAATTTTGACTGGAGAAGCTTTTCTAGATGTAGAATTCAGAGAAAACTGTAACAGAAGTGCTCTGAAGTGTTGGATCATCTGAACCATCCAGATTTTTCGGGGGGGAGGGTGGTCTTCCTTGATCAAACCTTATTTTGCTTAACCCAGAATGAATCTACAGCCTCTTATTTCCTATGGAAGCAAAAGCAAAGCCTCTTCTCCAAAGTAACATATCTTTTGACTGAAATTTTGAGGTCAAGGCTTTTTCAAAATATGTAAATTGTATTAATCCAGGAACATTTATAATCAAATGTCTTAGCAGCTGTTACTTCTACTTCAGCAGTCAAACAATTCAAAGAAAATACAATGATATACAGTATCTAGATTCTCTGTATATTTTCTGTCTTTATATGGCTTTTAAAAAAATCTGTTTCTTTTATTTTTATATTTAATTTTTGGTTTTTTGAGACAGGGTTTCTTTGTGTATCTTTGACTGTCCTAGATATCATTCTGTAGACCAGGCTGGCCTCAAACTCACAGAGATCTACCTGCCTCTGTCTCCCAAGTGCTGGAATTAAAGGCATGCACTACCATACCCAACTACTCTATTTTTTAAAAAATATTTATTTATTTGTTATGTATACAATATTCTGTCTGTGTGTATGCCTGCAGGCCAGAAGAGGGCACCAGACCTCATTACAGATGGTTGTGAGCCACCATGTGGTTGCCGGGAATTGAACTCAGGACCTTTGGAAGAACAGGCAATGCTCTTAACCACTGAGCCACCTCTCCAGCCCCTACTCTATTTTTTTTAAAGAACTTTCTCTATCCTTTTTATTTTGTATCCCAAGTCTACATATATTTTTAAACACACTGTAAACCATTTAGAGGCTCTCCCCCCATCTGAGTCTGTCTTTACTGTATGCTTCTATCTTTTCCTGACCACATGAGTCTTTAATCAGCTAAGCAATATGGCTAGGATTAAAGCTGCAGCTTTGATGTCTGGCTCCACCCCATTTCTTAGCTTTCTGAGAGTCTAACTTCATGGTGGAGGTACTGGTGGGAGCCATGTTTATTCTACAACTTTGTGGAGTTTCAAGGTCTATGCCACCACCAAGAAGCATGCTCCTGACTGCTCATGAGCATCATTTAAATGTTTGGCGGCAGAGCCTCTTAAAAGAGCTGCAAAGTTTTTGCCACTAACGCTGAGTCAGGAAGCCTCTCTTAAAGCCGCCATGCCTCTGCTTGCCTCTAGCAAACAGAGCCCACCTGAGACAATGCTGCTATCAAGAAGCCATGCTTGATTCTGTTCTTTTGTGTCTAGATTCCCTTTCCAAGCTCTCTCAAGTTTTATGAGGGTATAGTTACCAAATATTGTTGTATGAAACTTTCTGTCCTGCCCAGTCCCTTAGCCAGTCAATCCCAAAGAAACACATAGAGGCTTATATTAATTATAAACCATTTTATCTAATTAGCTCAGGCTTATTATTAATTAGACATTAAAACGTAACCCATAATTCTTGTCAATGTTTAGCCACATGGCTTGGTACCTTTTCTGAGTGCAGCATGTGTAGGCCCTGTGAGTGCTGTCAGAGTCTCTGTGAGTTCATATGTGCATCAGTCCTGTTGTGTCTGGAAGACACTGTTTCTTAGAGTCAGCTCTTAAAAAGTTTCTGTCTGCTCCTCCGCATAACTCCCTGAGCCTTGAGGGAAGGGGTTGATGAAGAAATCCCACTTTAGGACTGAGTGCTCCAAAGTCTCTCACTCTCTGCACGTTGCCCAGTTGGGTCTCTGTGTTAATTACCAGCTACGGAAAGAAGGTTCTCTGTGATGGTTGAATGATACACTGATCTATGGATAGAGTCTGTCAGCAAATCATCTTATTTTTATGTTCCTTTAATAGAATAATAGTAATAGATTTACTCCTAGGACCCAGGGCCTACCTAATCTCATATTCTTGGCCACTTTAGCATTGTCAGATATGGGTTCCATTTTAGAGTGAGTCTTAAATCCAATCAGAAAGTAGTTGGTTACTCCCATAAAGTTTGTATCACTATTTTACAAACATATGTTACAGACTGCTTACTATTGTAGGCCACACAGTTGTAGCTGGATGATATTGGATATTGCTTTTCTCCTTTAGTAGAGTGCAGAGTACCTTCCAGCACCATGAGTGCTAGTCAGTGGGCCTGAAACGTCCAGTAGGGCCTCAGTTTGACTTCTCCATGTTCAATGATATAAGCAAGTGGTGTCTTTAGCAATAGGGCATCAGGTTGTGGAGAGTAACCAAAAGCCTTGGCAATAGCCTATGATGTTTGGAGGGGTCTATGGAACTCCTTTAACCAACAACTTAGTAAGATGTAACCCATTCTTGGCCTGGAGGCTTTACTTGGTGGCATATGATGTCTAGCTGAGACACTGTTTCCCCCATTATATTGAGACTTCATTTAAATTCCTTACGTATGTGTATATATTTTAGGAAGCTTCCACAGAAGTAGGTTTCCACATGACTTTAAATTTTTTATTGATTTATTTATTTTATTTTATGTGTGTTTTCTACATGCATTAATTTGTAACGTGTAACATGTGTGTTTCTGGTACCCACAGACACCTGAAAAGGCATCATATTCCTGGGCACTGAGTTTAGGGATGATTGTGAATGACAATCCTATGGCTTTTCTAAAGGCCTTTAGGGGTGGGCATGGTGGCTCACATCTTTAATCCCAATTAGGAAGGCAGAGACAGGAGGATCTTTGTGATTTTAAGGCCAGCCTGAGTTCCAGGACGTCTTCTATTTCACTAGGGTTTGAGTCTGTTTAAATTGTTTATCTGATCTTGAATTAACTTTTGGTAGGTGGTATATGACAACAAATTATCCATTTGTTTTAGACTTTCCAGTTTGGTGGAATATATATTTTTAAAGTATGCCCTTATGAGTCTCGGGATTTCCTTGGTATCTGTTGTAATGTTTCCCTTTTCACCTCTAATTTTTATTTGATTTTTTTCTTTGTATTTTGGTTAATTTGACTAAATATTTGCCAATCTTTTTGATTTTCTTGAATAACCAACATTGTTTTATTGATTTTTTGTGTGTCCATTTCATTGATTTTAGCTCTGTGTTGATTATTTCTTCCTGTCTACTCCTTTTGGGCATTATTTCTTCTTGTTGTTCTAGAGCTTTCAAGTGTGTCTTTAAGTTACTAATATGTGAACTGTCTGGATTTTTGATGGAGGCACTTAACGCTATGAACTAGCTTCGTAGAGCCATCTTCATTGTGTCCCATAGGTTTGAGTATGCTGTTTTCGTTTTAATTCAGTTTTATAAGTTTTAACTTTCCTTTTTGATTTCTGTCTTGTCCCAATTTTCCTTCAGGAGTTTCGATGAGTTTGAACACGTCCTGCTGTAACTGTATCACATTTTCTTTATTCATTCTTTGGCTGAGGTTGTTTCCAGTGTCTGGCTAGTAAGAATAAAGCTGTAAAAATTTGGTTGAGCAAGTATCCTTGTGGTATATGAAATATCCTTTAGGTACAAGCCAAAGAGTGGTATAGTATGTCCAACTCCCTCTGTATCTGCTGGCGAAATCCCACCTCCTTTACCGCAGAGTTCCTATCTCTCCTCAGAAGTCCTGCCTATTCTCCCCTGCCTAGCTATTGACCATTCAGCTCTTCATTAAACCAGTCAGGTGCCTTAGTCAGGTGAGTCAAAAATAAAGACACATCTTCACAGTAACACCAGAGATTGGGCTTTTTAGTCTGTAGGGTGGGGACTGGGTCCAGCTGTTAGGACAGTTGGAATGTTCTGTGGGTGGAACCTGGCAGTTGGAGGGCCTCAGGGGAAGGGGCCTGGCCACTGGTGTGGCAAGGAGGGGCTTACATCTCCCTCTCTTTTGTTAATTATTGATAAACAGGTTACTGGAAAGGGAGCCATGTTATCATTAGACTTCTTCCTGTTGAAGAGGAGTGTCTAAGTCCTTTGGGTGAACTTGATCTTCACCATCAGGGAGTTACTGGCCTCTGGCTCTGTAGCTAGGGTTTGTTAAACCTGTAGTAGCAACTGATTAAAAGTCTGGTTAGAAATCTTTTGAATCTGTTGTTGAAGAAATCTCGACAAGAAGTTTATAAGGCAGGATGCAGCTAGTAAGATGAAAAGGAGGAGAGGGAATTGAGCAAATAGTATCGATCTACATTGGTCTGTCAATGATCCACTGCCCAGAGGCATCAAGCTATTTCTTGTGTTTTTGGAGATCTACCTGGAGTTGTCAGATCTTGTCTTTCACTATACATGACTGGTTGACATGGAAGCAACACTCCTTCCTGAGGAAGAGACAAAGATTGCCTCTCTCTGCTGTTAGTGAATCTCAGCCCCACCAGTTTTGTAAGCTACAGCTGTCAGTGAGTCTTTGTGGCCCTGGAGGGTAAGGGTGGTCTAAGCCTCCCATTGGAGATCCTGGGTGAACTGAGGACAACCAATGGTAAATAGCTAGGGAGGCAGTCAGTCCTGTCATTCCAGTGGCGACACCAGCTGTCATACCCAGCTAGCGGATATGATCTGAACCTCTCCTTTGTCATGCCACACTGCTATAAACCCCGGGATGGGAACTGGCAAGGGTTCTTCACTGATCCAGCTCCTAGTCTTGGAAAAAGGGACACCAAGGCACAGTCCCAGGTCACCCAGTGGGTAGGCAGCCATAAACTTGAGTGCATAGAGAATTGGGATATTGTGAATGTTTGGGCATTGGGGCTGGGTGGTAGTCCTAAGGGTTATGGTATTATTTCAGTCTGCAGAGTCCAGAGTGCCCACAAAGTGTGTCCCCGAGGAGTTAAAGCAGTCTGTGATACCCAAGAGAGAGACATGGGAGAAATAAGGGCTGTTAGTGATATTTGACTCAGAGCAATGAACAAGCGGTGAGATGAGAGACTCTAGTAAGATGGGCAAGGGCACAAATGGTGGTCATGAGTTTGACCTGGGAGGGACACAGCCAGCATTCTCCAAAGTAGGCAGGTAAAGCAGAGTTTAAGGTCTGAAACAAGAGATGGTGTGATAGGGAGGTGAAATCTAAAAGGGTGATATTAGGAATGTCAGGACTTTTGAGGAACTTTGGACCACTTCTCCCCTGTCTATACCTAGGGGCTGAGACAGTGTTTGATTGTGCCTGATGGACAGCTGTGCTAAATGCAATAGTAAAGTTCACCGATGACTCCTGTCTCCCATCAGGGGTGCCATGGGTCATTAATTAGAATATAAAAGATGGTTATAAAAGGTAGAATGCCTTCCTGAATATGCATCATGTCTCCTATAGGATCAATAAGGGCAGGTGTTTTAGACATTCATTTAGGTGTTATAGGGACAAGTATCTTCTTTGGCAGCTGAGTCAGTCTTTGACAGCCTGATATAGAGCAATTTCCCTGCTCTGTTAGGGTGGGCAACTGGTTAGAGGTGGGGGTCTCCATACGTAAGAGCTACTCTGGACAGGTGTAGATAGGAAGAAATAGAGTATGGGAAAATGAGTTGACATATAAAAGATTTTTAGGTCATTTGTGCAGTGGCAGAAGTTGCCACCATTGAAAATTGAGCATGCCAATTTAAGTCATCAAAATGTACTGTGTCAAGCTGTTTGTAGTAACAGTGAGGCTTCAATAAAATCAGAGTCTGTGGAGGAAGAGATGAGAGGTTGTAAATGAACTCCACTGGAGGGAGTTTCTGTAAGCTCCAAGTGGGAGCTGAGAGGCAAGAGAGAAGCCCAGGAGGGCACGCAGAGAAGACTTCGAGGGTGGAGCTGAGAGACAGGAGGGACAAGGTCACAGAGGCACAGAAGGGCTTCAGGGCACAGCAGGCAGCTCCCAGGTGGAGAGGACAAGGAAACAGGGAGGATTCCAAAGAGAAAGAGGGGTAACCGTCATAGGGTGGGGCCTAGGAGGGTGTAGAAGGTGCCAGATGTAGAAGTGTCCTCCAGAGAGAGGACACTTACTGAGTTGGGGAGGAGAGATGGGTGGATAGAGCAGGTGGAGGAAGAAATGGCTGAAGAGGTAGGCTCTAGAATTTGGGATCAAATATGGTGAGTGGCAGAAGTCAGCAGAACAAGTGATCCATACACCCTTTAGAGAGTCAAATCAGCAACTTGAGTCAGTTTGAAATGTTGAATGAAAAATAAGTGTAGCAACCTCTGCTGTTGCTACCTGAAGAGAGAACTCTGGATGGAGATAGTGTTTGGAGGCCCGTATGTTAGGACATTGGGCAGCGGTGAAAAGAGAAGACAGCGGTGGGTGACCTGAAGGTGAACCTTTCCCATTTGAGTGAGGAAGTTTGGCTTTGCCCAGAGCACACAGGCAAGGTGCCCTTTCTTGGACAGCATGCTCTAATTTTTTTTTTTTTTTGATAAGTATGCAACAGGAAGTTTCCAATTAGTGACCCAGAACACTGAGGGCATATATATCCCTTCTTTTCTGTAACTGGAGAGAAAAGGGGCTAGTTAAGTCCAGAGATGTCAGGCCGGAGCCTGGAGGAGGGCCTGCTGAAGCTTATGAAGTGGTTTAGTAATGAGTGCAAGAGTTCATGTGAGGGACTGATGGCCACTTGGTATAATGGGTGGGCCTGGAGAAAGACAGGAATCCAAGAGTAAGAAACTGGCCATCTCTAGGAATGATAGAATTTCATCCTTGGTGGTGGGGACTGTGGGTGACTGAATTATTTTCTGTCTAGGCTGATGGCCTTGTGAGTTGGAATAGCTAATCCCAGATAAGTAACCTGAGGAGCAGACAGCTGGACCTTAGATGATAAGACCCTACTCCCTACTTCCCCTGCTGAATAGAAAGTTTAGTAAAGGTAGAGGTGTCAGTCTGGCTAATTTGCAGGGGTGGACTACAAAGATCAGAGCCTGGCCAAATAGGTGTGGGGTGTTCCTACTGAGAACTTTAATGGGTCTGTCTCTAAAGCTTTCACTCAGGGTTCAAAAAAAAGAAGCTACAATAAGTGAAGGAAGGGACTAAAATCTGAGGGTTAAAGAAAAAAAATCTACTTACGTGTTTCTTTCTTCCATGTCTCTTCATTGTTCTAGCCTGAGTTCTTGGGGGTACCTATTAGGATTCCTGCATTGTACTGGCTCTGGCTGACAGCGGTGGCCGCATCACATAATAAGAATTACAACAGTAATTCTTTTGGCAATGCAATGTGAGGCTTGAGTTTCTCAGGGCCACCAAGGCAAATAGATTTATACACAGACCAATAACTGTCAGTTATTTATGGCACCAGGTAGGAGTGGTGTGGTTAGTGAAGACTCCTGAGTGGGGTCAACTAAGGATTAAATCAACAAAGGAGGTTAAAAGGGAGAAATCATGTGCTTATCTACGTTCTTTAAGTATCAAGCTAAAATTCTATTGATCAGTAGATTTCATGATTAAGTTAAAAACTTTCTTTTCTCCATGCATTGCTTCCAAGCCTCTCACGCCTTTTCCAACAGGCAGGGTATGCCATGGGTGGTAACTAGGCAATCTGCGGAATCAATAGAGGAATAAGGTAACTTTTGGTCTGCTGTCCACTTTCGTCATGGTTTGCTGCTAAGAGAAGCTTTTTTTTTTCTTTTCTTTCTTTTTCTTTTTTTTTTTTTTTTTTTTTAGCACCTATTGCTTTAAGGTAGTAGAGCAAAGAAAGGAGAGGATTTGAGCTTAATTTGCACAAGAAATGGAACCTGACTTGGCAGGTTTTTAGCAGGTCTGTAGGAAAGTTTACTTTTCCTCAGAGGATGAGCAAATGGGCTGATTACCTTTATCTTGTTATCTTCTCAGGGTAGACAGTGCAGTAAACCTCTAAGCTAAAATCGTGGGTTAAATAAACTCAGATGAAGGTAAATGCCTGGGAATCTTTCAGTGTGGGGTTAGTTTAGGCTATTGTTTTTTTTTTCTCTGTAAGTGAGATAAAACCAGGGCATGCACATTTTCTATCCATCTAGTGACTATGAATCACCAGTTTTAGGCATGTAGTAATTTTATGTCCTTGGATGCCTGGGAATGTCTTAAATGAAGTACTTTTGCCTGGACACTTAACACTGACCAAATGCCTACTAATAAAGATAATTGCAGGAAGGCAGATCTCTACGTTTACATTGGAGGAAGGAACAAAGGAACAAAGACCTGGTAGCGGGAAACAGGTTTTTTAACTGGGTGACTATAGTTAGGAAATGTTTTAAATATATCTCAAATGAATAGGGGAAATTGTGCCCAATAAATGATCAAATAATGCTGAACTGTGGGAAATAAATCCCAAGCTTGTAACAGATGGGGATAGATGCTGTGGGACAATGATCTTGTACCCTGTAAAGATTTGTCACTTGTATTGGTTTAATAAAATGCCGATTGGCCAGTAGCCAGGCAGGAAGTATAGGTGGGGTGAACAAAACAGAATTCTGGGAAGAGGAAAAGCTCAGTCTTGCCGTGGTCACCTAGCTGCAGAGGATGCAAGATGAGAATGCCTCACTGATAAAAGGTACCAAGACAAGCGGCTAACACAGATTAGAATTATGGGTTAGTGGAAGATGTAAGAGTTAGTTAATAAGAAACCCTGGGCTACTGTGTGTTTCTTTGGGACTGAATGGTTGTGGGAGAGGGCAGGACAGAAACTTCTGTCAACAGATAAACTACAAGACAAATCTACAGCAAGAAACAGCCAGTTCATTCATAAGGCAATAATTCCAAAACACCTTGCATCTTGGCTTAATCCTCCACTAGAATTTTTGATCCTGATGGGTTTACTTCATGAAAAGATGGCTGAGTATAAAATAAAAGATTACTGTATAATCTGTGGCTTGTAGCATGTTCCAGAACCCCTGGGGTAGGACAGTCCAGGAGAATTGGGTGGAAAGATGAGTATCTAGCTCACTCCAGGTAAAAACAAAGATACTTTGTTACTAGGGATCTAGAGGTGTGGAAAAGAAGGCATTCTTCAAGTCTAGGATGGAGAAATGGGAGGTCTCTGAGGGGATGGTGGAGAGGAGAGTACAGAGGTTGGGTGCTGCAGGGTAGAGGGAGCCACTGCTGAGTTGTTAGGTCAGACATCCTGAACCAAGCAGTAGGTTCTATTGGGTATTTTAATTGCTAGTATGGGGGAAAAAGTGGGGTGCTAAAGTTTCTTTCTTAAAGGTCATAGATAAGAGGCTTAAGTCCCCTGAAGCTATGGAGAGAGCCTGGGTGATATATTTGATGAGGCTGGGGTAAAACCATTACCCTAACCTGACAATAGAGAAATGAGAAGGAGCCCTCAGTGTCCAGAAGGAGAGGGAGGGACTGCTCTGATACTGTGATGTCAACCCAAGGCTCCCAGTCAGAGAGCAGTGATCAGGTCAAGAGCACAGGCCCCATCAGTAGTCCATGACCAAATCAGCTGAAGGGTGATCTGGGCTTGATGTCTTCATGCCTTCAGGGACATGTGTAACATGAGGACTGGCTTGTTGGGGTATCTGTTCCCACCCGGTACCCCACAACCGGCAAGTCCCAGAGAAAATCAATCACACAGAGATCTCTATAAGTTATAAAGCTGATTGGCCCATTAGATAAGGCTACTTATTAGTTCTTATAACATATATTACCCCATTATCCTTATCTACATTAGCCATGTGGCTTGGTACATTTTTCAGCTGTCAGCTCACATGTTGCTTCTCTGTGATCTGGGCAGGAATGGCAGAGGAAGCTTTCTGCTTCCCAGAATTCTCCTGTTCTCATTGCATCACCTCTCCTTCCTGTCTGGTTTTCCCGCCTATACTTCCTGCCTGACCAATCAGCGTTTTATTAAAATACATGATTGACAGAATACAGATAATTCTCCCGCACCAGACATGGGGGCAGTTAATACCCCAGTGCTCTCCTTGATGGTACCTTGGACATAGCCAGGTGGTTTATGAGAGTTCAGATAGGCCCAGGCCCAATGACCTTCCAGACCACATTTAAAAGAGGGACCCTGAGGTTTTTGGTCTTTGGGAGGCCAGGGAGCCTGGGCAGATGGCCAGTCAAAAGGCCTTCACCAGCATCAGGTATTTTTGTTTTCAGGTTTTTTATCTCTCCCATGATACACCTTAAAGGCATTGCTAAGACTTCTGCCTGTGGAGTCAGGGGTTCTTTCTCTGGACGTTTAAGTTTGGCCCTAATGTCAGGGAACCTCTGGGAGAAGAAGTAGGTCCTAAGGAGTTGTTTTCCACCAGGGGTCTCTGGAATCAGACTGGTTTATTACAAGGGGACCTTTGCGGGTTGGTCTAGGAATTGAGATGGGTTATCATGTTTATCCTGAATGACCTCTTGGAATTTTTTCATTTACTGCTTTAAGGGTAACCTTGTGAAGACCATCTAGAAGGCAAGTTACAAACTGATCTCTAGCAAGGATGCCTCCTGGAGTATTGTGATTTCATTCAGGGTCCTGGTCAGGGACTGCCTCACCTGACTGGGTGGGCAGTGTGTGCTGGGGTGGGAGACAGGGAAGAAAAGAAGGGAATGTGGGTTGAGGTGGACGAGGGGGAGGCTTGTCTGTGTGATCAAAAACAGTGGAGAATCATCTGGTTTGGGCCTCAGGAGGTGTTTTTTTCATTGGTTGACTTATGCCACATAGATACTTCTAATCAAAATGGGAGTGAGGTCACATGGTAAAGTTTATCCTTTCCAACCCTAGCAAAGATGACTGTCAGGCACATGGCCGCCTCCACTCCAATGTGAGGGACTGCAGCTAAGATGACCTTTAATATTACCTATGTATAGATTTTTAACTGTCAACTCTGGTGTTATGAATTTTAAATTAACCCTTTTGTTACAGATTTTACAGGGTTTTAATATCATACCCAATATGCTTACAAATTTCAAAGTATAGAAAGTTTACACAATAGTTTTACAAATCTTGAGATAAGATTTATTTCTTAGCAAAAGTTTTAGAGTTAAACAAAAACCAAAGAAGTATGAGATAGTAGCAGTGGTCCCATTGGGTGCATTCTGCCCCTTTATTCCCTTTATTTTGTTTTGCTCTTCTTTCTCTGTCACATAATCAGGTGACTCGCCTGATATGGAATGGAAATTTTGGAAGAAACCTTTCAATAAGCATGCTTGGATCTAGAGGAGGGAGGGCATACCCCAACTCCAGAGCCAGCTTTTAACTGGAGTGGGGACTGCATAAAGCAACACTAATGACACTCACACTGAAAAGACACCTGAGTCCTGTAAGAGGAGACTGCTCGTTCATTTCCCTGCTGCCCAGACCCGAGTAATCACACAGAAACTGTATTAGTTACAGCACTGCTTGGCCAATGGCTTATGCATATTCTTATTTAGTTGTTATATCTTAAATTAACCCAGTTCTATTAATCTGTGTGTCACCATGAGGCCGTGGCCTGCTGGTAAGTTTCTGGCATCTTTCTCCTTTGGCAACTACATGGTATCTTCCTGACTCTTCTTTTCTCCCTGCATTCAGTTTAGTTTTCCTGCCTACCTCTAATCTCCCCTACCATAATCCAAAGCAGCTTCTTTATTAACCAATGGTAATAAAACATATTTACAGCATACAGAGAGGAAATCCCACATCAGAGTCCCTGTAAAACTGAGCTTAGTAAGCTGAGAACAAAGAAGGCTTAGAGATGGGAAACTCTTGAGTCGTATGTAGTTATAGACAGAGGATGCTGCAGGAGTGGGGAGCTGAGAGAAGCACCAGCCAGAGAAGAGAATGTGCTGGGTGTCTGCATGTGCTGCTGACCTACTCCTTTGCCTTCTCTTCCTCCTGCTAGGTCTGGTACCTGGCTCACTTAGCAAACTTACAGATCTGTCTATGGTACCCTAAAAGACAGGACGTTTATATAGTGTGTGTGTGTGAGACCAGACAAAAACAAACAGGACTTAGAGTGGAGAAAAGAGAAATAGATAATGGGGAATCTCTTTCCATTTCTCCAATTGCTCACAGTACTTGTAAATTGTATTAGGAACTAGGATGCCATTAGGTGGTCCTTTGGATTGATTATCTAAGAGGTATTGTTGTCAAATTTGATTGCAAAAGTGAATAAATTTAGGGCCCTTCAGGCCCGGTTTAGTTGGTAGAGACTGGAGATTTTGTAAACGGTGTCCCAAGGGTAATGAGAGGGTATGGAAGACACGTTCCCATGGATGAGAGAGAAGGAAAATGCCACTGTAACCTGTAGTTGTAGGTGTCTCAGGACTCAGGGGGCACTGAACTAAGACCAGGCTATTCAATGGATCGTCACCTCACTCAGTGAGAATCAGGGGCTTAGCCTGGGTAAGCCAGAGGAGAGGCTTGGTTCCAGGGCTTTCATAGAGGTGAGAGGGTGAGAACCAAGGCCTGTAAGAGAGGGCTCTCATCTGCAGGGAATGGTTGGGAATGGGGTCACAAAAGGGTGACCTAAAGGGCCGAAAGGAGCTGTGGGATCACAGGCAGCTCCAAAGGGAAGATGGGAGAGCAGGGCAGAAAGAGGCCCAGTTGGGGGAGGGGGTCAGGTGAAGAGGGCCAGCTGTAGTCTTGAAGACTGTAACTGGGGTAGCTCCACCTCAAGAGTACCAGAGGAGTGCCAGACACTCAGCAGTCACTTTCTCAGACTCAGGGAAATCTTTACACTGACCAAAGGGGAAACTTACCTAATTGCCTCTGGTGGATGGGGTGCTGAGCAAGCAATGAACTGGAAGGTGTGTCTGTTGTAGGTGGACTAGAGATGAGGGTCAGGGTCCTAGTGCAGTTTAGGCCTCTAAGGGGGAATTCAGGCATTAAAGAGTGCCTATCCAGGGTTTCAGTACCAAATATAAGCATTACAACCCAGAAGGAAAGGAATCCAGACAGGCAGGAGTCAAAGAATACCACAAAATTACACTGCACAACAAACCTCACACAAGAGTTTTATTGGGAGGAGAACTCCCCCTTCCCCCCAGGAGGATGGCTGCCTCTGTGCAGGTGAGAAACAGCAGGGAACTGAACAGAAGGCAAGGTTTATATAGATTTTTTTGTGGAGGTGGCTTGAAACTTTGCAGGGTTGGGATTGGTGGGATTTCAAGTCCAGAGCTTGGACTTTTTACTCTGTAGGGCAACAGCTGATAGGTAGGACAGTTAGAGTGTTCCACAGAGTGAGTAGAACCTGGCAGTTGGAGGAATGAAGAGGGGGAGGGCAGGGGCCTGGCTACTGGTGTGACTTGAGGGACTTCCAAAGGCATGGCAGTGGGACAGTGGGTGGAAACAGAAGGAGTGCCAATAGTGTGGGTCTTTGGGTTCCTAAACCGAGGGAATGGAGGAGATCTGAGGACAGGTGGAGGACTCTTTTTTTTTGAAAGTAAATTTTATTAAATTATAAAAGTTTCCATTTCCGCCCCTCTTCCCAACACCCTCCCACTCCCCCCACTCCCTCTCCTCCTCCCTCTTCGTCCCTTAGGGCAGTCAGGGTTTCCTGCCCTGTGGGAAGTTCAAGTTCCTCCCCCCCTCCCTCCAGGTCCAGGAAGGTGAGTATCCAAACAGACTAGATCCCCAAAATCCAGTATATGCAGAGGAAACAAGTCCCAGTATCATAGTCAATGGCTTTTCAGAAAGACTTCGGGCCAGCCACATTCAGAGAATCCGGCCAAATTCCGAGAATCTGGTTAGATCACGTCCTTGTTCAGTCCCAGTCCAACTGGCCTTGGTAAACTCTCATTAGATCCGTTCCCTTGTATCAGTGGGTGATAGCATCCCTCGCAGTCCTGATTTAATTTTTCATGTTCTTCCTCCTTCTGCTCCTCATTTGGACCTTGGGGGGCTCAGTCCGGTGCTCCAATGTGGGTCTCCGTCTGTATCGCTGTCCTTCGCCAGATGAAGGATCTATGGTGATAAGCAAAATATACATCAGTATGGTTATGGGCCACGGCCGGTTCAGGCACCCTCTCCTCTGTCCAGAGAACAATCTGGGGGATCTCTCCTTGGACCTGGGATCCCATATATAATCAAGTCTCCTGTAAACCCTAAAATGACTCCCTTAGTTGAAATATATTCTTCCCTGATCCCATATTCATCCTTCCTCCCTACCCCCCCCCCATCCCAGGCCACCGAGCTTTCCCCATTCCTCCCCTACTCCCTTCTCTCTAACCCTCTCCCCTTCCATCAACCCTCCCACCCCCCTCATGCACCTGAGGTTACCTGGGACTCTTGTCTATTTCCTACCTCCTGGCGGATAGCTAAATAATCTTCATCAGGTTCATCTTCTTATTTAGCTTCTCTAGGATCACGAATAATAGGCTCAAAGACCTTTAATTATGGTTAGAATCCACTTATGAGTGAATACATACCGTGTTCCTTTTTTTGGGTCTGGCTTACCTCACTCAGTAAAGCGTTTTCTATTTCCATCCATTTGCATGCAAAATTCAAGATGTCATTGTTTTTTACCGCTGAGTAAAACTCTAATGTCTATATGTTCCACACCTTTTTTAACCATTCTTCTATTGAGGGGCACCTAGGCTGTTTCCAGGTTCTGGCTATTACAAATAGTGCTGCTATGAACATAGTAGAACAAATGCTTTTGTAGTATGTTAGGGAATCTCTAGGGTATATTCCCAAGAGTGGAATTGCTGGGTCCTGAGGGAGGTTGACTCCCAGTTTCCTGAGAAACCGCCACACTGATTTCCACAGTGGCTGCACGAGTTTGCATTCCCACCAACAATGGATGAGTGTTCCCCTCACCCAGGTGGAGGACTCTTACCTTTTATCAGCAGTTTTGATTGAGATTGCTTTGACCCTGTAGATTGCTTTTGGTAGGATGGCCATTTTTTATACTATTAATCCTACCAATCCATATACCTAGGAGATCTTTTCATTTTCTACCTTCCTCATGAATTTATTTCTTCAGGATTTTTAAGTTTCATCACAGTGGTCTTCCACATCCTTGTCTCAGTCAGTGTTCTATTGCTGTGAAGAGTTGCCATGGTCAAGGCAGCTTTATAAAAGAAAGTATTGAATTGGGGGCTGGTTTACAGTTTCAGATGTTTAGTTTGTTAACATCATGGCAAGCAGCATGGCTGCACGGGTAGAGCTGGAGCAGTATCTGAGCTCTACATCCTGATCTGTAGGCAGCAGGCAGAGAGAGAGAGAGAGAGGAAAAAAGAGAAAGGGAGTGGGGAGAGACTAGGCCTAGAGCGGGCCTTTGAAACCTCAAAGCCCACCCAAGTGACACACTTCCTCCAACAAGGTCACACCTCCTGATCTTTTCAAACAGTGACTAAGCATTTCAATATATGAGTGTACGGGACCATTCTTATTTAAACCACACTTGGATAAGTCTGTTCCAAGATATTTTATTTTTTTTTAAGGCTATTGAGAGTAGGATTGTTTTGCTGATTTCCTTCTCAGTATGCTTGTTATTGATGTATGGGCTGGCTATTGATTTTCATATGTTAATTTTGTATCTTGTCACTTTGTTAAGTGTTTATTAATTCTAAGGGTTTTCTGGTGAAGTTTTTAAGATTTCTTATGCACAAAATCATATCATCTGCAAATAGATTTACTTTTCTTTTCCTGTTGGTGAACCTTTTTGCTTCCTTCTTTTGTCTTACTGCTTTGGCCAAGACCTCAGTACCTTGTTGAATGAAAGTGGAGATGGTTGTTGTCTTGTTCATGGTTTTAGTGGAAATGCTTTGAGTTTTTCCTCATTTGATATAATGTTTCCTGTAGCCTGTATGTTGAGATATGATGGTTCTTCTGAATTATTTTAGGACTTTTAATATGAAGGGATGTTAGATTTTGTTAAAAGCTTCCTCCTCACCCCCCCCCCCCCCCCGCTTCTTTGGTGTCTGGGCAAGACTGGGGAAAGAGTTTCCTCCTTCCCAGAATTCTCCTGTTCTCATTGCTCTACCTCTACTTCCTGTCTTGTTGTCCTGCCTATACTTTTTGCCTAGCTACTGGCCAATTAGCATTTATTTAAAACATAATTGACAGAATATAGACAATTCCCCCACACCACTTCCCCCTCTTTTTTTTTTTTAAGGAAAATATCCATAGTTTATTTTTTGGGAATGTGGGTGTATTATTCCAGGCTACTTCCTGCTGGTTAGGGGTGCTGATAATCTTATGGGGACCTAAAGAAAATTTTGAATTATGATCAAGTCCTGACTGTAGTATCCTGTGAGGTGGCTCAACCCTGATTTGCTCATGTCCCGGGACTGGGTTTGCTCCTGGCTTCTGCTCCTGTGGAGCTTGTTATCTCTGTGTCCTAGGTAGCTGGTTCAGTCCCACTCTGGTTCCGGTGGAGATCGCAGACTCTTAACATCTCAGGCAGCATATTGAATCTGTTCTGGATGTAGAACTCTGACATCTGGGCCATCTGTTCCTACCGGAGGATTCTCAGGTGGTCTTCCTTGATCAAACCTGATTTTAATTAACTCAGAATGAATCCACAGCCTATCATTTCCTGTGAAAGCAAAAGCAAAATCTCTTCTCCAAAGTGACATACCTTTTGACTTCAATTTTGAAGTTAAGGTATTTTCAAAATATCTTTCTTGGATTAATTCAGCAGCATTTATAAGCAAATATCTTTTAGCAGCTGTTGTTCCTTCCTCAGCATTCAAACAATTCAAAGAGAGCATAACAACATACAGTATCAAGATTCTCTGCGTATTTTTCATCTTTATGTGGCTTTATTTTAGCCTCTATTTCTTTTATTTTACTTTTTGGTTTTTTGAAATAGGTCCTCTGTGTATCTTTGTCCTGGAACTCATTCTGTAGACCAGACTGTCCTTGAACTCAGAGATCTGCCTATCTCTGCCTCCCAAGTGCTGGGATTAAAAGTGTGTGCTACCATGCCTTGAACTCATAGAGATCTGTCTGCCTCTGCATCCCAGGCATTAGGATTAAAGGCATGTGCCACCAAACCCAACTATTCTCTTTTTTATTTTAAGGACTTTAACCTTTTTATTTACTCTCTCAAGCTTGCATATAATTTTAAACACATAGTAAACCATTTAGAGTTTTTTTTTAATCTTTGAATCTCTCTTTATTGGATCTCTCTTTCTCTTTTTCTGACAACATGAGTCTTTAATTTGCTAAGCAGTATGGGTAGGATTAAAGCTGTGGCTTTGACGGCTGGATCCAGCCCATTCCTTAGCTTTCTGAGATTCCAGGCTCATGCTGGAGCCATGTGTATTGCCACAACTCTATGGTGTTTCAAGGTCCTTGCCAGAAAGCAGGCTGCAGCAGTGTGCTCACAAACTGCACTCAAATGCTTTGTAGTTGGACTGCCTGCCTGAAAGAGTCAGAGTTTGCCCTGGCAAGACGGCCCAGAAAGCCAGCATTTTTTATTTTTTTTATTAATTTATAAAAGTTTCTACCTCCGCCCCTCCTCCCAATACCCTCCCACTCCCCCCACTCCCTCCACTCCCTCTCCTCCTCCCTCTCCAGGCCTAAGAACAGTCAGGGTTTCCTGCCCTGGGGGAAGTTCAAGTTCCTCCCCCCCCTCCAGGTCTAGGAAGGTGAGCATCCAAACAGACTGGGATCCCAAAAAGCCAGTACATGCAGAGGAAACAAGAGTCCCAGAGCCATTATCAGTGGCTTCGCAGACAGTCCCAATATTAGCCACATTTAGAGAATCCAGTTTGATCACATGCTCGTTCAGTCCCAGTCCATCTGGCCTTGGTGAGCTCTCATTAGATCAGTCCCCTTGTATCAGTGGGTGAGCTCACCCTTCACGGTCCTGATTTCCTTGTTCATATTCTCTCTCCTTCTGCTCCTCATTTGGACCTTGGGGGCTCAGTCCAGTGCTCTTATGTGGGTCTCTGTCTCAATCTCCATCCATCATTGGATGAAGGTTCCCTCTGATCCTGACTTCCTTGTTCATGTTCTCTCTCTCTCCTTCTGCTTCTCATTTGGACCTTGGGGACTCAGTCCAGTGCTCCAATGTGGGTATCTGTCTCAATCTCCATCCATTATCGGGTGACGGTTCCCTCTGAACCTGACTTCCTTGCTCACGTTCTCCCTCCCTCTGCTTCTCATTTGGACCTAGGGAGTTAAGTCCAGTGTTCCAATGTGGGTCTCTGTCTCTATCTCCATCCATCGCCAGATGAGGGTTCTATGGTGATATGCAAAATATTCGTCAGTATGGTTATGGGCCAAGGCCAGTTCAGGCACCCTCTCCTCTGCTGTCCAGGGAACAACCTAGGGAACTCTCCTTGGACTTGGGAACCCCTCTAGAATCAAGTCTCTTGCAAACCCTAAAATGGCTCCCTTAGTTGAAATATATACTTACCTGCTCCCATATCCATCCTTCCTCCCTCCTCCCCATCCCATTCCCCCAAGCTTTCCCCAGTCCTCTCCTACTCCCTTCTCTCTAACCATCTCCCCTCCCCCCCCGTGCACCAAAGGTTGCCTGGCAATCTTGTCTACTTCCAGTATCCAGGAGGATAACTATATGATTTTCTTTAGGTTCACCTTCTTATTTAGCTTCTCTAGGATCACAAATTATAGGCTCAAAGACCTTTAATTATGGCTAGAATCCACTTATGAGTGAGTACATACCATATTCCTCTTTTTGTGTCTGGGTTACCTCACTCAGTAAAGCGTTTTCTATTTCCAACCATTTGCATGCAAAATTCAAGATGTCATTGTTTTTTACTGCTGAGTAAAACTCTAATGTATATATGTTCCACACCTTCTTTAACCATTTTTCTATTGAGGGGCACCTAGGTTGTTTCCAGGTTCTGGCTATTACAAATAGTGCTGCTATGAACATAGTTGAACAAATGCTTTTGTGGTATGATAGGGCATCTCTTGGGTATATTCCCAAGAGTGGAATTGCTGGGTCCTGAGGGAGGTTGACTCCCAGTTTCCTGAGAAACTGCCACACTGATTTCCACAGTGGCTGCACAAGTTTGCATTCCCACCAACAATGGATGAGTGTTCCCCTCTCTCCACATCCTCTCCAGCATAGACTATTATTAGTGCTTTTGAGTTTAGCTAATCTGACCGGTGTAAAATGGTATCTCAAAGTTGTTTTGATTTACATTTCCCTGATCGCTAAGGAGGTTGAGCATGACTGTAGGAGTCTTTTGGCCATTCGAAGTTCTTCTGTTGAGAATTCTCTGTTCAGATCAGTACCCCATTTTTTAATTGGGTTAATTAGAGTTTTAGTGTCTAGTTTCTTGAGTTCTTTGTATATTTTGGAGATCAGACCTTTGTCTGATGAGGGGTTGGTGAAGCTCTTCTCCCAGTCGGTAGGTAGCCTTTTTGTCTTACTGACAGTGTCCTTTGCTTTATAGAAGCTTCTCAGTTTCAGGAGGTCCCATTTATTCATCGATTCTCTTATTGTCTGTCCTACTGGGGTTCTACCTAGGAAGTGGTCTCCTGTGCCTATGTCTTGTAGTCTATACTTCCCACTTTCTCTTCTATCAGGTTCAGAGCGGTCATATTAATGTTGATGTCTTTAATCCATTTGGACTTGAGTTTTGTGCATGGTGATAGATATGGATCTACTTTCATTCTTCTACAGGTTGACATCCAGTTATGCCAGCACCATTTGTTAAAAATGCTATCCTTCTTCCATTGTATACCTTTAGCTCCCTTATCGAAAATCAGGTATTCATAGGTTTGTGGGTTAATATCTGGGTCTTCTATTCGATTCCATAGGTCGACTTTTCTGTTCTTATGCCAATACCAAGCTGTTTTCAATACTGTAGCTCTGTAATAGAGTTTGAAGTCAGGGATGGTTATACCTCCAGAAGTTCCTTTATTATATAAGATTGTTTTGGCTATCCTGGGTTTTTTGTTTTTCCATATAAAGTTGATTATTGTTCTCTCAAGGTCTGTGAAGGATTTTGATGGGGATTGCATTGAATCTATAGATTGCTTTTGGTAAAATTGCCATTTTTACTATGTTGATCCTCCCAATCCAAGAGCAGGGGAGATCTTTCCATTTTCTGATATCCTCTTCA
The DNA here is from genome assembly GCF_982192425.1 of Myodes glareolus. Classification (NCBI taxonomy): domain Eukaryota; kingdom Metazoa; phylum Chordata; class Mammalia; order Rodentia; family Cricetidae; genus Myodes; species Myodes glareolus. The sequence goes on along the minus strand of NC_142035.1, from coordinate 33,971,470 downwards.
ATTTCTTTCTTCAAAGACTTAAAGTTCTTGTCAAATAGGTCTTTCACTTCCTTGGTTAGAGTTACCCCAAGGTATTTTATGCTATTTGTGGCTATCGTGAAAGGTGAAGTTTCTCTGATTTCCCTCCCTGCTTCTTTATCCTTTGTGTATAGTAGGGCAACTGATTTTTTGGAGTTGATCTTGTACCCTTCCACCGTACTAAAGGTATTTATCAGCTGTAGGAGTTCTTTGGTAGAGTTTTTGGGATCGCTTATGTACACTATCATATCATCTGCAAGCAACGAGAGTTTAGCTCTTCCTTTACGATTCGAATCCCCTTGATCCCCTTATGTTGTCTTATTGCTATTGCTAGAACTTCAAGCACTATATTGAAGAGGTATGGGAAGAGTGGACAGCCTTGTCGTGTTCCTGATTTTAGTGGAATGGCTTTGAGTTTCTCTCCATTCAGTTTGATGTTAGCTGTCGACTTGCTGTAAATAGCTTTTATTATATTTAGATATGATCCTTGTATCCCCAATCTCTTCAACACCTTTTTCATAAAGGGGTGTTGAATTTTGTCAAATGCTTTTTCAGCATCTAATGAAATGATCATATGATTTTTTTCTTTCAGTTTATTTATATGATGGATTACATTGATAGATTTGCGTATGTTGAACCAGTCCTGCATCTCTGGGATGAAGCCTACTTGATCATAATGGATAATTTTCTAATGTTTTCTTGGATTCAGTTTGCCAGTATTTTGTTGAGAATTTTTGTGTCGATGTTCATGAGTGAGATTGGCCTGTAATTCTCTTTCTTGGTTGTGTCTTTATGTGGTTTTGGTACCAGGGTAACTGTAGCTTCATAAAAAGAATTTGGCAATGACTCTTCTGTTTCTATATTGTGAAATACATTAATAAGTGTAGGTATTAGCTCTTCTTGGAAGTTCTGGTAGAATTCTGCAGTGAAACCATCTGGTCCTGGGCTCTTTTTGGTAGGGAGGTTTTTGATAACAGCTTCTAATTCTTCGCGACTAACAGGTCTATTTAGATTTTTCACGTGGTCTTGATTTAACTTTGGTAAATGATACTTATCTAAAAACAAGTCCATTTCTTGTACATTTTCCAACTTTGTTGCATATAAGCTTTCATAGTAAGATCTAATGATTCTCTGAATTTCCTCTGTGTCTGTGGTTATGTTCTCCTTTTCATTTCTGATCTTATTAATTTGCGTGTTCTCTCTCTGCTGTTTGATTAGTTTGGCTAGGGACTTATCAATCTTGTTTATTTTCTCCAAGAACCAACTCTTTGTTTTATTGATTCTTTGGATTGTTTTCTGTGTTTCTATTTTGTTGATTTCAGCCCTCAATTTGATTATTTCCAGTCTTCTACTCCTCCGGGTGAGTCTGCTTTTTTTTTTTTTTCCAGAGCTTTCAGGTGTGCTGTTAAGTCCCCAATGTGTGCTTTCTCTGTTTTCTTTAATTGGGCACTCAGTGCTATGAACTTTCCTCTTAGCACTGCTTTCATTGTGTTCCATAGGTTTGAGTATGTTGTGTCTTTATTTTTATTAAATTCAAGGAAGACTTTAATTTCTTTCTTTATTTCTTCCTTGACCCAGGGGTGATTCAGTAGTTGACTGTTCAGCTTCCATGAGTCTGTAGGCTTTCTGGGGTTAGAATTGTCGTTGAATTCTAACTTTATTCCATGGTGATCCGACAAGACACAGGTGGTTACTAATATTTTTTAAATATCTGTGGAAGTTTGCTTTGTTACCGAGTATGTGGTCCATTTTCGAGAAGGTTCCATGAGCTGCAGAGAAGAAGGTATATTCTTTCCTATTTGGGTGGAATGTTCTATAGATGTCTGTTAAGTCCATTTGATTCATTACCTCTATTAGTTCTCTTATTACTCTGTTGGGTTTCTGTCTGATTGACCTGTCCATTGGTGAGAGAGGTGTGTGTGGTTTGATGACTGCCTTGAGTTCTAAAAGTTTTTCTTTTACATAAGTGGGTGCTTTTATATTAGGGGCATAGATATTCAAGATTGAGACTTCCTCCTGATGAATTCTTCCTGTTATGAGTATAAAATGTCCGTCTCCATCTCTTCTGATTGATTTTAGTTTGAAGTCAATTTTATTTAGAAATTAGAATGGCCACACCTGCTTGTTTCTTAGGTCTGTTTGCTTGAAAAACCTTTTCCCAACCCATTACTCTGAGTAGATGTCTGTCTTTGTGGTTGAGGTGTGTTTCTTGTAAACAGCAGAATGTTGGATCCTGTTTTCATATCCAATCTCTAAGTCTGTGCCTTTTTATAGGTGAATTGAGTTCATTAATATTAAGTGATATTAATGACCAGTGGTTGTTGACTCTGGTTTTTTTTTTTTGTGTAGTAGAGTTTGTGTGTTTCCCTTCTTTGAGTTGTGCTTGTGAAGGGTCGCTAGATGTCTGAGTTATTGTAGGCAGTGTTGGCAATGTTGGATTCCTTGAGTTGCGATTTTCCTTCTAGTACTTTCTGTAAGGCTGGATTTGTTGCTGCAAATTGTTTAAATTTGTTTTTATCCTGGAATATTTTGATTTCCCCATTGATAGTGAATGATAGCTTGGCTGGGTATAGTAGCCTGGACTTGCATCCATGGTCTCTTAGTTTCTGCAGTACCTCTATCCAGGACCTTCTGGCTTTCATGGTTTCCATAGAGAAGTCCGGTGTAAGTCTGATAGGTTTACGTTTACAAGTTACTTGATTTTTTTCCTTTGCAGCTCTTAATCTTCTTTCTTTAATCTGTTTGTTGTGTGTTTTGATTATTATATGGCGAGGGGATGTTTTTTTTTGATCCAGTCTATTCGGTGTTCTGTGTGCTTCTTGAACCTTAATAGGAATATTGTTCTTTAGGTTGGGAAAGTTTTCTTCTATAATTTTGTTGAATATATTTTCTGGACCTTTGATCTGCAATTCTTCTCCTTCTTCAATTCCTATTATTCTTAGATTTGGTTTTTTTATTGTGTCCCATATTTCCTGAATGTTTTGTGATGAAAATTTGTTGGATTTGCCGTTTTCTTTTATCAGAGCGTTTCTTTTCTCTATGGTGTCTTCAGAATCTGAGATTTGTTCTTGTATCTCTTGTATTCTATTATTGGTTATGCTTGCTTCTGTAGTCTCTGTTCGTTTACCTAGCTTTTCCATATATAGCCAGCCCTCGGTTTGTGTTTTCTTCATTGTCTCCATTTCAGTTTTCAGTTCTTGAACTGTTTCCATTACCTGTTTGATTGTTTTTTCTTCGCTTCCCAGGGTATCGTTTATAGATTTACTCATTTCTTCAAACTTTTTGTTATACTTCTCATCCATTTCTTTACTCATTTCTTCAATTTTTTTATACTTCTTTTTGTTATACTTCTCATCCAATTCTTTAAGGGAGTTATTCATATCCTGTTTAAGGGACTCTATTGCTTTCATAATAGCACCTTTTTCCACTTCTTCTGGCTTGAGGTGTTCAAGTCCTTGTATTGTAGGGTCGCTGGAATCTGGTGTTTTCATGTTGTTTTTCAGATTGTTGGAGGAGTTCTTGCCTTGGCGTCTGCCAATCTCTTCCTTCAAATGCTCTCTATTGGATCTTCTGATACTGGGTCAGGTTCCCTTGTTGGGCAGGGACCTCACTGACAGAAGGCCTACCTTTCCTCAGGCAGGCTATTGAAACACAGGAACTCCCTCCTGCTGGGTTGCACTTACAGCCCAGTCCCAGGGAGCAAGGCAGATGAGCTGGAGAATTTTATGGCCCCAGGGGGAAGGGAGGAATAGAGGAAGGGGTACCTGAGTTAAAGCTGGGATAGGAGGTGGGAGAGCTTTGCAGGGTGGAGCCACCCCTGCAGAGTGACCAGGGAGTCAAGGGGGACGGGGAATGTCTGAACTCCTCCTTGCCAGGCTTCTGCTATGGGTCAGGAGCAAACTCACCCTTCTGATGGATCTTATGCTACAGGATCAGTGCCCCTTGCTGGCCAGGAATCAAAAGCCAGCATTTTAAAACTGTGCAGCTTTTTTCCTGCTATGGCTCAAAACTGAAAAACATGTGGTCAGCTAAAAAAACAACACTATCTAAGTGTTTTGTGTCAGGACCTCTTAAAGAGCTGCAGGGTTTTGCAGCTAAAGCTGAGTCAGATAGCCTCTCTAGCAAGCAAAGCAGATCAGAGAAATTGCTGCTACCAAGAAGCCATGCTTTACTCTATTTTTTTCTGTCTAGAATTACTTCCCAAGCTCTCTCAGGTTTTATGTGAATGCAGTTGTCCATGTGGGTGCCATTCTGTAACATGAGGGCCTGCTTGTTGGGGTTTATGTCCTGCCCAGTTCCCATAGCCAGTAAGGTCCCAAAGAAAATCACACAGAGGTCTACATAAGTTATAAACTGATTGACCCATTAGCACAGGCTTCGTAATAGCTCTTATAACATATATTAGCCCATTATTCTTATATATGGTAGCCAGATGGCTCAGTATCTTTTTCAGTGGGGCAGGTCACATCCTGCTTCTTTGGTGTCTGGTTAAAAACTTTTCTAATCTATCAAGATGACTATGTGATCTTTGTTCTTGAGACCATTTATGTAATGTATAATATTTATTGATTTACATATGTTGAACAATTCCTACATATCTCAAATAAAACCAGCTTGATCATAGTGAATAACCTTTTTTGATGTGTTCTTAAATTTGTTTGTAAATATTTTGTTGAGAATTTTTGAATCTGTGTTTACCAGGGATATTGGTTCGTAATATTCTTTTTATGTTCATCTTTATTTGATTTTGGAATCAAGGTAATACTAGCTTCATAGAAAGAGTTTAGTGATTATATTAATTAGTTCCCTGTGACTGTGATAAAATATCAGGACCAAGAGCAAGATAAGGAAGAAAGGGTTTTTTGGCTCACAGTCATATTGTTGGGATAGGCATGGCAGCAGGCAAGGCTAGACATCTTGTTAGAAGAAGGAAGCTTGACTGGTCAAAGCTTCATTGACACAGGCAGCAGAGAGAACTAACAAGAAGTGAGGAAAGGCTCCAAACCCTCAAATCCTCCCTCCTCCAATGACATATGTTGAGCAAGGTTCCACCTCTTTATGGTTTCTTAACTGCTCTAAGAACACCCAACTACAGATCAAGTTTTTATATATAGGAACCTATGAGGGACATTTGTCTTTCAAATCACAACAGTGATATTCCTTCCTTTTCTATTTATATACTACATTTTATTCTGTATTTTTATATTACCTACCTTTTATCTATCTATCTAATATATATATAATAACATTATAATACAACATAGGTGTTAGTTCTTTGAAGTCTGATAAAATTCACCAGTGAATCTGTCTGGCTGTGGATGTTTTTTAGTTACAGGATTTAAAAATTTCTGTTTTGACTTCACTACTTATAGACCTGTTTATATTGTTTATCTCATCTTGGTTTAATTTCCAGGCCTAATTCATTTTTTTGTTTATATTTTCAAATTTATTGTAATGTATGTTTTTTCAATAAGACATAATAACTTTCTCAATTTCATTGGTATCTATTGTAGTGGTGCCTCTTTTTATCTCTAATATTATTAATTTGGGTCTTCTCTTTCTTTTGTCTAGTTTGGATAAGAGTTTATCTATCTTTCTTATTTTTTGGAAGAACCAACTTTTAAATTCTATTGATTCTCTCTATTATTTTCTTGTTTCCATTTTATAATTTCTGTTCTGAAATTAATGGTTTTTCCCACCTACTGATTTAAACTTTGGTTTGTTCTCTTTTTTTTTCCAAAGCTTTGTATATCATTAAGTTATTCATTTGCTTTCTCTCAATTTTGTATGTAGGTTCCTAGAAGAGTAAACATCCCTGTTAGGACTGCTTTCATTGTAGCCCATAGATTTTGGTGTATTCTATTTTCTCTCTTCCTCCCTTCCTCCCTCCCTCCCTTCTTTCCTTCCTTCCTTCCTTCCTTCTTTCCTTCCTTTTTTTTTTTTTTGGCTTTTCAAAACAGGGTTTCTCTGTCACAGAACTCACTTTGTAGACAAGACTGGCCTTGAACTCACAGAGATCCTCCTGCCTCTGGCTCCTAGCACTCGGATTAATGGCCTGTGCCATCACTACCTGGCCTATTTTCATTATTATTTGGTTCTAGGAATTTTTTTTATTTTCTTCTTGATTTCTTCAAGGACACATTCATTGATCAGTACTGTGTTGTTTAATCTCCATGTGTCTGTGTTCTGGCTTCTCTTGTAGACTTCATTGTGATCAGACAAAATGCAGAGATATTGAAAAGTTCAGATTTTCATTGTATTCTTGAGTCTTGCTTTGTGTTCTAATATATGATGTTTTAGAGAAAATTCCATGTACTGCAAAGAAAAAAAATGTGTATTTTGCAGTGCTTGGATGGCATATTCTGTAGATGTCTGTTAAATCCATTTGATCTATACTATTTATTTCACATATATGTGCATATATGTTTTATATATCTAATATATATTACAGCATTATAAACTCTATATCTATCTATCTATCTATCTATCTACCATATATAGTTGTTGTTTGGATGGATTGTAATTTAGTGAGAGTTGGGTATTGAAGTCACATATTGGTATCTTGGTATTATTTTATCTTTGTTGGATTGTTGTAGTTTCCCCTGTCTTATCTTCAAACTGGAATTTTCTGTTCTCTCCATGGGCCATTGTATTGCTGAGACTTCCCACAGAGTTTTTTTATCTCCAGATTTTCAGATTGACTTTTCTTCAGTATTTCTATCTCTTTGCTGAATTCCTCTTTTGTGCCTTGTTTAGCTGTATGTGTCTTTGAACATACTCATAATCATTATTTTGAGTTTGCTATCTGTAATTTCATCTTACTTACTTACTCACTAGATAGCATTATTGCAGAATTAGTAATTTTTTTGAGAACTTTGTTATCTTGGCTTTTTATGTATCTTGTTATTGTACTGAGATTTATGCATCTGGTGTTATTTCTTTGTTTTTTTTTAAACAGCTTTTTTATTTTAGTTGAAATATTTGTAGTGCTCAAGTGGGACATGTTTGGATGTGGCAGATTTGAGTGTAATCTAGAAAGAAGTTCCGCAGTCCAGGAGTTCAGGGTGCCTGGTCAAAACTCTGTATTGTTCCACCAGTGGAATGGTAACTGTGAGAACAGCCAGTTGGATATTACCACTGTGCAACTGTTGTGCTAGCCAGTTAATCGTGGTAGTCCTTTTGACTTCAGCCACAGTTGGAGGATGAACATTCTAGGACAGTATGGAGCACACTGGGGTTTTAGTAAGAGTAGGATTGAGAGGGAAGTAGAGTGGGTGAGGGTAGGCTTGAATATTGGATTGAAATGAAAAAGAAAAGGTGAGTAAGTGGCTGGGGATGGTTGGAGTGCTGCTGGAGCCCACAGATTCCGGAGATGGTCAGCTCTGTGGAAGGCTGCAGTTAAGGAAAAGAGGAATAAGAATGAGAAAGGGAAGATGTAGCAATAAGAGGGAAAGTATTTGAGATAAGGGTGAAGAGTATAGAAAACAGTGCATACAGTCAACTGGGCAAAGAATCACACAAAACAATCCTAAAACTTAACTGAAAAATGCATAGAGACAAACAAAACCTTCATGAACCATAAATGCAAGAGTGAGATCAAATACTAGAAAGTAAGAAATAAAAAAATGTGTATGGAGTGAATGCTGGCATAGCTACGTTGAACTAGAAGGTGAAATTATCAGATCCCCCTGGCTATAGCAGGCTCCACCTAGTGCTGTGTCAGGGACGGGTGGAGGGGAGCTGTAGTCTGCAGTTTCTGTGTCCCATGTGATTATGGTGTGTGTGCGTGTGCATGTGCGTGTGTGTGTGTGTGCTGTGTCAGGGACGGGTGGAGGGGAGCTGTTGTCTGTAGTTTCTGTGTCCCGTGTGTGTGTGTGTGTGTGTGTGTGTGTGTGCTCGCGCGCGCGCCTGTGCGTGCGTCTCCTTTCCCGATAGCTCTCTTGGACCACACACTCCGCCTTGACTTCTGAGCCTGAAGGTCCAGTGTGTGTGAGGAGCAGTGCATCCCTTGCAGTTTCCACTGCTTTCTTGTAGTTTTGGTGACTATAATCTTAAATCCACTGATGACTGCTATAAATTAGAGGGCCTGTCAGAAAGAGTTAGAGAGCACACCTTTCAGGCTGGACTGCTGTTACCCAGAATGGCGGTGAGGAAATGAGGCATGGCTCATTGATGCGCCTGTATCACAGCTTTTGTGAGTGATGGAGTCATCCGAGCATCTTTCTTTGGAAGTATGGAGTTTGTTGGTGGCCTTGTGATTCTTCAGGTAGCTCTCATTGCTCTCTTTCCTCATAGGGTTCGAAAGATTTTAAATCTGCGTGTGTTTGAGGACGAGAGTGGGAAACACTGGTCCAAGAGCGTGATGGATAAACAGTACGAGGTGCTGTGTGTCAGCCAGTTCACCCTCCAGTGTGTCCTCAAGGGGAACAAGCCCGACTTCCACCTGGCGATGCCCACGGAGCAGGCGGAGAGCTTCTACAACAGCTTCCTGGAACAGCTGCGCAAGAGCTACAGGCCAGAGCTCGTCAGAGGTAGGTGGCAAGCTCAGGCGGTTCCGTGGTGGGACCCCTAACGGACTGTGGGGCCTGGGCTCACGCTGAAAAACAAAGATGCCAGAGTAAACAAGGTCTTGGGTTCAGTTCCCCAGCATCAAAACAACATCCCCTCCCCAAATAAAAAGATACAAATACAATTAATTATAAAAATGTTTTCAAGGTTTATTTTGAAATTATATGTGTGTGTCTGTGTAGGTATGTGCTTGTGAGTGAAGGAGTGCACACAGGTCAGAAGTGCATTAGATCCTCTGAAGCAGGAGTTGCACACAGTTGTGAGTTCCTGACAGGGATGCTGGGAACTGAACCCCAGCTCTGTACAAGAGCAGCAAAAGCTCTTAAGCCCTGAGCCATCTCTCTAGTCCTGTAGACTTATTTTGATTTGGTTTAATATATATATAGAATATTATGGCATTAGGCAGGTAATCAGTACAAAAAGTTCTGAGATTCTATATCTATCTATCTATCTATCTATCTATCTATCTATCTATCTATCTATCTATTTACCTACCTATAAAACATATTCTATGTATGTATTGAGGACAAGAGTGGGAAACACTGGTCCAAGCGCATAGTAGATTAGCAGTATCAGGTGCTGAGTGTCAGTCAGCCAGTGTGTCCTCAAGGGAACACATATGTATGTTTTATGTGTGTGTGCGCACACACGTGTATAAAAAGTGTGTTTGTGCACATGTATATAAAAAGTCCTTTTTTTAAAAAAAAAAGAATAGTAGACTTCAGAGGCTGGAGAGATAGTTTAGTGGGTCAGAGTGCAAGAGGACCCAAGTTTAAATCTCAGCACCCACATGGAGAAGGTGAACATGGTCGGGATACAGCTTAGAGGTCTTGATTGGTTCACTTTCTCTGTTAAAGAATTAAAAAGCAGGAAAAATCTGAAGCACAACAGGTGTTAGCAGAGAAATCTTGAGCACTGCAGACAAAATCAGCAGTTGAAGCAAACCATGGGGGTGAGAAAACACACACATAACAGACCTACAGAGAAAAAGATTCTGCAAAGCAGAGGGGGAATCAGGAATCTGAAAATCTCTGGTGGGGACTCTTTAAAGCCTTTGAAGAGTTTTTCTTCACTAATTTAGGGTTGGTCAGTTTGAAGAACGCTGGGATGGTTGATTGGCCTAGAATTATTGTGTGCTGGGTGAAGGGGAATGCTCACACAGCGGGGACTCCCTTCCAGACTAGGCACAGACTGCATCCAAACACGTTTTCACTGAGAGATCCTTTATTAAACTGGGAAGAAAAGTTACAGTGGGCTTTCTGACTCAGGGAGAAAAACAGCAGCAAATGGCCTTGCAGGTGTGGTTTTTAAGAGGAGGAAAAGGGGAGGTCTGTTAGAATGGGCTAGGATTCTGTGGTGAAGGAGAGGGGGATAAATAAGAAGGGGAAGGGACCAAGGGGAAGGTGGCAGGGACATTGACCCTGGAGGGACAAAGGACTGCCTCTGGATAGAGGGGAGACAGACATGGACTATAGGCACATGGTGGTTTCCCCATGTCAGGATGAGGTGTTTAATTTTATTTGGGCATGTTAATTAGTTCAGTCAAAGGGGGTTCTGATTGCTGGACTTTGGTAGTCAGCCTCAGGAAGGAGGCTGGAAGTGGCCAAATAAGGGAATAGACCTTGGTGGCTAGCTTTAGGAATGTAATCTAATGGTTTTTAGCCAGGGAGAGGGAATGGGGAGTAGGGCAAGCCCTGCCAGAGCCACATGCTCCAGCTGGTGTCCCTTCAAGTAGTCCTGATCCCCCACTCCATCAGTAGGGGCTGCTGCTGGGAGACAAAAAGCTACAAAGCCTTTGTTTAAGCTTTTGTGTTTAAGGCTTTTGTTTAAGGCCTTTGTGTCAGATCAGGAGGGTGAAGAAGAAGTTGACCATTTTCTCCTAACTGTGGAAGCCTGCAGCTTCAAACCTTTATTTCTTTATTATTGTTGCATGTATGTGGGTGTGTGTCTTTTAATTCTCGTCCTTGTAAAATGTGTCCATTTGTCATGAAGAAACATACACAGCATTTTTGTGCTTTAAATCAAATCCCAGCCTTTCTGGGTTCTGATGGAGCAGAAAAGTTCTGCCTCTTCTGGAAATGGCCTCCTTTAAACTCCATTCCTGAGGCAGCTCGTGGCTACATCTCTGGGGTTCTCCGACCTAGCTTTGCTATGAACTTGCTTCTTCATGGAGTGAGCGATAAGTCAGGTCCTCTGAGGAATGACTGCTTTGCAGAGCCGAGGACTGGGAACCCTGAGCATTGTCTTCCCTGCTGCTTGCTGTTCCTGCAGTCATCGCACTTCCGAGAAATCTCTGAGATATTTCAGGGGCGCTTTCAACGGGGGAGAATTGACACTGCTTATGAAATGCTTGACTGAATGCAAAACAGCGTTCATCCAAGTCCTTAGAGAGGAGTGCTTCATGTATTATTAGATGCTTTCAGTTTTGAAGTGGTATGAATTTTTATCCAGGACATTATATGAAGGGCCTGAAGTGGTGTGCTGTAAACAGTGTCATTTTATAATGGGTCATAATTTAAACACATGAGATATGATCAGTCTAATTACTTTTATGAAACATGACATGATTTTTTAATCAAAAAGTGCAGAGTTTTAACCAAAATCTTTGCAACTTTTGGACTTCCAGAAGGGCTATGGTTTTGTTATCAGAGCTTCTCTCTCTTCTGGCCTTAGTTCTTCTCCAGCCTGCGATGAGAAGAGTGCAGCGTGTTTCCCATGCCTGCCGCCTTTGATTATTTTTGAGAATTTGTCTTCCAGCTTCATGGGAAGCCTTTGAGCTGAAGAGATGTAGGAAGGCAAATCAACTACTGAATACATTTTCTTTATTTTAGCATTTTTTTCAGGGCCACTTCAGCAACTTTAAAATGGAAAGTAGTTTAACTACTGTTAAATTTTTTTCTCCACTTCCTTCTCCTTTCACAGCTGAGCATTTATTTTACATTTCTAACTTGGTCTTTCACATTCCCAGTGAGTGTCCATTGGATTACATACATTTTCTTGACAGTCAATAGCCCTTCCCACTCAGACCAGCAGTGGTTCATGTTAGGCAGTGAAGTCTATTGTTTCACTTCCCATTGTTTGTGATGGTGCTCTAACCTGAGCTCTCCCTCTGCATCTACATAGGATGGTTGCCCCCCTGGGCAAGCTAGTTATGTTACCCCTACTTTACTATTGTAAGTACATAGCATGCCAAACTGCATCTCTTATTAGGAGCTTTGGATCTTCTAGGCCCTATGTAAAGTAAACACTTCCCATTGTTTATTCACTTGCATTTTCACAACAAATGAAGAACCAGTCTGTCTCCATTTTAGGCTTTAAGAGCCATCTTATATTAAAGACAAACTGGGTTCATCCCTGTTTATGATTGAACCTGTTTCCCAAGGATTGGGCTACTCCTCAGCTCTAACCTTAACTACACATGGTTCTGCACTGCCTGTTCCAGGAATGGCGGTCATGTCTTTGTTTCAAACAGTTGTTTTTTTTTTAACTATCTTGCAACCCTACCTTTGTTTCAAAAGGGATATTATGTCTACCTTGTTATGCCCACCTTACAGCCATGTTTTTGTTTCAGGAAGTCATCATTGTTATGATGTTCTGCCCTTGTAACCGTGCCTATTTGCCTCCCAGATCTGCCATTTGGAAGCCCCCTGCCCCTGAGCTGTAAAAACTTTGTCTTCCGCACATCCACAGCTCACCTCTTGAGCCCTGCTTTTAGGGGGAGGCAGTCCATGTTCTTGAGTTTAAAAAAACTAGCTTTAATTAATTGCTTGCTTTAACTAATTTGGCCGTGATGATTTGGATGGTGTTCCTCCATCTTTGGGATTAACAGAACCCTATTAGGTGGACAAGACATTGCCATCATTTTACAGAGGAAGAAGCTAAGTTATATCAGAGAACCTATGGGAAGCTACTCAGTGAAAGACAGAGCCTGGGACCAAGTCAGCATCCATCCCTAGAGGCTGATGTCACTGATATGATCAGTTCACTGTGAATGAACACCTGGCCTCCCTGACCTTCTCTCCAATCCTTATGCCTTCATCAGGTCTATGGGGACTTTTCTGCCCTATGTGTAGAATTCAGTGAATATGTTCAGGGAATTCAGTGAAGGGTTAGAACCTCATGAAGGTTTTGTAAGAGAAAACCTGGTTGGTCTTTTAACTGAGAGGTGATGTTTACCCAAGATTTTAAGTCTTCTTTCTGCTGCTAGATATTGTACTATTTCCACTTAGGTAGCTGTTGTGATTTCTCTATCAGTGAGATATTGTCAAGCAAGCCTGGTCCTGAGCTAGGGACAGAGCACAGGAGGCAAGAGACTCTCCTTTTCTAAAGCAACTTACAGCCTATGTGGAAGAGAGACACTGAGTGAGTGGGGCACACCCTTGCCGTAGTACATGTTCCGAAAGCTTCATGTTCTGCAGAGCTGCTGAAACTCCCAGTGCTTGTGGGGAAAATGGGAGAAGAAGCGAACTGCTGCCATGGGTGGGTGGTAGTGTACACCTGTAATCCCAGCACTTGGAAAGCAGAGGAAGGCAAATCTCCGTGAATTCAGGCCCAGCCTGGTCTACAGAGCAAGTTGCAGGACAGCCATGGCTACACAGAGAAACCTGTCTTGAAAAACTAAAAAATACCCCCCAAAACCAAAAACTAAAAACTGGAAAACAAAACCAAAACCAAAACCAAAAACCCAGCCAACCATCAACTAACCAACCAACGAAAAAAAAAAAAAAACAAAAAAAACAAAAAACAAAAAACAAAAAAACAAAACAAAACTAGATAACCCACCTCTCCAAACTGCTGAGGACTTGTGATTGCACTGGCCAGCAGGAGTTGCTTCTTTATCATTTTCATAAAGTACAGTGGAGCTTCTGCCAGACCTGAGAGCTTTCTCCTTCCTCTGCAGATGGTTGTTTTATTCTTGCTGTACTGCCCTCATTGCCTAAGAAACTCACCTCTGCTTTGATGTAGGCAGTGTGGTAAATGTACTCATCATTAGTACTTTTTTATTTATAGACATGGTTTTGCTACATAGCTCAGATTGGCCTAGAACTTGTTATCTTATTGTCTCAGCTTCCCTTTCTCAAGTTCCGGGGTTCTAGGTGGTGCACCACATCTGGATTCTGGATTCTTTCTTACTTATCAGTACGTATAAGGAAATTCTCACTTTAGAAACCGTTGTCATGGGAGCCTCCTATAATGACTGGTGCTCATGCCTTGAGCAGGCATAGGTGTTAAGGAGGCCTGGCTATGGTCTTGACTTTTTAAAAAAACTTTTTATTGATTCTTCGTGGATTTCATGTTATGCATCCTGATCCTACTCATTTCATTATCCCCTCGCATCTGCTCTCTGCCCTTGCAACCCCCACCTCCCAAATAACAACAAAATTTTATAGAACAACTAAAAACCAATCAACCAACCAAACAAAAAATTCTTGGCATAGAAGCTGTAGTGTGGCCCAGTGAGACACACGTTGTATATCTTTACTCCTAAGTGTTCATTGCTGTGAGTCATTGGCCTGGTTGGAGGTATCTGGCTTTTGCTGTACTATTGATAATGGGCCCTCACTTGTACTCTTGGACAGCCTGTTGTCCTGTGTCATGGAGACCCTGCAGTTTTGGGTCTGTAGAACTGGCCCCTTCACATGTTCCTGCAGATCAAAGAGGGTGGATGTTGGGTGGGCCAACTCATAGCCTTGCTTCTGGGTCTGGGTGGTGGTAGCCGGGTTGGTCAGCCAGCCCGCTTTCTCTCCTTGTCACCACACAGGTGAACTCTCTAGCACTGCCTCAGCTAGCTCACCCAATGCTACTGGCAGCAAGGGGCGGGGCAAATTCTTCTGCTCTCATGTTCTCTGGTCTGGCTCACTCACATCCATACCACTGGGGCCAGAAGGGAGGGAGTGTCAAGTCTCCTGATGTCATGTTTTCAGGGCTGGCTCACCTGCCTTTGAGTCAACAGGGTCAGCTCTAGTGCACTGCCCAGGTGAGTGGTAGGGCCAGCTCTTCCCGGTGCTGCAGCCAGTGAGGGGCTACTCTTTCAAGACTCAGGAACCAGCTCTTGCCGCCTGCAGTAAGTGGTGAGCGATTTGGGGGTGGTATCTCTCCCTGATATCCACCCTGTGACAGACAGTGGGGCTAGTTCTCCTCTCCTGCTTTCAGGTCAGTTCACCCCTACCCCTGTCAGTGAAGACAGTTCTAGTGCGTTGCCCAGGTGAGGTGCAGGGCTCAGTCTCTGAAGTGCTGCTGTTGGTGAGGGGCAGGGCCAGTTCTCCCGAATGCTTCAGCCAGTGGTGGGGGACAACTCTGTGCAGCCCTATCCTTACTGCCTTCAGTGGTAGCAGGAGCCATGGACTTTAACATAGACTGTGACTGTAGCAGGGCCAAGGACCCAGGCATGGCTCTTGGCAGTAGCTTAGGCTCGTACACCTCCATGGCTCTGGGTGGCAATGCTTGTCACTCAGTGTAGTAAGGAACTGCGGGCAGGCCTGCTTTTCATCCCACACGGCTCCCGCATGGCTAGCTTAGCCCTGAAAATAACAATACACAAATTGTATTCATTTAAAACACTGCCTGGCCCATTATCTCTATAGAGTTAGTTACTGACTAACTCTCACATCTTGATTAACCCATTTCTAATAATCTGTGTAGCACCACGAGGTGGTGGCTTACCGGAAAAGATTCAGCATGTCTGACCTGGTGGCTGGCTCCATGGCGTCTCCCTCACTTCCCTTCTTCCCAGCATTGTGTTCTGTTTACTCTGCCTACCTTATTTTCTGTCCTATCAAAGGGCCAAGGCAGTCCCTTTATTAACCAATGAGAATCACACATAGAAGGCCCACCTACATCAACTCAGGACTGTATGGGGCCAGCCGTGGCACAGACCTTGGACACCAACATGGCTAGAGGTGGTGGCCTAGATTCTGGATATCCATGTGGCCTTTGGTGGCAACATGGACCACAGACATCGACACGGACTACAGCTGTGAAAGGACCATGGAACCAGACATGGTCCTTGTCCACAGCCCAGGCCTGGATGTCATTGTGGCCCTAGCTGGCATCACAGGTCACCCAGATCAGCATGGCCCCAATGGCAGTGCAGTCCCTGAACGCCAGCATGTCCTTAGATAGCAGTCCAGACCCTGGACTCGTCCTTTGATGGTAAGAGGAGTTATGGGCATCAATCAGACCCTGGCTGTGGTAGGACCACAGACCCAGACATGGCCTTTGGCTGCAGTTTGGGTCCAGGTGACACAATGGCCCCAGGTAGCAACACAGACCACCCAGATCTTTATGCCTCCAGGGTCAGCTTGACCCTTAAAGACCAACATGGCTTCAGGTGTTGGTCCAGGCTATCGACCTCTGCACATGGTGACAGGAGCCATGGACATTTTCAACATAGAACCTGGTTATAGAGCAGGGCTATGGACCCAGACATGGCCCCCAGCAGCATTCCAGGCCCAGGTATTGCCATAGTCCTGGGTGGCAATGCAGGCCTTCCAGCTTGGCATTGCCCATGTGGGGGCATATTCTTCAGACACCAACATGGTCACAGATTATGGCCCAGACTTTGGGTGTTTGCAGGGTCCTTGAAGGTAACAGGAACCACAGACATCAACATGGACCCTCACTGTTGCATCAGGTGCCCTAAGACAGAAACTAGAAATGCTAGGCCTGGAAAGCAGTTCAGCTTTCCTTCTGCCACATACCGTTGGTCCCAGCAGTTTCCCAGCTCACTGGGGAGGGAGATAGGGAGGGAAGCCAGACCTGCACTGCAGGAAGTAATGTCAAATTGTTTAGAGCCATCTCTCTCATCCCACACCCTCGTGCTTTCTTACCGTCTGGGTCATCTTCAGTTGACTGACTGCTTAGAGGAAAAATCCCAGCGTACAAATTTGACAAGTTTACCCCTCTGTTTTAGAATGAGCTACAGTTATGAAGTAGCAATGAAATAATTTTATGGTTGGGGGTCACCACAACATGAGGAACTGTATTAAAGGGTTGTAGCTTTAGGAAGGTTGAGAACCACTGCTCCAGATTGACAGAATGGCCTCTGGGCAAAGTCAGTGGTGGCTTCTGTTGCCACCCAGGGAGTTCCAGCTTGGGATGAATGTTGAAAGCTCATTTGGCAGGGTCATGGAACACCCTCTAAGTTGAGTGCTAAACAGACATTGTTTTATAGTAGTGGAGAAATAAATATTATACCAATGTGAAGTGGTTGAAAAGAAAGAGCCCACCCTTCCAGGCTTCTAATTACAGCGCTGAGTCATGTGTAGCAGGACCTAAGAAGGCCTCACAGGCAAAGCACAAGTTACTATAGTGTAAAGAGCTCCTTAGGTACTTGCTGTAGGGTCTTATCTGTCATGGGCAAAGAGCTAGAGCAATGTGGACAGGCACTAAAGGAGGTGGCAGCATATGATTGGCCAGCCATCTCTGTGCCCTGCATGGAGCATCCATTATGTCTAGGTCTCCTGCAGCTTCATAATGCAAGGAGAAGGTTTGGGAGCCAGGAGACCACATCTAGTTCTTGCTTTGTGGTTAGTAGTTAATGCCTATGGATTCATCTAATTTCCTACCCTTCTTACCACTTAAATCATTTTAGCAGCATGAGTGAACTTTCAGCAGATGCTGGCTTTGGCAGGTACTGTGAGCCGAAGTCATTATTCTGAATATAAATTTAGGAAATTACAGCATGGGTCTGGTCTTTACTGTTTGTGAGTGGCAAGGCTGACTGACTGTGGGATGGTCTCATGCTTCTGTGTGGAAGCTTGGTACAGGTATGACTGATCTTTTTTTTAAATTGGTTAGTGTTTTCGGTCACTCAAATCTTTTCCTTTCCTCTTTGGTGATTGGCTTTCTTATTTATTCCTGCATGTGTTTTTAGACTTAGCTTACATCATCTCATGATTACACTTTAGCCTTCTTCCCAAATGGGGAACTGCTTCTACTTTCATCCTTAATTCCTATCTTTTGACGATTTCTTTAATTGATTTTGCATAGTGAAGAACAACCTAATCTTACAAGTTCCTTTTCTTACCTATAGTACGTGTCTGTGGTGGCCTCAAGTCCAGTGTTGGTGGCATGGTGGAGATTTGGTACCCCTGTTGTCATGGCCTTGTCTGGTGTGATGAAATGAGGACAGGCTCATGAGGGTGATGGCTATCTCATTCATCCGCCCATTTACTAAAGATACCAAAGATTTCTTTTCTAGCTTGTGGCTATCATGGGAGATAGTGGAAACTTTAAGAGGTGGGGCCCAGTGGAAGGAAGTGAGGTCACCGAGGGGCATGCCTTTGAGGGGGATACTGGAACTTAAGCCCCTCCTCCCTCTTTCTCTTTTAAAAAAATATTTTATTTTACTTTGTGTGTGTGTGCGTGAATGATGTGTGTGTGTGTGTGTGTACCCTTGGAGTCCAGGAGAGGTATTTGAGTGTGTGAAGCTGGGGTCACAGTCAATTATGAGCTGCCGGATGTAGGTGCTGGGAACCAAACTCAGGCCCTCTGAAAAAAACAGGAAGTGCTACTGTTGCTCCACCCCTCACCCCATTTCTTCCTGTTTCCCTGAGATAAGCAGCTTTGTTCTGTTATATGCTGTTATTTTCTGCCATGATTCTTTGTCTTGTCACAGGCTCATAGTGGTAGGGCTTAGGGACCACGGATGGAAACCCCTGAAACTAAAGTAAGCCATTTCTCCTTGTGAGTCAAATGTCTCAGGTGTTGTGTTACAGTAGAAGATACCTGACAAACACACTGCCTCTCTTGGCTTCTCTTCCTTCCTGGCCTTATTTTCCTTCATCTTTTTTAAAATCTCATACCCTGAGCTTCCTCCACACTCCTGACCATGAATCGGAGGCCCAGCTCTTTCTTCACAGTCTGTAGTGGCCTCTCAGATTAAATAAATAAGGACAGTACTTATTTTATTTTGTAACTTTCTTTTCGTATTTATTCTTTGTGTCTTTCACATCATGCATCCTGGTTCCACCCATCTTCTGTCCCCTCGCATTTGCTCTATGCCCCTGAACCACCCCCCCCCCCCAAATAAAACAAAATATCATTTAAGACGAAAAGGGAAAAAAAGGAAGAAAGGGAAAATTTCATCGTGGGAATTGCAGTTTGACACAATGAACCATGCAGTAAAGCACTTTAAGGGACAATATTTTAACAGATGAGTGAGGCATAGGTGGGAAGAAACTCTTCACCATTGTATAGTCTCAGTACTTACTCCATGGACTTGGGATGGGATGAGAAAAAAGACTAACTCACTCAGGAGTCATAAGAAGGATCCAGGGTCTGGAAAGACAGAACTATTGACGAATTTGTTGACTTTTTATGTTCTTCACATCTGTGTTTTCCTGAAGAAGTGAATAGTGCATGTGCCTTTTTATCATTCTTCCTTTTGCTGTGTCCCATGGGAATCCACCCAGTTTATGTGTTCTTCATGTTGTTTAGCCTTTCACCCATCCTCTGAGTTAAACATTAACCAACTGTTTTTATTTCTATTTCAATATGCACACACAACCTACTGAATCTGTTTAGTGTTGCTTGTATGTACACGTGTTTAGGGCTGACTGCTCTAGGTTGGATAGCCGAACAGAGGCCCAGTCTCTGGACCAGATTCTCTTCCTCTCTTGGCACTTGATTGCTTGTAGTTCTTTATCTAAGGAACCTTGTGTGATTTCCCATGCCTTCACTGGCATGTCAACTGGTGTTCTCATTAAGTGGGATTTGTTTAGGCAGTCATATTTTTGAGATTTCGTGGTTGTAGCTCCCCTGCCGTGTTTAGAAGATGCTATCTCATGGCAGGCGCCCTGGTGCTTTGGTTCTTACAATCTTTCCTGTTGTGTCTTCTGTGATTTTCCCGAGTCTTAGGTGTAGGGCTGCACTGTAGATGTGTCAGCTGGGAGTGGGCGCCCACAGCCACTTATTCTCCATGTTTTGTTTTTTTTTTTTGAAAGTAAATTTTATTAAATTATAAAAGTTTCCATTTCCGCCCCTCTTCCCAACACCCTCCCACTCCCCCCACTCCCTCTCCTCCTCCCTCTTCGTCCCTTAGGGCAGTCAGGGTTTCCTGCCCTGTGGGAAGTTCAAGTTCCTCCCCCCTCCCTCCAGGTCCAGGAAGGTGAGTATCCAAACAGACTGGATCCCCAAAATCCAGTATATGCAGAGGAAACAGGTCCCAGTATCATAGTCAATGGCTTTTCAGAAAGACTTCGGGCCAGCCACATTCAGAGAATCCTGCCAAATTCCGAGAATCTGGTTAGATCACGTCCTCGTTCACTCCCAGTCCAACTGGCCTTGGTAAACTCTCATTAGATCCATTTCCTTGTATCAGTGGGTGATAGCATCCCTCGCAGTCCTGATTTCGTTTTTCATGTTCTTCCTCCTTCTGCTCCTCATTTGGACCTTGGGGGGCTCAGTCCGGTGCTCCAATGTGGGTCTCCGTCTGTATCGCTGTCCTTCGCCAGATGAAGGATCCCACCGATGGTCCTCTGCTAGCTATTCTCCATGTTTTGACCATCTGCACCTGTCTGTAGTGTTCTCCATCTGCTACAAAAGACAGGTTTGCTCTAAGCATCTATGTAGGGTTTTCTTGTTTGTTTGTTTGTTTGTTTTGGGGGGTTTATTTCTGAATTCCAAGCTTTATTTCATTGTTCTGTCCTTATGCCAGAAGTACACCATTTTGATTTGTAGTAAGATTTGAAATTGGGACATCTGAGTCCTGTTTGTTCTTCTAATAGGTAGAATAGGTAGTTTGATGCTGAAGTTCAAACATGCACAGCCCTACAATGGAGTTTAGCCCCCTTATCCCTGTCCAACTTGTTCCCCTATTGATGTTGGATTCCCCTCTGTATGCTGTGAATAATTGGTTAATAAAGGAGCTGCTTTGGGCCTATTGCAGCACATAATGGGGCAAGGCAAGAATTCCAAGCAGATGGAGGAGGAGAGAGTAGGCGGAGTCACAGAGATGTCATGTAGCGGTGAAAGGACAAAGACGCAAGTCACCAGCCGAAACTTTACCGGTAAACCACGAGCCTCGAGGTAAAATACAAAATAATAGGAATGAGTTAATTTAAGATGTAAGTGCTAGCTAGAAATATGCTTAAGTATTGACCAAACAGTATTGTAATTAATACAGTTTCTATGTGATTATTTCGGGTTTGGGCAGCTGGGAACAAAAAAGCAGTCTCCGTCTACACCCTAGCTTTCTACACATAATTAATTATATTACTTTTTCTTTTTATCTATTGCATGTGCAGATGCAAACTAATGTGAGTGTTTGGCTTTTAATGTAAAAGGTAGCATGCAGTAAGCTATTTTTATCGCTCTAGAGAGTCTTCCCGCACCAGTTTAGCCCGATGTTCTCGCATCTTTTTGGTGTCAACCAGGCAGTGCTTACAGCAGGAGCACACTGCGACTGATTGGTGCTTCTGTTGTTGGATTATTGGATTTTTAAATTTTTGGGTCTTTTTCACCTTTATTCTTTGATGGTGTCATACATTGATGCCACATATCTTGATCATATTCATTCTCACCCTCATAACAACTCCTCCCAGGACCAGACCCATCACATCCTCCTCCCAGTTTTATGTCGCTGTTTTATAACGACTTAGATTTATTTATTTTTTAACCCACTGAATCCTCTTAGTGCTGCTGCTGTGCCTGGGATCATCCACTAGGCACACACAACCTTTGAGTGGCCAGACTCCTAAAGAAAAGTGATTCTTGCCCAGCAGTGGCAGTGCTTGCCTTTAGTCCCAGCACTCGGGAGGCAGAGGCAGGAGAATCTCTGTGAGTGCTCTATAGAGCAAGTTCTAGGACAGGTTCCAAAACTACAGAGAAACCCTGCTGGACCTCCCACAACAAAACCCTGTCTTAAATAACAAAACAAAACAAAACTAAACAGCAACAACAACAAAAACCAAACAAAACAAAAAAACAAAAAAAAAAAAAGGGGAAAGTGATGTTCCAGACCCCAGTAGCCATCAACTGCCATAAACTCTTCAGCGGGGTGAGACCTCAGGATCTTCTCCCTCCTTGCTAGAGCTTAGAACTAGCTTGATCTTGTGCAAGTCTTGTGTAGATGGCCACTGCTGCTGTGGGATCCCGTGTTATGGCCAATGTAGTTCTTGTCTCCTAAGAACAGTAGTGGGACCGGTGAGATGGCTCAGCAAGTGCTTTCTCTGTAATTCTGGTGATCTGAGTTTGATCTTCAGACCCACATGGTAGAAGGAGAGAACTGAATCCTACATATTGTCCTTTGACCTTCATGCCATGCATTCGTGTATACACACACACACACACACACACACAC
Organism: Myodes glareolus; assembly: GCF_982192425.1. NCBI lineage: Eukaryota > Metazoa > Chordata > Mammalia > Rodentia > Cricetidae > Myodes > Myodes glareolus. The sequence continues at coordinate 33,949,581 of NC_142035.1, read as the reverse complement.
ACACACACACACACCGCCAATACAATACTACCTCCAAAGTGATGCAAAAAGTAAATTTGTACATATACCACTTTCTGCGGAGGGTCAATACCCAGGATGGGATTGACAGATGTGCCAGAAGGTGCTGCCCGTTCCAGTCTGTGAGACCCCTTCTTTCGTCATAGCTTTGTCAACAGTGCATTTTTAATTTCTAGATTGCTCTCCACTTGTTGATAAACTCATTGTAGCTTTAATGTGCAGAGTGTGGTTGAACCTTTCTCAGATTATTTTTAGCGTTTTAATTATTTTTTCTGAAAAATGCTCTTAATTGATCTAGTTCTTTATTTCCTGGTTTCACTTTAATTCTCGTCTTTGCATGTCTTCTTCACTTTGTGCTGTGTGGTCTGCTTATTGTGCTGGCTCCTTATTTCATTTAGTTTTTAGTTGTGCTAAATAATAAACTCATGGTCTGAAAATGTCAGAATTTTGCATGGCTCCTTTTTTGCCACATCTGATCCCTTAGCAAGTTGTTCTAGGCTCTCTGCTGACGTGCATGAAACAGGACGCCACTTCTTGCTGAAGCTACTCCAGTCCAAGATGTCAGAGTGTGCCATCTTAACTACCGTGACAGCCTCTCCCTCCTGCTCCAGCTGGGCCTCCTTCAGGCAGTCCTCACAGCAGTTAGCAGTTCCCTGGAGTGGTTTAGGTTGGGAAAGCTTTGAATGGTATGCTTAATTTTCAACAGTAACTACAAGGACAACAGTGTGTGCGTGTGTGTGTGTGTGTGTGTGTGTGTGTGTGTGTGTGTGTGTCTTTGTTCCTGTGTGGGGTAGGAATGGAGTGTGGGGGAAAGCATTATGCCTTTTCAAGGATTGCCATTCTCTTCCTGGGGGGACAGGAACAGATGGAGGGTGTTTCTGAGCAGAGAAACCCTCAGGCCAAGGGGGTTCCCTGTTAGGGAGATAGATGGTCATAGCTCCGGCTGGTCCACCTTTGAGCCTCCGAGGATGTTTCTGCTCTGCATCCTTTGTCCCCTAAAATTCTAACCTGGGTCTTGATGTGAAGCTCCTCTGAGGCCACCAGGCTGGGAAAGACGTATCTAGGTTGTTTCCTATGTTGCAGCTAGCCATCTTGACCAGTTCTGCTCAGCCCAGCAGAAGTTTTGCTGTGAGGTTAAAGGACTGTTTGAATAGAACACGCATCTGACTAAGACATACGAGGAAACCATCTTCAGCGTCAGCAGTGTGGGCATGTATAGAAGTTGAATGTAATCCTCTACCTTTCTTATAGACCTGGGGAGAAATTACAGACCAAGATTAAATTCTTTGTCACATTCCAGTTCAAAGAAGTGAATTCTGAGCTCAGAAGACCCTCCGTGGTTTCCTACCTAGTTCTCTCAGGGGAGAGGTGTCCATGACTGGTCTGATATGGGTTCATTTAGCAGCCATGGCCAACATATTTGCATATTTGTGTTACAAAGGTGCCCTTGTGGGTCCTTCAGAGCTCGAACACTCCAGCATTCCCACATAGGCTCCAGTGTATCTCCTTCAGGAGCCGAGGTGGCCTAATACTTCCTGTGAGGCTCTCTAAGCAGAATGTTGTTAGGGACTGCAGAAGAACACTAAGGTGTCCGAGCAAAGCCCAGTTGTCAGAGACATTCATAGAATCTGTGTCAGACAAGATGTGCTTGTCTGCGGTGAGTCCATGATTCCAGCACCTAAGCTCAGTTAGCATCCTAACTGCCCAGTTGAGGTCAATTTTTGTCCTAGGTGTTTACCAGCCAAATGTTTGTTTCCTTCAGAAACATGTTTTTGACACTATGGTTTGCGTTTGAGGGTGGCCTTTTCCTATAACTTAGCATTGTTTATCTTGGGCCACAGGTGTATCCCCTTCCCTAGTATCTCTTGCCATGAAATCCTGGGTCTGGGACACCTCAATGCTTGGAAGTAGTACAGCTAAGCAGAACACTTTCAGAAGGGATCCTGGGCTTGGAAGAATCTGTAAGGGTCTAGGGTTTGCCCCTCTTGATCCCTCCATGGCCTCCATTGTAGAATGGAGCTCTATGCCCAGGCCTGGCTGTTCTTACTCTGAGGAGTTTGGTTACCCATACTGTCTCATGTGCTGACAAGCCTAAGGAGGCGTCTTTCTTGAAGACTCTGATTTCTGCGGAAGGATCCTAGAGCCCTTGCCACTGCCATTCAGGTTGCTTGGAGCCAGGCATCCATTGCTGTGTTGTAATCATTTTCCCAGTGTGGTCCACTAGTGTTGCCATGTCCTCTGAGGAGGCAGGGATGCTGAGAAGCACGGCTGTCTCCATGGAAGCAGGCTCTGCACATGAGGGTAGAGCTGCTCCAGATGCCAGCAGCTTGCCAGTGCCATTTCCACGAGCTCTGCCTACACAGTCCTGGGGATTCACATCAAAGCCCTGCAGCTTAACCTTTCTGTAACCTGATTTTGAATGCATTCTTTCTCCCCATGCCATTCTTCTGCTTGATTTCTTCATGTCTCAGCCTGTGTACCCAGTGTTGGGTTTCCAGTAGTGACTCCTCCTTCCCTGATTGGACTCTGAACAGATCCAAAGTGGAAGAGAAAAGAAATTCGGGCGCTGAGAACACTTCCTGGGTAGCAGGAAACTGCCTGTAGTGTGGGCTTGGTTCATGTTAGCCCAAGGCTGTTGTCTAGTACCATGTCCCCTGAGTCTTGAGAGCGGGTCAAGTTCCAGTGAGTGGGTCATGGCCATGTTCTGGACAGTAGAACTTTCCCTTGAACCAGGCCAGGAAGCAGCATCACACGCCTCTTGTTTACTCTGCTTTTCTTCAATAACCTCCGCCCTTGGAAAATTGACCGGGCTGGTTCCCAGGTTGTCCAGATGCTATGATGGCCGGTGACAGGCACATTAGCACTAGTGACCAAGGTTTCTTGTTCTCACTGCATTCACAGTGACTGTCCTATTGGGCCACAGGTTGGCAGTGTGGGTCTTGTTGGTATGTGGAGGAAATCAGTTGGGAATTATCTAGAGGGGCATGGGTACCAGCCTCACAAGTACCAGTGAATCCTGATGTGAAGTGCTCGCCTTCCAGACTGCTTGGGAGGGACCTTAAGCAGCTGCTGTTTGAGACCAGTTTGTAGATGCTGGGCCCCAGTTGGTGTTTTCGTGCCTGAAACATGTGGCATAGACATGTTTGACACGTGCTTGTCCTGCAGCTCTGGGTGGAGTCCTGAGACTTATATTTAAGAACAACTCAATTATATCACCGCATGAAACCAGATGTAATTCTGTAGATATGTTCTTGTCTTTTATTTTTAAAAGTGTATTTATTTTCCCTGGCTAGTATAATTTTTCTTAGGGACTTCACCCTTTGATCTGGACTGGAAAAAAAGTTACCATTTTAAGACCTATTAAAACCTGTCTTTGGATTTATTGTGTGTACAAATGGAAATTCAGATAATAGTTCTGTTCCCAGCTGAAGAAAAACAGGAAAAGAAAAATCATTTCTCACCACTTGGAATGAGAACTATGGTGAAGCATGCGCCGTATATCCTGGCAACAGAAATTCAAGGTTGGAAATCATTTCCTTCCTCCTGAGTCTGCCTGCAGCTTCCCTGAGGAGTGTAGATGGTGAAATTTGCTACTAATTGTAGCCATAATTTTAGCATGCAATTAAACACATGATTTCCTTCCCAGCTGATGTCTTTTTAGCTAGTGCGACACAGATAGAAGAAGGCTCGGTTGGTCTGAGTGGCCACCTTAACCCCTGGAGGTCATAGGAAGTCACTACTATTTGGGCACATTTGGCTCCCCATCAGGAACCAGCTTACCCTGCCTATAAAGATGGCAGGCTCCTTGGGTGCTTTTAATGCTGCCTTAGGATTGCAGTTTGTGCTCTGAAGAAAGCCAGTGTTGATGTGTCTGTTTTGCTCAGTCCTCGTGAGACTAAGGAGGGAGTAAACTGGGTGGGAAGAACCAGAGGGGAAGACTGTGGTGTGGTGGTGGAAGCCATGGTTCCCGGAGAACGATTCAACTTGGGTCAGGCAGAGGGGATGGATATGAAGAGGCATTACCAGATTTGGGGCTAAAATGGCCTCCCTCTGGCTATGCCAGTTTGCCTTCCCAGCATGGACATGGCATCTTATTCATGCTGTGTGTCCATCTTGGTGTTAGCAGATCTTTCTTGCCAGTTCATTTGGGTAGGCTGTAATATCGGTGCTGTTTACCTGCCTCTCCCTCCCCCACCCTTCACGAAGCTGGCCATTTTATTCTGTGTTGGCTGGTAGGCCCCGTTGCCCAGGTTTTTTATTACATTGTTGTACATGTAGTCTTTGGACAGATAAGCCTGGGGTCTCCAACTCTTAAATTTTTTTTTTGATTATTCTTTCAGATGGCAAGTTTGGTGCCTACATGCAGGTGCACATTCAGAACGATGGACCAGTGACTATAGAACTGGAGTCTCCTGCTCCTGGAGCTGCTAACGCTGACCCAAAGCAGGTGAGCCTGAAGTCTGGAGACTGCCATGGTCTCCTGGGTAAAATGGGCCCTGGCTTAGCCTTGGTCTCTGCAGTAGTCCTCGTCTTGAAGCAAAGGAAACACCTCATGGCTGCAGCCTCATATTTATTTTCGCTTTCTCAAGAATGTGTGCCACAGTCACTCCTGAACTTGTGGCAGGCTTGACTGTGCAGAGAAAATGTTCTTAGAAAGGTCTGGTTTTTCCTTTTGGGCTGTTCTTGGACTAGGCGTCATGGCACCCAATTGCCACTCGGTGGCAGCAGAGCAGCAGCCCTGGCCCGCGTGCTCAGTCAGAGTGGTTACCTGGATTGGGTTTTGTCCAAGGTGTGGGTAGATGAGCCACTCAGGATTCTCTTAAAATCTTCATTTTTCTAAAGCAACATCTGACCTGGATTTACTGCCAACTTTATAAGTGTTCAGGAAAAATGTAATTAAAATAGAGAAAGGAGATGTGTGATCGTCCTTGTAAACTTACATTGTCCCTTTGTGCTTAACATTTACAAAAGCTTTAATTAATGTATCCACTTGATCGGGACATGAGTCACTACAGGCGGTGGGTTGAGGTGTGCTTCCGCTCCTTCTTCCTAGCATCCTTTCCTTGCTAGGATGCTGTAAAGTGGACTAATGAATTCATCTGGGGGAGCCGTGATGGAAACTTGGGGCTGAGTAACTGGTGTGGAGCAATGGTTTTCTTCTGTAGAAAGCCAGTGTTAATACTTTATATTGGCTGAGAAGTAGGACCATGTGTGCAATAGCATCAAGGTTCAAAATGGACCTGAGGGTGCCGCCATTACCGATAACATTCTATCTGTCTGTCTGTCTGAATGCTTTGTCTGTTTGTACACCTGTATGCCAGAAGAGGCATTAGAGGCATATGTGGGTGCTGGGAATTGAACTTGCGGCCTCTGGAAGAGCAGCCATTACTCTTAACTGTGAACCGTCTCTCCAGCCCTTACTGAATAACATTTTAAAAAATAACAAACAAAAAGAATCCACATGGAAATGCAAGCTTTGAGGTAATTGGAGACTTACAGGAAAGCCAACCAGAGCCCTAGTGTAGTCTTTACTTTTAGTGATCGACGTACTGAAGTTAACATCGATAAGATACTAATAACTACATGTAAGCCCTATTTGAACTCACCAGCCCTCCCTCCCTCTCTCTCTTCCTTCTTTGATGCAAGGTGTCACTTTGTAGTCCAGGCTGGTCTTGAGCTCCTGGTAGTTCTCTTTCCCCAAGTCTTCTAGATGCCAGGATTATAGGCCTGAGCTACCATGCCCAGCTGTCGCTGTCACTGCCTCCTCTTCCACGTCATCTTGGCTAGATCTTCTAGGGAGGTGGCACTACACGCAGTTTCACTAGTGTCTGCTTAGCTGTGCAGTGTTCCACATGGTGTCTAATTGCAGTTGTCTAGTCTGTGCCAGTTCCTTGGTCTTTCCTTGTGTTTCACGACCGTGGCACTTTCATATGTGTTGTATGTTTTATAAACCGTTTCTCTCTCTTTTTTTTTTTGTGGTTACAGCAAGGCATTGCAATGTGACAGGAGTCTCAGCCTGTGATCTTGTTCTCCTAGTGCCGACTGAGGAGGTGTATGGCACTGTTACGTCTCACCACAGTGATGCTGACCTTGCCACCTGGTCAAGGTGTTGTCTCATCTCAGTGTTGTTAACTTTGCCTTCTGGTCAAGGTGGTGTCTCACTGCGGTGATGTTAACCTTGCACTGGTTAAGGTGCAGTCTACCAGATTTTTCCATCCTTTGTGAAATCCTTACCCTTCCCTTATCTGTCTTTCTTCTGGTCGTGGCAGACATTTCTTTCTTTGCAGGGAAAGAGGTCAGCACATAGTACCCATCCTGCTGTTCTTCCCCTACCGCCTTCTAGTCCAGCAGCAAAGCTTCTCTTCTGGGCCAAGGTCAGCCTCTCCTTTTGGGCCAGAGCCAAAGTGAAATGGTAATAAGGACCCTGTTCAGAACGACTTGGGGTGGTTTCCTTTGTGCCACCTGGCTCCTGCAGTAGCAGCCTTTCCCTTCCTGTGTAGCTCTCTTAGAGTCAGAGGTTCCTTAATTAGGAATTCAGAACTTTGTGATGTTTCTGGGAAATGATAATATGCTTGAAAAAGAAAAGAATTTCAAACTGCTCCTTGAAATTAGACCCTTTGTGGCGGTAGAGGTCACATCCCATGCAGCCAGCCTGGCTTGGACTAGACTCCTCCCTTTCCGTGCTCTTGGCAGCCTTGCATGCTTACCCATCACCTTCTTCTTACTGGGTTTCCCCTCCTCTGGCGCTGGGAATTGATCCCTGTGTCTCATGCATGCTAGGCCTTCTTGGTCTTCCTTCAGCTTTCAACTGTACTTAGATACCCAGAGTGAGTTCACCAATGTCTTCCGCCTACTCTGCCCTCAGAGGGCTCATGGTCTCCACTGCCTGCTTGCTGGCCTGCTTCATGACAGCTTTCATGCCCCTTCCTTGTCCTTCATCCCAATCATTCCTGCCTCTGTGATCTCCTTGGTCCTGGAAACCACTCTTTACAATTTGGCAATGTGTCTGGGTTTTCCTCCTGTTTCTGGTGGTTCCTTTGGTTTTACGTGATTGCTAGTGTGTAGTTTTGATGTATTATTCTGCTTTAGCTGTATTTAGGGAAATTTTGGTTATGAAGCTTTTTTATTCATTCCAAACAGTTTTTTGAAATGGCATGTTGTACACCTGTAGTATGTACCATACAAAACCCACAAAGACCCTTATAGAGCCTCAAATGGTGTTCTTCAACCATCTGAAGAAATTATGTTGATTTATTAGGTTAAAGAAGACTTCCTGCGTCCTTAAGGTTCTTTCTGTTTAAATTCATGTATTGTCTAATTTCACATCTGTAGCTTTTCCTGACCCTAGAAACTCATGCAGATGTCCATCCTCTGGCTCTCCAGCAGGTGGCGCCAGCGGGCACAGAAGGGCCAATGTGACCCTGGTGCTTTCCTCTGCTTGTGGCCTCCCGTTGCTTTTCCCTTTCAGCTAGAGGGGCTTCCTCTCCCCGCAGACAGTGTCTTGGCTTGCTTCTGTGTGGACAGAAAGAGCTCAGCCAAATTTGTTTTACTGATAGAAAAACATGTGTTTCTGTCAAGCAAGCTTTTAATTCTAAGTGTTTTATTTCTCTATTCCAAATTTCTACAATTGCATTATGGAAAAACCATTTGTTTGGCACATTTCTTTGTTACCGAAAAATTATTCTTTTGGCCAGTTTTTAAGAAATATCAACTCCGTCAGCCATCTGTGCAGATGAACAAGGTGTGTGTGTGTGTGTGTGTGTGTGTGTGTGTGCAAACTTGTAAATGCCTGTGTGTGTGTAAGCTTGTGAGTGCCTGTGTGCCTGCATGTGATGGTGTGCTGGGTACTGTGAGGAAGGGGCAGTCATGCATGACCCCTGATCCTTGCTCTCAGACATGGATTCAGAGTAACATAAACCAGGAAGTTCAGAGAGCACGAAAGAGGTCCAGTTAGCATAGAACCCCACAGGGAATGTCACAGCCACACAGCTTAAGCTAATTCCAACCCTTTATGGCCTTCAGAAAGCATGTATGTAGTTAACCCTAGCTGGAGGGTCTCTGTGGCCTCTACGGCAGCCCCGTCTGTCCTGCACTGTCTTACTAGCCTTCCTGCTGCTGCACTCACTCGTGTTCCCTCTCCAGTCCAAGAAGAGGACAACCAGGCTGGTTTCTCAGAGGAGGAGCTTCTCGGTGCCCTTCCCAGGCACTGCCACACTGCCTTGACGATTACTTCAAGGACTTGTTGCCATCTCCCAATATCTTCTTGCTTCTCTGCTTACCCCCCGCTTCATTCCTCCTAAATTGTGTGCACTGTATCTTGTTTGCTGCTGTGCTGCAGGAAGTGTGTCAGGGATGTCTCACTTGAGTGTGCAGGCGTGGGCTGTGCTGCCTGGGAATGTCCTTAGGTCTTTTTTTTATTTATAGAAATATGTATTATATTGAATACATAGTTCAGATATAAAGAGTTCTTTAAAAATTTATTGACAATTTCATGTAATGAGTTTTGGTCATTTTTACCCCATTATCTTCTCTTATCTCCTTCCCTGCCCTGATGAAACCCTTCTTCCCAACAAGCTTCTCACCTGTGTTTGTGTACATGTGTGCATGTGTGTGTGTGTGTGTGTGTGAGATACACTGAATTTGGTTGCTTGCATAGGCATGAATGAGCATGTCTCCTGGAGCATGAACAACTTAGCACACCCAGAAATAACACTCCTTTCCCAGCAGTCATTACCTGCCCTTTTCCTTTAATGAGTGGTGGGTCCTCACAAGCTCCTCCTTATGGATTGTCTTGAGTTCTAAGTCAGCTACTGCCATTATCACTGCTACTGAGCTGGGCCAGCCTCCAGGGAGCAGGAGGTCTCAGCTGACATTCATGATGAAGAGAGAAGGGATTCCCAGTTGTTTTCAGACTTGCACTTGAAGTGAAGGTAGCTTCTTGTTTTCAGGAATCCCAGGGCTTTATTAACGGGTAATGAATGGGCAAAATTGAGCTGGTAAAGGTAGCAGCACTTTGCTTGCTTTAGCCGGAACTCTGCTTGTTTCTGGGACTGGCCACTGTAACATCTGTGCCATTCGTACAGTCATATCAATAACATGCCTGTCTATTTTATAGGCTGCAGTATGGGTCCCATGATATAGTGTGGTGGTGGAAAGAGGCTGGAAGAAGAGCATCCATGTTTCCTTTGTATGGCATTTGCAAGGGTCTCAGGCTGTGCAAACTGAGTGGGAGCTGCTTCCTTAATGCCCATTGTGGGAAAACAGGATTCTAGAGCATCCTGATGCTTACACAGTGTGTGGTTGCAGATGCATAAGTTCTGCAGATGCCTAGATGGTAGGAGATGCACACCCTCGCTCACTGTCCTGGAGGAAGATACTTTTCTTGTTTTAAATTTAAGTGACCTTTCCTGAATGGGGACTATTTTCCTGACCCTCACGGAAGGGGGTGAGAGCAGATGGATATTTCTCCTAATGAGGCAGGCATTGGGTAATGGAAGGGTTCTGCTCTGGGGATCAGAGCCCTCCCACTTCATAATATGACCATTTTATAATATGACCATTTATGTTCTTATTTATTTACTCTGATTGAAAACTTGACTAAGTAGAAACACTGGAAAAAGCTAGAAAAATGAAACTAACGTGTCTTTGCATTAACTCATGTGATTATTGACAGATTATTGGAAGAGTTGGCTAGTGCAGAATGGTGCCTTAAACTTTATGGAGGTTTTAATTCTATGCTTCTTTGAGTACTACTGTTGCTTTGCCTATAACTTTCTCTGTATGATTCTCAGCCAGTGTCTATCCCTGTGCCTGGACCTTCAGTGTAGAACCTGACACATTTGTGGCAGGCGTCAGGAGGATCTGGAGGGAATGTGTAGGATAGACCAGGGTGAACTTCTCATTGTTTATCCTTCTGGCGAGAGGAGCAGCCTTTAGTCAGTGCTATGGGGCTCAGGTGATGCAGACAGGCTAGGGCAGTGCAGCTTCTGCCAGACAGCCTGGATCTGGTGTCCAGACAGTCTGCCCTTTTGTGGAGCTAGAGTTGAGGGTCCTATTCAGTGAGGAGTGCTATCCAGAAGGAAGAGTTGCCTGGGGGCCAGTTTGCCTTTTCAGGAAGAAATGCTTCTGTTCTCCTTCCTGCTCTTTTTTTATGCATGGCCTCTAGATTAGGATCCCTTGGCTCTTCACAACAGGCTCTGGTACTTGACTTGCCCTGGGAGGATGCTCGCAGGTCCAGGTGCTGACTTGGAACTCAGATCTTGCTGTTTACTCACAGTGCAGTAGTCTGTCCTGACACCTTAGTTTGTTGAAGAAATACTGGCTGAGTTTGCATTATTTATGCTTCAGTATTTTGAAAGCATTGATGTAGGGGCCTGGGAGTCGCTCCTCCATCACACAGTTTGTGTGTTGCTGTTGTGCAGTGTTTGTCATGGCCAGCGTTCTGGCGGCACTGGTTTCTGGATCTAGCCTGCTCTGTTGAAAGCCTCCCATCAGGGCGAGGCTAGCGACTGTCTAGACCTCTCTCCGCACGAGGAAGTCTGCCTGGCTTTTAGTTCTTTTAGCCTACACATCTGCTCTTCTGTGAGCTATGAAATCATAACAGCCCTGTGGGGAGTAGGTCAGGTAGTGGGTGGGCTCCTGATCATCCTCAGCTCTGCCCATTGCCAGTACAGTCAGGTGTCCACCAGGCCTTTTCAGTACCCAGCAGAATGCCTACCCATGAAATACTATCCCACAGTTGGAAAGGCTGAGCCCACTGCATGTCTCCAGGTAGACTCTCCTCCTGGGGAGAGTTGCCAGGTGTCCCTTTTGTTTTGACCTTTTTTCAAAAAATCGCATTTATTTATTAATGCCAATCCCAGTTTCCCCTCCCTTCTCTTTCTTTCTCCCTACTCAGCCCCTACCCGCTCCTCAGAGAGGTTAAGGCCTCCCCTGGAAGACAACTTTGTTCCACCACCTCGTTGAGGCAGTACCAAGGCCCCCGCTGTTACCCGTGCCTAGTCTGAGCAAGATATATCTCTCCATAGAGAATGGGCTCTACAAAGTCAGTTCATGCATTAGAGTTAGACCCTGGTCCCACTGCCAGTGGCCCCATATACTGCCCAAGCCACACCACTTGTATTCGGGGGCCGGGGCCTACTTTGGTCCTATGCAGGTTCCCCAGTTGTCAGTCCAGAGTTCGTGATCTTCCACTAGCGTGGGTCAGCTGATTCTGTGGGTTTCCCCATCATAGTCTTGATACCTTTGTTCATATTATCCCTCATCCCTCTCTTCACCTGGAGTTTGGCCCAGTGATTAGCTGTGGATCTCTGCATCTGCTTCCCTCTGCTTCTGGAAAAGGGTTTTAGCTTCTCTGGGGTTGTGGACTGTAGACTGATTACCGTTGCATTATGTCTGGTATCCAATTATGAGCGGATATGTACTATTTGCCTTTCTGGGCCTGGGTTACCTTATTCATAATGGGTTTTTCTAGTTTCTGTCCATTCATGCAAATTTAAAGATGTCATTGTTTTTTATTGCCATATAATACTCCATTGTGTAAATGTATGACATTTTCTTTATCAGTTCTTCAGTCTAGGAGCATTTAGCTTGTTTCCAGGTTCTGGCTATGATGAATAATACTGTTATGAACATGGTTGAGAAAATGTTCTTTTAGTATGATTAAGCATCCTCTGGGTATATGTCCCCAAATGATATTTCTGGGTCTTGAGGTAGATTGATTCCTAATTTTTTGAGAAATTGCCATACTGATTTCCATAGTGGCTGTACAAGTTTGTACTTCTACTAGCAATGGAGGAGTGTTTCGCTTACTCCACATCCTCTCCAGCATAAACTGTCATCAGTGGTTTTGACCTTAGCCATTCTAATTAGTATAAGATGGTATCTTAGAGTTGTTTTGATTTGCATTTTCCTGATGACCAAGGATGTTGAACATTTCTTTTTTTTTTTTTTTTTAGTAATTTTATTAAATTATAAAAAGTTTCCATTTACGCCCCTCCTCCCAACGCCCTCCCACTCCCCCCCTCCCTCTCCTCCTCCCTCTTTGTCCCCAAGGGAAGTCAGGGTCTCCTGCCCTGTGGGAAGTCCAAGTTCCTCCCCCCTCACTCCGGGTCCAGGAAGGTGAGTATCCAAACAGACTGGATCCCAAACATCCAGTATATGCAGAGGAAACCAGTCCCAGTGTCATTGTCAATGGCTTCTCGGAAAGACTGCAGGCCAGCCACATTCAGAAAATCCGGCCACATTCAGAGAATCTGGTTGGATCACATGCTCGTTCAGTCACGGTCCATCTGGCCTTGGTAAACTCTCATTAGATCCGACCCCTTGTATCAGTGGGTGATAGTATCCCTCGCAGTCCTTCGTCATTTTCTTCCTCCTTCTGCTCCTCGTTTGGATCTTGGGGGGCTCAGTTCGGTGCTCCAACGCGGGCCTCCATCTGTATCGTCATCCAACGCCAGATGAGGGATCTCTCTGGGAAGAACTGCTCAGCAGGGCAACAGGGCTAGCTGGTCTTCCCAGGACTCAGGAGACCTGAACATTTCTTTAAGTGTTTTTCAGCTATTTGAGATTTTTCTGTTGATGATTCTCTGTTTAGATCTGTACCCCATTTTTAAATTGGATTATTTGGTAGTTTGATGTCTAGTTTCTTGAGTTTTTGGTTTATTTTGGAGATCAGTCCTCTGTCTGATGTGGGGTTGGTGAAGATCTTTTCCCATTCTGTAGGCAGCTGTTTTGTCTTGTTGACTGTGTCCTTTGCTTTACAGAAGCTTCTCAGTTTCAGGAGGACCCATTTATTTATTGTTTCTCTCAGTATCTGTGCTACTGGTGGTTATATTTAGGAAGTAGTCTCCTGTGCTAATGTGTTCGAGGGTGCTTCCCACTTTCTCTTCTATGAGGTTCAGTGTGGATGAATTTATGTTAAGATCTTTGATCCATTTGGACTTGAATTTTGTGCATGGCGATAGGTATGGATCTATTTACATTCTTCTACATGTTGACTTCCATTTATACCAACACCATTTGTTGAAGAAGCTTTCTTTTTTCCATTTTATGTTTTTAGCTTCTTTGTCAAAAATCAGGTCTTCATAGGTATGTGAACTAATATCAGGATCTTCAATTCGATTCCATTGGTCTACCTGTCTTTTTTATTTTTTATGCCAATACCAAGCTGTTTTTATTACTGTAGCTCTATAATAGAGCTTGAAGTCAGGGATAGTGATGCCTCCAGATATTCTTTTATTGTATAGGGTTGTTTTGGTTACCCTGGGTTTTTAGTTTCTCCATATGAAATTTAGAATTCTTTTTTCGAGGTCTGTGACGAATTATGCTGGGATTTTGCTGGGGATTGCATTGAAGCTGTAGATTGCTTTTGGTAGGATTGCCATTTTTACTATGCTAATCCTACCTATTCGTGAGCATGGGAGAGCTTTCTATTTTTTGACATCTTCTTCAATTTGGTTCTTCAAAGGCTTAAAGTTCTTGTCATACAGGTCTTTTATTTGTTTGGTTAGAGTTACACCAAGATATTTTATGTTGTTTGTGTTTGTTGTGAAGGGTGATATTTCTCTGATTTTTTTTCAGCCCGTTTATCATCTATATGTAGGAGGACTACTGATTTTTTTTTTTTTACTTATTCTTGTAACCTGCCACATTGCTGAAGGTGTTTATCAGTTGTAGGAGTTCCCTGGTAGAATTTTTTGAGCTACTTATGTATACTATCATATCATCAACAAATAGCGAAAGTTTGACTTCTTCCTTCCCAATTTGTATCCCCTTGATCTCCTTTTGTTGTCTCATTGCTCTAGCTAAGACTTGGAGTCCTATATTGAATAGACATGGAGAGAGTGGACAGCCTTGTCTTGTCCCTGATTTTAGTGGAATCACTTTGAGTTTCTTTCCATTTAATTTGGTATTGGCAGTTGGCTTGCTGAATGTTGCCTTTATTATATTTAGGAATGTTTCTTGTAACCCTGATCTCTCCAAGACCTTTATCACAAAGAGATTTTGGATTTTGTCAAAGGCTTTTTCAGTATCTGATGAGATGATCATGTGCCTTTTTTCTTTCAGCTTGTTTATATGGTGGATTATTACATTGATGGATTTTCATATGTTGAACAATTCCTGCATCTCTGGGATGAACCCTACTTGATCATGTTTCTGATATGTTCTCGGATTTGGTTTGTCAGAATTTTGTTTGGTATTTTTGCATCAAAGTTCGTGAGGGAGATTGGTCTGTAGTTCTCTTTCTTAGTTACATCTTTGTGTGGTTTGGGTATCAGGGTAACTGTAGCCTTGTAAAATAAAATTTGACAGTGTTCCTTCTGCTTCTATAGTGTGGAACAATTTGAGGAGTATTGGTATTAGCTCTTCTTTGAAATTTTGGTAGAATTTTGCACTGAAACCATCTAGTTCTGGGCTTTTTTTGGTGGGGGAGGCTTTTGATGACCGTTTCTATTTTCTTATGGGTATAGATCTATTTAATTTGTTTATCTTGTTTGATGTAATTTTGGTATGTGGTACCTATTCATAAAGTTGTTCATTTTCTTTAATTTTTCCAATTTTGTGGAGTACAGGTTTTTAAAGTATGTCCTGACGATTCTCCGAGTTTCCTCATTGCCCTTATTTTGTTAATTTGGATATTCTCTCTCTCTGCTTTTGGTTAGCTTGAATAAGGGTTTGTCAATCTTGTTGATTTTCTTGAAGAACCCACTCTTTATCTCATTAATTCTTTATATTGTTTTCTTTGTTTCTATTTTATTGATTTCAGTCCTCAATTTGATTATTTCTCACCATCTACTCCTTCTGGGTGAGTTTTATTCTTTTTGTTCTAGATCTTCCAGGTGTTCTATTAATTTACTAGTTTGGGATTTTTCTAGCTTCTTTATGTAGGCATTTAATGCTGTGAACTCTCCTCTTAGAACAGCTTTCATTGTATCCCATAAGTTTGGGTATTTTGTGTGGTCATTTTTATTGAATTTTAGGAAGTTTTTAATTTCTTTATTTCTTCCTTGACCCATTGTTGATTCAGTTGAGCATTGTTCAATTGTCATGTGTTTGTGGGCTTTTTAAAATTATTGTTGCTGTTGAATTCTAACTTTAAACTGTGGTGATCTGATAAGATATATGAGGTCATTCCAATTTTTTTGTATCTGTTGAGGTTTGCTTTGTTACCGAGTATGTGGTCAATTTTAGAGAAGGTTCCATGAGACACTGAGAAGAAAGTATATTCTTTTGTGTTTGGGTGGAATGTTCTATAGATGTCTGTTAGTTCATTTGTGTTATACCGTCTGCTAGTTCCCTTATTTCTCTGTTAAGTTTCTGTCTGGCAGACTTGTCCAATGGTGGGAGTGGGGTGTTAAAGTCTCCCACTTTTAGTTTGTGGGGCTTAATATGTGATTTAAGCTTTAGTGATATTTCTTTTACTAATGTGGGTGCTCTTGTATTTGGGGCATAGATGTTCAGAATTATGATTTAATCTTGATGGATTTTTCTTGTGACGAATATAGAAAATGTCCTTCTTTTCTCTTTTGATTGATTTTAGTTTGGAGTTTATTTTGTTAGATATTAGGATAGCTATACCAGCTTGTTTCTTAGGTCCATTTGATTGGAAAATATTTTCCCAACCCTTTACTGTGAGGTAACGTCTGTCTTTGAGGTTGAGGTGTTTTTCTTGTATGCAGCTGAAGGATGGATTCTGTTTTTGTACCAATCTGTTAGCCTGTTTCTTTTTATAGGCAAAATGAACCTATTTATATTAAGAGATATTAATGACCAGTGATTGCTAGTTCCTATTATTTTTGTTTTTGTTGTTGTTGGTATTGTGTGTGTGTTTCCCTTCTTTGGGATTTGCTACTGTGAGATCATATATTGCCTGTGTTTTTGTGTATGTAGTTGACTTCCTTGGGTTGGAGTTTTCCTCAAGTACTTTCTGTAGGACTGGATTTGTGGATAGGTATTGTTTAAATCTGGTTTTGTCATGGAATATCTTGTTTTCTCCATCAATGGTGACTGAAAGTTTTGCCGTGTATAGTAGTCTGGGCTGGCATCTGTGGTCTCTTAGTGTCTACGTAATGACTGTCCAGGACCTTCTGTCTTTCATTGTTTCCATTGAGAAGTTAGGTGTAATTCTAATAGGTCTGTCTTTCTATGATATTTGGCCTTTTATCTTTGTAGCTCTTAATATTCTTTCTTTATTCTCTATGTTTAGTGTTTTGATTATTATGTGGTGAGGGGAGTTTTTTTTTTCTCTTTTTTTTTTGGTGCAACCTGTCTGGTGTTCTGGAAGCGTCTTGTATTTTCATTGGCATGCCCTTCTTTAGGTTAGGAAAGTTTTCTTGTTTGATTTTGTTGATATATTTTCTGTGCCTTTGAGTTGGACTTCTTCTATCCCTATTATTCTTAGGTTTGATCCTTTCATAGTGTCCCATATTTCCTGGATTTTTTTATTAAGCTTTTGTTAGATTTAACATTTTCTTTGACTGGTGAATCTATTTCCTCTATTCTCTCTATTCTTTCTTCAACACCTGTGTTCTCTCCTCCATCTCTTCTATTCTGTTGTTTGTGCTTGTATTTGTGGCTCCTGATCGTGTACCCAAAATTTCCATTTCCAGAACTCCCTTATTTTGTGTTTTCTTTATTGTCTCTTTTTAAGTTTTTTTTTTTTAAGTTTTCAAGTCTTGAATAATTTCTTTTGCCTGTTTGATTGCTTTTTCTTGGTTTTCTTTAAGGGGATTGTTGATTTCTTCCAATTTTTAGTTTGTCTTTTCCTCCACTTCTTTAAGGGCACTTTTCATTTTCTTTTTAAGGGTCTCAATCATTTTCCAAAAGTCATTTTTAAGGTCTTTTCTTCTGCTTCATCAGTGTTGAGGTGTTCAGAGCTTGATGTTGTAGACCACTAGTTTCTGGTGGTGCCTTATTGCTCTTTATGTTGCCGAGTGTATTCTTACTTTTTGTCTATCCAGATCATCTTCCAATCAGTATAGGTGGAGCCTATGCTTCAAGGGTCCCTCTTCTTCCAATTGGTGTAGTTGGGGGCTGTGGCTCTTTCAGGTGTAGGCAGAGCAGAACCTCTAGTGATCTCTCCCCAAGGTTCACGGGGACCCAAGACTCATATGGTCACTCCTTGAGGTGGAGGCAGGGCTATGGTTTGGGTTGTTCACTGCTCCTGTGTGGGTTGCTTGTGGCTCCCAGGCTGATAGGTTGCTCAGGCCTCCTCTGGTGCTCCTGGATGGGTCAGTCGTCAGGACTCCTCTGGTGCTCCCTGGCAGGTTGGTCGGTCATTCCTCCATCACCACCTGCTGCCCCTTGTTTCAATCTTTTCACCCCATGTGGACAGTTGTCCTGAGTTACTCCACTTTAGTCTTAAGAAAAAGTCTTCCCAGGACTCACGTGACTGTGCCTCTCTGCTTGAGAGCCCATTGATTGACAGTTGGATCAACTGACTTTCCTCTTACCATTTTGAATCTATAGCCCATGTTAACAAAATTGCAGAAATTGAAGCGTTTGTTCCTGTGATTGGAATTTGGATGACAATTTTGAAAGTATACTTCACTTTCCTTCTGTCTCCGACACACAAACCATTTCTAATCGCACTAAGACAAAGCACCTATTTTGCTTTAAACTAATCTCTCAGGGCACTAATGGGTTAGTACCTTAGAGTTGAAGCCCTTCATTTGTTCCTGCATGTGGCCTCTGGGCAGAGTTTTAGTTACTTTATTCTCTGGTCTCACTTGTGGTAGATGAACAATGAACTTGATCTGTCTAAGAGTACAGCATCTTTTTTTGTTTCTAAGGATTGGTTACTTCTGTTTTCCCCTGGGTTCATGTTTTCAACATAGCAATGATTCCATCATGGAGACCCAAGATTTTAGTTATGAATCCTTAACTTTTAAGTGATTTGTCAATTAGTTAATTATAAGAGTTGTTCTGCTATTCAGTGGTGTTCTGTAGAACCGTGTGAAGCAGTTCAGCATGGGAATAAGAATGCACTGGAAAGGATGTTTGCTGTAATTGCTTTAAAGATGTGCTTAATACCTAAAACACTGAACTACATAAGTTTTTTTTTGCCAAGATAATTAATACATTTTTGGGTCATTTTAATGACTGAAAAGGCATTTGCTATTTTAAATCTAGCCAGTCTTTAAGAGACTATTGGCTAAAGTGGACTTTTGGAGGGTCACAAACTATTCTGAGCTTAGCCTTGTGTGTGTGTGTGTGTGTGTCTGTGTCTGTGTGTGTATGTCTGTGTGTCTTTGTGTGTGTGTCTTTGTATGTGTGTGTGTTTGAGAGAGAGAGAGAGAGAGAGAGAGAGGGAGAGAGAGAGAGAGAGAGAGAGAGAGAAGAAAGGAGGGAGAGGAGTTTCAAGGACTTCTGTCATATTTTCCAATGACCTGGAAGATGCTCATGAACTGGGGGCTGCTGTGTCTCCATCAGAGTCACCGTGGGCGATGATAGTCTTCAATGAGCACTCAGACCATACAGGTACCCAGGATACTTGCTAAATGCACAGTCTGAGCCTACCCACACTGTCTGAACCAGGGCTCTGGCATGTGTGGATGTTGGGTGCAGGAGACAGTAGATTTTTGTTTCTAATCATGTTCTCCACAAGCACGCAGACATTTGAGAGCAGCTGGACCACAGGGAATCTGACAGTGCTGTTTCTATCTGGTTCAGGTGTTCGTCTCCTCCAGGCCACTCTTCTCTCCCTCCCTGCTGCATCGTGTCTAAAAATAGTCCGTGACCTGTGTTTGTGCAGCTGCTGGGGAACAAGATGACTGGGCTGGATTATGGAGGTCACACATGAAGCTGTTCTCTTTTGTCAGTGCTCCCCTGAGTCTCCTAACCCCATTCCCATACATGCAGTGATGAAAATGCTACCTGAATATGACACCTAATGCAATGCATTAGGGAAAATCCAATAGAGATAACAACCTAATACATCAATGACTGACGACTGGCCACTCCACCAAGTGGCACTGAGGCATGCGTTAGTGAATCACTTGTTCCTTGAAAGCAATGAACTCAACATGGGTATTATTCAATAGCCACACAGTGGGGTTGTTTCTCAAAAGGTGACTTATAGCACTCTTTTGTGGGGAGTACTGGGTATAGACTGCCTTACTCTTCTGTTGACATATTAATGGGACTAGAATAAACCCCAGGATGATCCACATCTTAGTCTTTGCATGAAAATTGCAATTTCTTGAAATCCATGAATGCTGATGTTCCCCTGGGCAGTTGGTGATCATTTACATTTAAACTCACACTAGGCATTGTTAAATGTTCCTGTTTTATAGTGTATTATTACCTATGGAGTTCATGGTAAAAGCTTTCCCCAGCCAATTGTAAACCAGGCTCCTGCAGTTTTTTGCTGGTTGTTGAATAAGCATTATGATTCTTTTTACCCTCCTTTGTATTTCTATTCACTCACCGAAATGAATTCCTTCTCTGTCCCTGACTGTCCACCCATTCCCTTTTTATTATTATTATTATTATTAGTGTGTGTGTGTGTGTGTGTGATGTGTGTGTGTGTGTGTGTGTGTGTGGGTGGGTGGGTGGGTGAATGTGGGAGCATGCCACAGTGCATGTGTGGAGGTCAGAGGACAATTTTGGAATTGGTCCTCTCCTCACACCGAGTTCTGAGATGAGTGTGTGGCCTTGGTCATGCTTGTGCTGTGTGTTCTGGACAAGCCACCCTCCCATCTCACTGCTGAAGTACTGCGATTACAGATGCACGCCGCTGCATCTGATTTTTTCCCTTAGTCTTTGGGGATCCAATTCAGGTCATCAGGCTTGTGCTTTACCTATGGACAGAGCCATCTTGTAGCCACAATATTTCCCATCTTTTAGGATCCATTTCAGATAGTGTTTTGTTCATACTGCTTACCCCAGTCCTTCCAGATACACCCTTCTCGCTTTGACTCTCTCTACATGGCATGGAGTCTGCTCCCTAGCAGAAATGCACTTGGACAAAAAGCTCACGTGCATTAAGGTTTTAGTTAGCTTGTTGACTTATACATTTGTCTATCTACCTATGTGTCCAACAAGTTGTCCCTTCATATATCAGTCCATTTACTTAACCACCTACCTAAATAGCCCTTCAGCAGCTGCTTATGAGATATGTGCTCTGTGCTGGTTCTACATGTAGGTTTAACTCTGAATCTCAAGCGTGTTCTAAGGGGACACAGTACTAGTACAAGGTACTAGTGGAGAAATATACAAAATAAGTATAATTGAAATTGTGATAATATGAAGAAATAAAATGGAATTAGATATAGAAAATGTTGCTATCTCAAAAGCACAGGTGCTGAGGAGGGAGACCGAGTTCAGGTGAGCAAACTGCATGCGAAGCTGGAGGAAGAATGTGGATGAGCAAACACAGACTTCAGGCCAGAGAGCTGGAGCGCGGAGTGCCGTGGAGGCCGTAGGAAATGAGGCTGTGAGTTGGCCTGATGAAACAAGGCATCTAGGACTAGACAGCAAAGCAGTTTTGACCGTGGCATTGTGGGCTGGAGCGTTACTAGAACAATAAGAGCTAGCACATGTCCATGGATGGTGATGCTGTAGATTTAGGAAGGACAGGATACATAGACAGCATGTCAAGGAGAGCACTGAAGGCTACAATAGCAGGTGGTGAGCGAGTGAGAGACTCTAGTGTGATATGGAGGCATATCACTTCCTACAATAGAAGTTATTTTTTTCTTCCTCAATGTTTCATGTCAGATTTCTTTCATTCTGTGGTCTGAACATCAGGAGGTGGAGGGAGTCCATTGTGTATCTATGACAAGGTTATGCATTTGGAATCAAGGGTGTAATTTTTGCCCTTGGGCCTAGGCTGGGCACAAAATGAGAACACCCATCTGATGTTCCAGGGACGCAGCTCCTCCTTTAGTTCAGTGGGAAGCCAGATGTTTCACTGCTGCCCTGTTCCCTTACAATGCAAACCAACCCTTGAATTATACAACATATTATAAAAGCTCAAGAAACATTTATACTGAATTCGATTTATGTACACCATTTTTGCTAATATTGTCAGAATCTATTTTTTTTCGGAATAAGTTTTTGGAACTTGTCAGAGAGATAAAAGATTTATTTTTGAAAAAGTATGTTCCCTGGTGTTTATTGATCCTGGAAATCGCAGGAAGTAGTTCTCAGAAGAGAGGTGGCAGCTAGAGAGGTGCAACCGCCGTTCAGGATGAAGGCAGCAGCTCTGCTGTGAACTCTAGAGCCCTTTCTACTGTAGCAGGTTCAGAGTCTGTCTCACAGGCCGCTGCCTACCCCACTGGTCCCGCCATCTTGCAGGCTGCTTCCCGCTTTGTACCCCACTGGTCCCGCCATCTTGCAGGCTGCTTCCCGCTTTGTACCCCACTGGTTCCGCCATCTTAGTGATTTTTTTTTGGTCACCATGGACCACAAAAGCATTGCAGTTCTGTGAAGATTCTTCACATGAAATTTATTCCTTTGACTACTTTCCATAAAATGTGAAGTCAATTTCTTTTTCTATTTTTAATCATGAAAGTGAAGCCCGGAAGCCTCAATTTCTGTGTAATGGAAAGATCTAAGTTTGTGGCCTTGTTTCCATTTTCCACTCCTCCTCCTCTGTCAGGAACACGATACCCACATCATATCCCCCAGGCAGTGGCTCCTTTCAGAAATGGCATTGTTGTTAGACTGCAGAGGGAGGGCAAAGGCTTTTATTAACTGTTGGTGTCATTGTTGGGTCACGAAACCTTCAGGGGATAAATACAGTTCCTATAGAATTTCATTCAAACTCCAGATTGGGTCTCTGTGAGGTTTTTCTCCCCTCACCCAATTGTTGTCCCTTTGCTCCATTCATTTCCCCTGGGATGAGCCTCTTATTATTGCAATTATTATTATTTTTAAATTTGAAATGAGCAAACATGTAATGAATGAAAAGTGCCAATTTAGGAAAGTTTTTTTTTAACAGTGAGTTTTTAATAGTATTCCTGGGTAGAAAGGTATTTTTATAGAGACAGTTCTTTTTCCATCATTTGTTTTTCTTGTAAGCCCAGAAGATAGCATTTTTATCAGTTTTTTTATACATAATACATAAAATCAATATTCTTTGAAAAATTAAGGAGTTTAAGATATATTGAAAACACTTGATCTAATCTTCTCTGAGGTAGCACTATTGATGAGTGAGTGCCACTGAGTTCTCGCTGGACTTAATAAAATATGCTATTTGCTCTGTTCTGTAGAATATGTACTATCTCTTGGTGTACAGACAGCAGTTTCATGTGTTGCAGTGGGACGTATGTAACACAGAACTTACTGTGTATGCATTTTGAGCACACAGTTCAGTGACAGCAGTACACTCATGTTGTCTGCAGCCATTATTACAGCAGTGCATCACAGAGCGATGTCCTTTTTCAGAACTGGAACTGGACTCATTAAGTAACAATTCCATTTCTCCCCTGTGATCCTGGCAGTGATGACTTCTCTTTGAATCTGGCTGTTGTATATAACATTTGAGTGAAAACATACAATACATATCGTTTTGTAACTGGCTTGCTTTATCATGATGTCTTCCAGGCTCATCCATGTCAAACCTTATGCATGGGTCAAAATTTTAATGACATAATAACAGTCCAATATATATATATATATATATATATATATATATATATATAGTATTTTATTTATCCATCATGGCCATTTGAGTTAACATTCATATTTGAGGTCAACTATTCACATTTTTCTACTTACAGACAAGTAGGCAGAACATTACTGAGAACTTTTTTTTGTGGGACTATTTAAGAGTAGGTTGTTGACTTGATGCCCCCGGCCCCTACACTCATTAATATATTTACTGAAAATAAGGACTGTCTCTCACAGGACTCCTCAACTCCCAGAAAAATCAGAAAATTGCCATTATTTTGCTAGATTTCAATTCACAGATCCCTTCACCATAAAGTCTTTTATAGTGAAAAGATCAAGTTCAGAATCATGCCTTGTATTTAATTGTCACGTATCTGCAGTGTCCTTTACCCTAAGTTAGTTCATCCTTTTATCATGAGCCGCTTTTGTAGGATACAGGCATTGTTTTGAAGGTTGTCTTTTGCTTTGGTTTATATGATGTTCTTCTAGGGTTAGATGCAGTGTGCATCTGTGTGTGTGTACGTGCAAACATGCACATATTTATTGTGTGTCTTCTATGTGTACACACAGAAGCTCCTGGCTAAGTGGTGAGACCACACACAGCCCTGTTCTAAAGCTCGCTCTCACCCACCCTGCTGTATCACTAGTTTTGTTTCACACACAGCTGGTTACCTCATCTTAACTGCAAGACAGGATTCTATTTTATGAATAGACTGTGTTTTGTTCAGCTATTCTCCTTTTGGTGGATTTATGGAGTTATTGGGAAGTTTTTGCTATTATTAAAGTGACACAAAAATCGTTGTGGATATTTCCTTTTGTAGATTTTGATTTTCAAGGCAATAGAAAATTGCTTCTTTGTAATATTTGTTATTGAAAAAATAAAGATATTTAAAACTTGCTAAAGGTACAGAGAATAGTATAACAACACCTAACTGTACAAATGCTGATATTGGCTCTGGAATCTTTAAGTTGTTAAATTATCATATATTCAATAAAGGATGAACCAAGGAGCTTTTCTAGGGCTTATTCGAAGTTAGTGTCTTACTGAGTGAGAATTATTATTAGTGATACAATTGCCTCAAAAGTGGATAGCTTTTTTAAAAGCAAGATATTTTGGGAATGTCAGATAAAGAAAACCAACAGAAAGTGTGGGCTTACTTTCCAGATACGATTCATGAATACAATACCAGGTAGGCTCAGCCAACTTTTCCTTTAGATTTCTTTCATGTCTACCTTAATAGGATTTAATAAAATGAAACGGGAGGAGGAATCAAGGGTTAAGAATAACGGACCTGAATGAACTGCTTGGAACCTGTCTAGATTCATTCCTTATATTGGATCCCTTGCTTGCTTGTTGGTGAGATTACACACACACGGAAAGGCATCCTGAACCATTTCAGTCCCAGGATAAATTGTGGTAAATCAGTTTTGTAACCATGAGTGGCAGGAGGCAAGCCAAGGGAGGGGAAGGGCCAGGTTGGACTTCAGCTTACTTTGCCAAACCAGGGAAATGTAATTCTCTGGAGATAAATTAATTAATTGTTCTGGGATTTGGAGAAGTGTTATTAACAGTGTAAGGAGTTTTATTGAGCTAAAGAAGGATCCTGTCTCCTAATTCACACACCTGCAGGAAGAAGTGAGTGTGGCCCACGGTTCCTGGACTGCCTGCAGCAAACGCATGGCTCCAAGGGCATCATATTTCCA
Organism: Myodes glareolus; assembly: GCF_982192425.1. Classification (NCBI taxonomy): domain Eukaryota; kingdom Metazoa; phylum Chordata; class Mammalia; order Rodentia; family Cricetidae; genus Myodes; species Myodes glareolus. Next base: position 33,925,242 of record NC_142035.1, on the reverse strand, counting down.
CAAGTTCTGGACAAAGGTCATCATCACTTAGATACCAGTTCTAACCTGCTTTGGCCTCCACTAGGTATCTCAATACATAGAACAAAATCTGCATACCTGCCTTAGTGGAGGTTTTGTGGGTCTTTAAATTGCTGTTTTGAGATGTAGCAATCATACATATTTATGAGGTACAATGTGACACACACACACCCGTATACATTCACCTCATTTCCTCTTTTTTAAAGGCTGGGGAAATGCACACAAAATGCCCAGTGTGTCCCCTTCCTTCCTTTTCCCTCATAAAGGCCCTTCAGGAGCTGAGAGCAGAAGAGTAGGTCAAAGCAAGACTGACTGCCAGGTTCCTGGGAGTCCCAGGCCATGTGGTCTTGTCACGGACCCGCTGGATTCCTTGTCTACCCATCAGGGTGGAAGTTTGTGTCTCTCTTGTTTATAGACCTGCCTGTCTGTGGTGTTGACTCTTGGCCACACAGAGGATTTCCTAGTTGCTTAACTGTTGTCTTTGACCTTCTGGTGATACTTTTTCCTTGGGCCTTTGTTCTCAAGAAGAAACAGACAGCCCAGAATGGCCTGGGAATCTCCACTGGGGACTCTTGCTGCTTTGCAAGCTTTAGTCTGTACCTTGATGGAATCAGATGTCTGAGGAGAGGGACTTGCATGCTAATGAGCCATATGGTCCTGATTGCGGTTCAGGCTCATCAGCCCTGACCTTCTGAGACGAACCACTTACATTTGGTGTTAACTCGAGCTCAATAGAACAAAGTAAAGCCCTGACGGTGGGGGAAAGGAATTCCCACTTTTCTGCCCTTCTAATCAATCAACCCAAACTCTCAAAGTCCAAGTATTTCAGAAATAACAAATGCAAATAACTTCATGTTTGTATTCTGAATATATGTCTTCCAAAATAGATTGGTGTTTTCGTTGGCTTTGAGTGGGAGTCTAACCTCAATACTTGACCCACATCTATATATGTAAAAATTGGCATAGTTGCTTGCATTTGGTTTCTTCTCATAAATATTTGCTGACAGATTTTTATATGTCAGATTCTTCATCATGGGAATAGAAGTAAGGCATGATTCTTTCTTCAAGAGGGCAAAGCTCACTCCCAGCTCGAAGGACTCTACTGACCTCTGATTTGATGTGGGTCCTATAGGACCAGTTGTTCTGTCTGTTTGCTGTCATGGCCTGTGTTGCTAGAGGAGTAGTAGATAAGCCTGCTCCAGAGACAGCTTCAGGGAACAGTATCTACTTCATTGCACTTGAGGCTCCTCTTATAAAGTGGAAGCCTTTCAGCTGTGATTGGTTAGCACATTACTTTGGATTGGGTAGTGAGTACTCATACCACCAGTGTTTCTATGCAGAATAAACACATTAAAGGAGACATGGAGAGTGCAGACTCATCCTTAGACCCGATACTGGCTCCTCACACTTCTTCAGAATTCAGCGTTCTGACTTCAGGAGCTTGGTATGCTATGAGTGCAGTATGCCAAGGAGGTGACTGCCAGCTCAAGCCTGCATTTCTCTTACATCCTTTCTGTTTGTTTTGATATTTTTTTCAAGGTCTGCTGTAATTTTGAAACAAAATGCTGCCCCTCCATATGTTTAAGACTTGCTCTCTAGCTAACTGCCCGTGGCTAAGTGTTAGCTTGAGACTCTTAGGAGATGATGCTTGGTGGAATGGAGTTGGTGGTGTGCTCTTGCATAGGATATTGGGACCCCAGCCCTTTCCCATCTGTATTTGCTTTCTGGTGACCAGGAGGTAAACAAGCCATATACTTCTTGCCATTCTTTGCTGCCTCACTCCCAGCACAAAACAATGGGACCAAACAACTTTGGTCCAGAACACCTAAAACTGAGTCAAAATGATCTTTACTCCTTGTTAGCTGCCCATCTCAGGCTTCGTCACAGAGAAAGAAGGTCGACTCACAGAGTGCCCAGTTCCCTAGGGTTTGTTTGTTTGTCTGTTTCTATTGTTATGACAAACACCATGACAGAAAGCAGCTTTGGAAGGAAAGGGTTTATTTGGTTTACAGATGACAGTCCATTATGAAGGGCATTCAGGCAGGAATTTGATGCAGGAACTGAAGCATAGACCATAGAGAAATGCTGCTTACTGACTTGCTTGCTAGGTCACATTCAGCTACCTTTCTTATACATCCAGGAACTCCTGCCCAGGGGTGAGCATACTCACAGTGGCTGGTCCCTCCCATATCAGTCATTAATCAAGAAAATGCCCTGTAAAGTTACCTACAATCTAATCTGATGGAGGCACTTCCTCAATTTAGCTTCCCTCTTTCCAGATAACCCTAGTCTGTGTCAAGTTGACGAAAACTAACCAGCAGACTGTAGATGTGGAGTAAGGGTCAGATTATGGCTGTAGGAAGCGATGCATTTTCCCTCTGGTGCCACTGCAGGCCTTGCTAGATGTGCTTCTGTTTAAGCTGTACTTTTCAACACTGGGTTTGCAATCACCTATTACCGGGGTTTACCCTAGACCATAGATCTATTGGCCGTAGATTCTCTGGAAGGGGCCAGAAGTAAAGTTTGAGATCACAAATCTAGACTGGAAAAGGATGAACCATGAAGACAGGCTGATGTCCTAAACTAGTGACGGGGTTGGGTGGATTTTTTTCAGGGCTCACTGAAGATGAAAATGCCAGATTCTTTGGTCAAAAGGCATGGGGACAACTTTCTCTTTCTTTTATGAGGTCCTCAGTATTTGTCATAGTGCCTTTTCTTTTAATGTCATTCTAGCAGAAGAAGAATAAAACATTGATGTTATTGGCATGGCTGTTACCACTCAGAGTATGCAGTGCTAGCTTTAAACACATTTGTGAATCACCAAAATTACACAGTTTGTATTTTATAGTTCATTCATGGAGATTGTACTGTTTGTTTCTACCATAATGGTAGGAATTGATTTATCTAGTTTTGTTCATTGCTCGTCACACACATGTCCTGCCAACACCTCCCCTCCATTGACTAAGGAGTAATGAAAGAAAAGGGCCCAGAAAAGGAGCTGCAAGCACCTTATTGTTCTTCTGTGTTAGTACATCCAAGGTGGGTAGTAACTCTGACAGATGGCGGTGAGTGGAAAGGCTCTTTCGGGTTTTGGATGCCTTAGAGCACTGTTGCCCTTTCTGCTCAGGCAGTTCTGACTCAAAGGGGAACCGTGGCCCTAGAGCGTCCAGCCTTGTTTCCTTGGTCGTTGGTTTGAGTCTCCTATACTACTCTTACTGTGAGTGTCACAGGCATTGTGAGTCTCATGGGTACTCTGTGTTTGTGACACATTCCGAAAGCTGTGTGTTGGCAGGGAAAGCAGTAGAAACTCACACTGTGGGTATCTCCTTTGTGCATGAACATATGTCATGGCTTCCTAAGACTTCACCGATGAAAAGCAGATTGATTTATAGGTAAACATTAAGAATTTCAAAATGGCAATGGCAGCGTATTAAATAAATGCAGACCTCTAAGAGTGTGGGGACTATGTGCTTGTTCAGTTCCCATGCCTATGAGCTCAACCCTGCCACCTCCCCTCCCACTGGTCCACCTCCCCACATTCCTGGCCCCTCACTCAAGTTTTCACTCCGTCCTGGAGCTGCTTTGGGCCACACTCCCAGGTTCCCACACTGCTTCCCCCATTCTTTTGTCAGATTTATTACCTCTAAAAATTTGTTTCTTGTTTAGCCTTTGAAATCTGTTGTCTAGACTGTCAGCTCTTAGCCCACCTAGGGGTAGACAAGGGGCAGTTCAGAATGGAGTATGTGCCCTTTCCTGCAGAAGTTTGGTCTGCGTGACAAAGTAGGCATCATACATTCATGGCAGATGGAAGCTTTCACAGGAAGTGGTAACTGGGCAACTGGTTGGCAATTATAGAAAATTAATCATTCAGATCCTTAGTTTATGTTGCCCTTTAGAATACATTTCAGTGGAGTTAAAGAGATAAATGTAATGTAAAAGAATCTCACAGAGGGTCCTGGCCTTCCTAAATATCAAAATGTATTGCACCACTGTAGTAGTGAAAGCAGATGGTGCTGGCAGAGTGGGAGAGAAAGCTATTAGAGGACCGGATGAAAGACCTGAGAGACACTCCGATAATCTGTGTAGAGTAGGACTCTCACAAGGGTAGCATTTCAGGTTAGTGGCTAGAGATGGATTTTCAGAAAAGGCATTAGGACATCTATTCAATTATTTTTAAAAATTGAATGAATAGTAGTACAATACAGTAGACACATTATTATTATATGAAATGAATATATCTCCAAAGAATGTATGTGGTGCCATTCTATTTATGTCAGAACAGAAACCATCTGTTGGTCCGTAATTGGTCTGACTGCCTCTCACTATTGTGGATCCCTTGTGTCTAACACATTCTGGAAAAGAGTTTTTATTCCACCCCCTTTTTTGAGATACAGTTTTAGATGTGTAGCACAGGCTGGCCACAAACCAGGGAGTCTACTGCCTTTGTGCTCTGAGTGCTGGGGTTCCAGGTATGTGCCGCTATGCCCTGCCAGGAGAGGGTTTTCCGTCAGCCCTCATGCCATCCTCCTGTTGAGAGATGATGTGCTGAGTTTTGTTGCCTTTCTGCAGAGCTCTGCTGTTGTACTCCTGGTTGGTGTTGGAATTCCCAGGGCCTAGCACAGACAGGCCAGGGCTGAGCCTGGGTAGCTGAACTGCACCCCGACAGATCAGTATGTTCTAGATGACTCCATTTGCATAGCTAAAGCGGAGAACCATGGTTTTATTCATCTGGCATCTCATGGGATGTAATTCAGAATCCAGACTAAGAACACTGTTTAAAGGCTTAAGGCATCAAACTAACACACTTTTTATTTGTACTGGGATGCAGAATGCTGCCAGTTGTCTGTCCAGAGGATTGAAGATGAAGCCTAGTCACCGGTTCCCGCCCTCATAGTTTTCATGGCTGCTGAGAAAATCTTGTGGCAAAAAGATCAATGGTCAGGCAGCATTTCCATGGAGCTGTCTGAGGTGGCTGAGATGCAGGAGATAGGCTGCGGGCACTCCAAGGTATCCATAGTGCAGTATTTACATATAACTGTATTTCATTCTTACGGCGAAGTGCTCTTCCAGGCCTTTTGGAGGGTCCTTAGTAAATATCTGGTTGCATAAATAATTTCTGAAGTGGTGAGAAAAATGCCCCTTTTCAGCTTTGTTTTCAGTCTGGTGGAGTAGCTCCTAGGAACATCTAAATGTCAATCAAAAATCCCAGAAAATCCTTTTACAGAAAAGTTCCTACTTTCTCCTGTTCAGGAACTGTCCAGCTGTCCAGAGAAGCCCCTCTAGGTTTTGGCTCAAACTGTGTGCAGCCTGAGGGCCTCAGGGCTGGAGCAGAATTGCAGTCGTTTCAGGAAAGCAGGAGACAGCATTCTGGCTCCACTTATGGTGTGTGGGCTGCTTTATCCTTTTCTCTTTTAGATATGGAATCAGGTGTTGACTTGGCTGTCCTCAAACTTCTAGGCTCAAGTGGTCTTCCTGCCTGAGCCTCTCTGAGTAGGTGGGACTACAGACACAGACCGCCATTTCCCCTTGCTTTAAGGAGTGTCATGTGAGGGTTGCTATGTATTAGCTGTTTTTCTCAGTACTGTGACCAGCTGCTTGACAAGAAGCAGCTTAGGAGAGGAAGGATTTGTTAGGCTCTAGTTTAGGAAGTGTTAACCATCTGTAATGGCAGAGAAGACATGATGGCAGGTGTCACGAGACAGAAAGGACAGGAGATGGGCAAACTCAGCAAACTCCTGCTTACCCTCAAGGGTCCACTTTTCTCAGTTAGACCCCATCCCAAGGACTCCCTCAGCTGGGGATCAAATGTTCAAACCGTGAGTCTATGGGGAACATTTCACATTTCAAACCATAGCATTCTGGTTTCATGGGATCTTGGCCATCTTATCTAACAAAATACATTCATTCCAAATTCAAAAGTCCTTGTAATCTTTAACTCTTCCAACACTGTTTAAAATCTGAAGTTCCTTCTGACACTCAAGGCAGATTCTTCTTTATAAGCCCCTGTTGTTTTTTAATAATTTTTAAAAAATGTGTTTATTTTACTTTATAGTGTATGAATTACTATTATTGTGTGTGCTCACATGATATGTCTATGTGTCTATGTGGGTGTTGTTCCATGCATGTGCAGATCAGACTACAGAATTTCTACTTCCTTCCCTACTCCCATTTCCTTTCTGTTCCCCAACTCCCCCTCCCCCTCCCCCAGTCCTAAGAAAGGGCAGGGTACCCTGCCCTGTGGGAAGTCCAAGACCCTCCCCCCTCCATCCAGGCTTAGGAAGGTGTGCATCCAAATAGTCTAGGATCCCAAAAAGCCAGTACATACAGTAGAGACAAATCCCACTGCCATTATCATTGGTTTTGTTTGAGACTTCTTTAAGCAAGAATGGTGTATTAGCTGTGTCTGAGGCTCTTAACAAGCAGACCAGGTCTAGATCCAATCTTACTTAATGAATTGAAGAACAATTAGAAGATTCATAAATTAGTTTTCTTTGAACTTAACTATAAATTTAAAGTATATTAATATATGAAAGTAGTTGTTGAGTTTGACTTTGGAGTATGAAATAAGAATACTCCAAAAATTAAAACAGCTTTTGAAATCTGAATAATTTTACTTATTAGTGGCTTATAATTAATGTAGAGGAGTATACACTGCAAACAAATGGCATACTTTAAAAATGAGCTTCTAACTCATAAAATGCTAATTAGCTTTCTCTCTCTGGATAATAGCTATGGCATTCTTCCCCCAAACTTCCTTTCTGTTTTTAAGTCAAACATTAGGGAACTGTTTTGGAGAAATTTATAGCTTTAAAATGAAGCTTTGCTATTGAAAAAAAGGAAGTAATTATACCCGAAAGAAGCCATTGTTAGAGAGCGGACCATGGCTATTAATAAGCCGTATTGAGAACCAGCGGTTTATCGGTTTCATAGCCTTACAGCCACACACCAGACCTGCACTGTCTCTGTGGAAGGGAAGAGTTTAGTCGTCCTTGCCAATGACTAGTGAGAGTCATGTGGCATAGCTGTAAGGTGAGAGAGAGGCTCTGACAGAAGACATGCTTCAGGCTGCATTGGCTCAGATTTCTTCTGCTTGTCCCTTTTCCATTCTGAAGGTAGTCTGTTTAAACCGCTAGCTCCTTGTCCTCCAGGAGTTGGCTGCTCCACAAAGTTTGCATATGCTTGCCCTATAGTCACATGAGTAGTTGAGTTCCCTGTGAGGTACAGGAGGTGGCCAGGTCTCTGTGTGACCTTTCTCTGCAAAGGTGGATGAGACTGAGAATCTCTCAGCATCTGCTTGCAAACCCTTCTTCAGATGTCACCTCTTCGCGGTGTTCCTCCGGGCCAGAGCCCGAGAGTAGCACGGACTGGCCCCCGGCGCCCGTACGCCTCACTGTGACAGCATTGCCTATATTTGACTGGTGGGGAAAACTGGTTGAGTGAAAGGTTAAATAAATTTAATCCTTGAACTTTATATTTGTACACACAAAAGCTCTTTATGGTGTCAAAAGAACCTTCTTTTTTGAGCACTAATCAGCATCTGTGGTATTGTTTTGGTGAGGTTACACTGTTATTTAATAAACTAACCATGACTTAGAAAATGAGTGTTTATGGTTCACATTTCTGCCTTTCATTTTAATGTGCAATTTAAAATAGAAAGTCATTTTGAAGGGTGCTTTTGGTTATTAGAATGTTTACTATGTTATGATAATCCTATTTCAGCTTAATTTAAGTAATGACAAAACAAGAATCCAGAATTTTAGGGTCAATAATAGTCTAGGGAATAAGCTTCTAATGTGAATGTTTCCAATTTGGTGTCCCTGTTTTTCAAATAAGGTCATGAACTCTGGTAAATTAATCTAGGTACAAATAGCTTCGATTCCCACAGAATTTATGTGAGTGAGGATGGTAGGCTAATGAGCTAATCTGTCAGCAGCCCACTCCAACTACTGATGCCTTAGCCCAATTGCTTTCTCTGCCTGAATTAGTTTTCTAGCTTCTTGTTGTGAGGGCAATAATTTCTGTTTATCACAAGGGTTAGTCTGTTTTAATTATAGCAATTTTTCTGCGATACTTATCTTTCTAACTCTGTACAGTAGAAATCCTGAAACCCATAAAAGTAGAGAAGATAATGTAACAGATTGTCATCCTTGTATCAGTTATTATCAACTGTCCAAAAATGCACATTTTAGATGTCCCTGTGTATGGCTGGGCTGTAAATACTAGTAATTGAAGCCCAATTAGAAGAAGCATGGTCAGAATCCATGGTAGCGGAATGGGATGGACCTCAAGAGTGTATTTCATTGAATTTATTTCTGTATTTGATGTATTAATTTGTCTCAATAGATAGCCTTGCCCATAAATATTGCTTATTTGTATTTTCTAGGCTAGCAGAGGAAACATCTGTAAGTCAGGGCAGCCTGGATACTTTCAGTCTCTCAGGGAGATACTACTATTGTCTGGTAACTTGGCAAATAGGGCTTTCTTTTAGAAGTTCAAGGTTAATGGTTCTCTGAATGGATATACATTCCTTGTGATTATTATAGAAATGTTAGCTGCTCCAGCAGATAATCCTGGGCATCTCACTGGTATAGCACTGTGTAAGTTCATCTTATCAGTGCACTACCTGGCTTACATTTCTTTAAAACTTAAACTTTTGATTCTTTTGAGAATTTTTGTGCATGAATACTGCATTCATATAATTTCTACCTTTTCCTTTCCCCTTCCATCTCCTCCCATGTTGTTCTCATTATCAAATGTCTGATTTTTAAAAAAATTGTTATTTTATATACACACAAACATACATACACATACAAACACATACATACATACACACACAAACACACATACACAAAACAACTTAAGTTATTTTAGTGTTGCTCAGATATACATGTGTTTAGGGCTTACCATTTGTGACTGATTAACTGATGGGTGGGGATCTTGCTCCTGGAGAAAGCTGATTCTCCCTCTCTCACCATAGATTGCCTTTAGCTCTTCAATTTGGGATAGAGCTTTGTGAAATATCTCCATTCACATTGGTTTGTCAACATATGTTGCTATTGTGCAAGTCTTGTTTAGACAGCCATGTTGTTGAGATTTCATGGCTGCAGATTTCTGTGGTCACTTATTCTCTGCATTTTGACCAGTTGTGGATTTATGTAATAAACTTTATCTGCTGCAAAAAGAAGCTTCATTGATGAGAGACGAGAGCTACACTTCTCTGTGAACACAAGGATAACTATTTAGAATAGGTAGAAATTATATTAGTTTAGGAAAATGGAAGTAGTTGGTCCTCCTTTGGGGTCTGTGACCTCTTCAGCTATAGGCTGTTGGCTAAGTTTCTAGTACCAGGCACAAATTTTCTCCTGTTGAGTAGGCCTTGAATTTAATTAGATGGTTGATCACCCGCAAGCTAAAAAAAAAGTGCTACTGTGGCACTCTTGGGACTGTCTTGCTATGTCGGCCATTGCTGTGGTTCATCGTATTTAGCACTGGACAGGACTACAGATTGCTTTTCTCCACTGGCAGCTCGCATAGCACCTTCAGATCCTGTGAGAGTTTATCCTTAGGGAGGAGGCCCCCAGGTCATTTCCAGCTAGATTCCTCTAACTCCTGTGTCTCAAGTACTTGGCATCGCCAGCAATAAGGTATTACCTTCAAGTTCTGGGAGGTAATGGCAATAGCCCATATTGTTTCAGGAGTCTCTTGGTCTCCCCTGAAACAGCTGGAAGGGAGGTTTCCCATCCTAGCTTTAATTTAAATGACATTGTCCCTGTTCCTTGAAGGGCTCTGGTACCAGTTTCTCAGAATGTACTTGTGGGAGTCGCCTTCATCTGCTCACTCAGGAATCCCCCTCCGTTCAGAGTGCATGGCCAAGCTTCTCTGCCAGGGCACCAGAAGGCTGGCAGCACCAGCTTTTACAGTCACCTCTCTTTGTGTTCCCCTGTGACTCCTTTACTGCCTGAGGCGGGGTACTTGGCTTTGGGGGAGGGGAGTTCTGCATCTGATTTCTGCTCTACTTGTCAAGGCGCTGTGTCTGAAGCCCCCACATACAGCACAACACACATCCAGTCAGCAGAGAATGGGAGGTCTGAAACCAAGCTGTAACCCCCACATCTCAGCACCTTCCATTCTGGAAAACTGACCCTGGAGTCCTTCAAGGAATAGTTTAGTGTCATTTAAGTTTATTCCAATGTTTTTGTTTTGTAACATGAATTTTAAGATGAATTCTGTTTTAAAACTTTTAAATTCCAAAATAGCTAGTTATAAGCTGGGCATGATGGCATATGCCTATAGTCCCAGTACTTGGGAGGCAGAGGCAGTCGGATCTATATGAATTCAAGGCTAGCCTGGTCTACAAAGAGAATTTCCAGACAGCCAGAGCTACACAGAGAAACACTGTCTTGAAGAACCAACTAACCAACCAAACAAGCAAACAAAACAAAATAACTAGTTGTGCAAAACATTCTGAGCTTCTCAGTGGCCAATAATAATTTGTACTTTGGGGATAACCTTTGGTAAGCATTCTTTGGTTGGTAAAGTCAAAGAAGCAAAGGGTCTCTGGCTTCATATTTTATTATTTCTAAGAAGATCGATATAAATATATTTGTGTTCTTATTCATTGGAGAGATTCAGCATTAATATACTCCTTGTCAGGATCAACACAGGCAGCTTATCCATAAGCTGCAGTTAAAGCTGCAGCTGATGCACCCGAGTCTGTATGGTGACCACCTGCATGGTAGCCCAGGCTTTCACATGGCATCTGCTCATTTTGTTCAGGTTGTTCATCTGCCCAGTGGAAAGCAGGTGACATTCCTGAAGTAGCATGTGGAACCTTTTCAAGCCTGAAAATAGAACTAGATTATTTGAAGTTCTGATTAAGATTTGAAATATTCTAGTGTATACCCTTTCTTCCTTTTTTAAAATAAAGTATTATCAAAACTTAATTATCCACCCACCCATTCACCCATCCATCCATCCATCCATCCATCCATCCATCCATCCATCCATCCATCCATCCAATCTACCTATCTACCTACGTACCCACCTACAGGCATCAACTTCAAATATCATCCTTTAGGAGCTGTTCACCATGTTTTTGAGATAGACTCTGTTACTCGGTCCTCGGACTCACTGATTTGGCTAGACTCTCTGGCTAGCGAGCCCCAGGAATCAACCATCTCCATCTTCCCTGTGCTGAGATTATAAGTATGTGTCAGTATGTCTGGCTTTTCATGTGAATGCTGGGGATAGAACTCAGTTCTTCATACTTGGAAATTCTTTATTTACTAACTGAGTTATGTCCCTATCACCAAAATAATGAACCCTTACAATGTGATAGTCATATTTTACCAACATGGCATGCATTATTTCATTAAAAAAAACTTTTGTTTTTTTTTCACGGATTTCACACCATGTATCCTGATCACATTCATCTCCCTGTTCCTCTGCCCTTGCAACCTACCCCCAAAATAAAATAAAGTTTAGAAGAAAAACAAAGAACAAACAAGCATGAAGCTGTAGCACGACACAGTGAGTTAGACAGTGTACTCTAGGTCCATGCATATTTATTGTAAATGTGCATTGCTATTAGTCCTTGGTGGTGCCTTGTGCTATCCGTTTCCTGTCCCTGGAGTTTTTGCTCAGGTTGGAGGGGTACCATTAGTTCTGGGTGAACCTGTTGGGTTAGCGTCCTGGAGTCTTGTTTTCACCATCCAATTTGGGAAGAAAGTTCATAAAAAGTATCCATTCAATACGTAATTATGACTAGCTCATTTAATTTAATAAATAAAGATATTTTTCTATAAAACTAATGACTACTGTGAGCTGAGCTCACTTTGTGTGTGTTCTTTTCACTTTCTCCCAGTTAAAATCGTTACCATGAATTATTATTTAAGATATGGAGCAAATGATAATGGTACATTTGTATAAGCAAGGTTTTTGCTCATTTGTACATTTCTTATAGAGTGTTTAATGACAAGAGGACTGGTTATTTAATTCCTGTCATGCTCTTGCTTTCTAACTGAATGCTGGTGCTTGAGTCTCAGTTTCATACTGTTTCTTATACTGTGTATTTTATATGTATAGGTGTTTTGTCTGCATGTATGCCTACATGCCACATGTGTACAGTGCCTGAGAAGGTCGTCAAAAGGCACTGGGTCCCCTAGAATGGGGTTTGTGATAATTGGGAGCCTCTATGGAGGTTCTGGGAATCAAACCAAAGTACTCTGGACAAGCAGCCAGTGCTCTTATCTGCTGAGCCATTTCTCTAGCCCCCTCTAGCCTGTTTTAAGCATAAATGTGTGTGTGTGTGTGTGTGTGTGTATGTGTGTGTGTGATAGTCTGTTGTAGAATATTTTGATTGCATTCGGATGGTCATGAGACTGCCAATAAAGTTTGCTTTGAATCAGAGGGTGGAGTTAGCTACTAGCTGACCAAAATTGGAGGACTGAGGACAGATAGATAGACACAGGAAGTAATAGGGTGGAGCTTAGAGAGAGTCTTGGTCTTTTTGGATTGAGGAGTGAGAGAGGAGGTCACTCGTCACTTTGCTGCCACTTTTCTGTTCATTCAGGTTCTTACCATGGTATCTGACTCCTGAGTTTTATTGATAAAGGATAATTAGAGAAATACTTCACTAGTCTCTCATTGTCATGAGAGAGACGTTCTAACATTTCTAGTAGATGCTTGAAGACAGGTATAGCAGCAAGCCCTCGCTGGGCACAGCAGTGCATGCCTGTAATCCTAGCACTTGGGAGGCAGAAGGCAGAGACAAAGAGTAGGATTTGATTTCAAGCCAGCCTGGGCTATATATAGCAAGGTCCTGCCCCCTTAAACAAAAACCCTATGAGATCACACTCCCATTGTATACTTTTCTTACATACAGTGTAATGTGGATACATTGGCAAAAGAATAATTCGCACTTTGGGACTTATATCATCATATAACATTAGAATATCATACAATTTAAAACTTGCAAAATGTTTATTTCTGAAAATTTCCATTTGGTGTTTTTGGACTGCATTTACCATTAGTAACCAAATCAAGGGAACTGGAGCCATGAATATGGACGTACAACTGTATGTGCATGTCTGTGTGTATACACAAGGATATTCATATACACTGGGGAGGGGGAGGAAACGTGTATGTGTGTGTGTGTGTGTGTGTGTGTGTGTGTATGTCCAGTCCAAAGTGAGGACTTACTGTGCAACTAAGAAGGGCAGCTGAATTATCTTCTTTATTGCTAGGCAACAAAACACCTCAAAATTTAGTGACTGCAGAGTGCAAAGAGCAGACTGGTGGGCATTTGTGGTTCTTAGTCTCTGTCAGGGTGTCAGTTAGGGCCAGTCATTGGAAGTCCTAACGAGGGCTGGCGTGTCCTCTTTCAGGTGGACACTGGTTGCTGGCAGGAGGTCTTCCCATGGCTGCCTGAGCATCCCAGGACAAACTTCTAGGGATTCCCTATGGCAAGAACAAGGAGGAAGCTGTGCTGCCTTTTGCAATGTAGCCTCAAAAGGGTAGTGACTGTCATTTCCTGCAGTGTCCTGTGACTGTCTAGGCCTCTACTCTGAATGGTAGTCAGGCAGGCAAACTATGGAAAGGCACAGATGCCAGGAGTAAAGGCCCTTTCCAAAGCAGAGCTGGATGGCCGTGGCTGGGGCGTTGATCTGGCTGGTGACCTTGGCGTGGGCAGCATATAACATTTTAAGCACCTTCTGTTCATCTTTACAGTCTTAGGGAACACTGGAAGGATTTTTTAGCAGGAAAATGGCATGCTCACTTTGCATTTTCAACTACACTCAAAGAGGCAGGAGGCAGGTATGTGACTACAAGGTTGTGGGTAGGGTCTCTTTGGAGGCCTGCAGCCTTACCCAGCCTGAGCATCTGGAATGAGCTAGAACATCCTAGTGCCTCAAATCCCCCTCCCCCATCTTCCTCAAGCCACCATGGAATGTATGTATCACTTCTTATATGTTGCTTATTTTCTAAAAACTCTGTTTTAGGTATCCTTTATAGTGTCATTAAGTGTACATGCCACAGAAGACATATTATTTATAAGTAAGAGAATGTGTATCACGGGAACCATGAACACCTTGTCTTGGGCGCATCACTCAGTTTAGATACTGCTGAGAGTGCACAGGTCTGGGACCCTGGGCTGCTGTGCTCAGTATCTGCTTCTATGTGGCCCTTCCCTGGAGGACCCGAGTACTAATCGGCCTTCCAACACTGTGACAAAGTACGTGGCTCATAAGGAGAGGCTTATTTGGTGTGCTGTTTCAGAAGTTTCAGTGCATGGTCAGCTGGCCCTGTCCCTCGGCCTGTGGTGGCATGGCATATCATAATGGAGCACACGGTAGAGAAGCGTGATGACAGTCAGGATGTGACAGACAGGACCTTCAAGGATATATTCCTGTCACCTCAACTTCATTCGACTAGGCCCCATCTCCTGAAGGTTCTACCTCCTCCCATTTGTACTATAGATTGGGGACGAAGCCTTCAAATAGTTCTATTGGGGACTTCTAAGACCTAAACCATAAGGCCCCGACATCTTCAGCAACCATCCTCTGGCTGTGGAGTCAGAGTGTCCAGAGTCCCAGCAGGCTCCCAAGTGTCTGATTCTGCCTATTAGGATAGCTGTTTCGTGGGTTCTGTAATAGGATTGTATACACAAGGGCCAGTGCAGAGTTCCTGACAGTGCCTAAGGCAGAAACTTCAGGGACTGGGAAGGAGCCCACTGTCGCCTTTGCCACCATGTTCTTTCTAGATTCTCAGGCCTCAGGAACAAACCGAGTTCTAGGAAGAGACTGGTCCACCCACCTCAGTCACATTTCCATCACATGCTGGGCTGAACTAAAAACTCGACAAGTAGCTGGGATAGTAGTGTGACATGTCCTTGGCATGTGGGACAGCCGCTCCTGTCATGTTTGATGAAGTACTCATACTTTACAGCCTCATTTGCAAGGATTACTTTGAGTCTGAGATTTTTGCAAAGTGAGGTATGCCAGTTTTCACAGTAACTGGGAGATGTCTTGGTACAAGAATTCCTGTGGCCTACTGGTATAGTTTTAGAATCTTTTTCATGCTACGTGCAAAATGCATCTTAAAAAACATTTTATTTCGAAATAATAATTTTAGACATGGAAAAGTTGCAAAAACAGTAATAGGAATTTTCCATGTGAACAAAGTGCTTATCTTTCCTGAGCATAGCTGAATTATCAAAAGTAAGAAATTCATTATCTAGTTTTTGTATGTTTGTTTAGTGTTTTTTGAGACAAGGTTTCTCTGTTTAGTCTTGGAACTTGCTCTGTAGACTAGGCCATCTCACATAGATCCGTCTGCCTCTGCCTCCTGACTGCTGGGATTAAAGGTGTGCACCACCATGCCCAGCTCTAGCTAGCTTTTAACCCTTCTTCAAATTGCCTCAGCAATTCTTCTTTTTCTGCTTCAGGATTCAAACAAGGCCTTGACATTGTTTTTTTTTTTTTTTTAATTTTTATGGTTTTTTTTGGCTTTTTAAAAAATTGATTTTATTGAGCTATACATTTTTCTCTGCTCCCCTCCCTTCCTCCCCCCTTCCCTTCTACCCACTCCCATGGTCCCCATGTTCCCAATTTACTCAGGAGACCCTGTCTTTTTCTACTTCCCATGTAGATTAGATCCATTGACACTGCTTTTGTCATGTCTCCAGGCTCTTCCTTGGGAAACTGCCTGGATCTTGTGCTAGTTTTGAAAATGTATAAATCTGAGTAGAAATCCTCTGAACATATTTTTGTTTCCTTCTCAAACTCCTGTGTCCACAGTGGTGAACCTGGTTCTTCTGTAAGAGGACACTGCAGTTATGTGCCTGGCCCATAAATCTGGCAAAGCCGTGGTCACTGCTGTTGTTATGACACCTGAGGGATGGCCATCATGTAGCACAGCACCTGTTCTTACCCAGGAAGGAGTTCAGCCGGGATATCTTCCATAGCACCTGTGGGGAAAGTGTTGTTTGCTCAAGTTCAGGCTTCCAGATGCAGGCATGCAGAGGGGAGCCTCTCTGCCTGTACCCAGGGAGTATCTGTTTTCATATTTAGGATGCTTGGCAGCAGGACAAGGGCTGCTGGGTGTTTTCATACACAGAGGTCTGGTGCTCGCATTGGTGTCTGTTGAACCTGTACATTCAGGTTTGTGCACTGCAACCCATGCTGCCTGGAGTGACTGCACTATTCTAAATAGCCTTTTCCAGTAATTTAGAAATATATTCCAGGCTAGGTACAAGGGTGGTAATTGTGTTTTCATAGATAGTAGCCAAGAGTCCCTGTCCTTCTGGAAACAGCAGTGAGTATAAGTATGCAGTGGTGGCAGGTAGGTGTTCAAAGAGGCAGGTTGCTTCTCTAGAGCCTTTTAAACAATATATTTTTTTTTTTCGTTTTGGGACTAAGTTTTACTGTTTTCTAGGCTGGCTTGATGCTTATTATGTAACCTCTTGCTTCAGCTTCCCAAGTGCTGGAATTGTAGGCATGTGGAAATCACACCTACTTTCTTGAACTTTCTGTAAACATAGTTACTTTCCTGGACTCTGGAACTGTACTTGACTTTTTGAGTATTTCCTTCCACATTCTCAGTGTGTATTATGTGTGTGTTCTTCTGTTCATAACACATATATACACACATACACACACAGGCAGATAGACACACAGACATACACATACAGACACACAGACACGCACACAAAATGAGAGGATGAGGTTTTCCTAGGGTTGAGAGACTTTTCTGGTATATGAAGATTTCAGTACCTAAACCCTGATAGCTTCAGACAAACTGAGATGGTTAATTACCATAGAGAAGACGGCTTGGGCCAGAAAGTGAAGGCAGATGGCCAGGTCTGAAAGACTCCCTGGGCAATTCTAGTCATGGTCCTCTGCCCGTGTCCTGCTGTAAAGACATGCTGATTAGTACTGACACATCACCCTTCTCTCATCAATCTTCTTCCTGCGTTTCTTGGCGAACTTTGAAGCAATTCCACAATTCCCTTAATTATTATTGTTGTTACTCATTCTGTGGATGTACGTGTGTACACATGATGTTTGTGTCAGTACATGCCATAGTGTATGTATGGAGGCCAGAGGATAACTTTGTGAAATCATTTTTCTGCCTTTTTTGGTTTTTCAAGACAGAGTTTCTCTGCAGCTTTGGAAACTGTCCTGAACTATCTTTCGTAGACCAGGCTGGCTTTGAGCGCACAGAGATCAGCCTGCCTCTGCCTCCCGAGTGCTGGGATTAAAGGCACGAGCCATCACCACCCAGCCTACTTAAAAAATTTTAAGTTTGTATGTATCGGTGTTTTGTCTGCTTGTCTGTCTGTGTGCCACATGCATATAGAAGAAGGCATCAGGTCCTGGGGGGCTGGAGTTACAACTACCACAGAAGTTGCCATGTGGGTAATGGGGATTGAACCCAGGTCTTCTGCAAGAGCAGGCCTAGTGACCACCACTCTGGTCTCTCCTTATTCCTCCCTTTCCATGGGTTGCACAGATCTAACCGATTGCTAGGCTTGTGCATCAGGCTCCTTTACCAGCTTTCCGCCTTGATTGCCCTCCTCTAATTTCTTTACATTTGATTTGGCTTAGACAGGACAGACTTTTATTTGGGGGACAAACCTGTACAGGGGATGGGGGGGGCTCTGTAAGAACCAGAACCCACATCTACTTGTAAGCTAAGGCAGATCAAGGGCAGAAGGGGAAGGAGGTTGTAAAGTTTCCTTTTTGATCGTCATTAGCTTTTGCTAGAAGTGAGTGAATGTCAGGTGGGTGGAGTCCATTTGAGTTTTTAAAAAATAAACTTTTGAGTAATTTTTGATTTCTGGGAATGTTGGTAACAGTGCAGGGGGTTCCCATACACCCATCATCCATTCTCTCCAATTGTTAACTTTTATACTTCCACAGCACAGAATTCAGAAATGGATATTGGGCATATTGCTAGCAATTAAAAATGAATTGTATCTCACTGTTTTCCCATCATGTCCTCTTTCTGTTCTAGGACCCATCTGGGCACCACAGAGCATTTCACTGCCCATGGCAGTGCCCCAGTCTGTGGGGAGTGCTGTGGCTGACACTGTGCTTTGGAGAGGGATGCTAAGATTAAGTGTCCTCTGTTTCCTCTTGACGTCCCTGCATGCTAATATTAATCGCCGAGAGCATGCAGTATGGACCTGGTCCCTCCACTGTGAAGTCACTGTTTCTCTTTTACTGCTGTCTGGGGGGCAGGGCAGCCTCCAACAGCACAGGACTTTGAGAGACATCCACGGAGTCAGCGTAAACTAGACTCTTCTATCTGAGGGGGTTTAGGGAAGAGGACCCTCACACTCTTGATGGCTCCTTTCTTTATTCTTCTGTTCTCTCGTGTTCTTTCTCTACTTTCTACTTTTTCCCTGTAGTTTATATACTCCATCCACGTTTTCCTGGCAATATAGGAATTACAATGTGGTTACATTCTGTTTTTGAAGTGAATGATTACAATGAACACAGAACAAACAGTAGAAAACAACATGTTTTCCATCTCTCTTTCATAATTAAACATTTACACGTATCGGTGAAAAACAAATTGTCCCAAGAACTCACATCCATTCATACCCAAGCAACTTATTAATAGATGAACTGTGAGGGTGAGCAAGGTGCTCTTGTCAGGTCTTTTACTACAGGCTACATTTTGCAGTTACAAAGAAAGGGCTGATTACTGTATTACTTATTTTGAAAGGTAGTCTTATAAGGAGTCTTAAAGGAATCACAAGCCTAAACTTTTATATATGAAGAATAGTCAGCTCTACTTTAAATCTTTAGGGTGCATACCCATTCATCAAGTTTTTTTTTTTTAAAAATATCAGAAGATTGAGGGCAAAAATGTGTATAAGGAATTAATCATCACCTTTGGTCATCAACCAATTCTAGCAAGAAAGGTACATCAGCCAACTATAATTGGGCTGCTTTGTTCCCTGACCTTAAAGAGTTCTGCATTCCCCTGTGTGCCTTTCTAAACCTTCAGATTGTCTTCTTGGGTTTTCCACTTCAAGGCTATTTAACAAAAACATCTTAGTCTAACTTTGTTATTTTCAAAGCTTTGTTTCAGCTGTGATGCACTCTGAAACTTGTGAACATCTCCCAACATTAAGGTTAAAAGAATTTAAACTAGCTGGGCTACTGGGACTCAGTCATCATTAACTTGAGCTACACAATCCATGCAATTCCTTAGATGAAACTCATGGGCCCTGGCTGTGAAACATATCCTTGTATTTATTTTTATTCATCAAAACACTGCATAGGCTATCATTTTTATTATCAATTTAGACAGTACAGCTTAGGGACGGGTCTTCTTGACAATCCACAGGTAAAACGCCCAGTAGAACAGGATGTTTCCAATAGATAAACACACTGTATTACAGGCATTGGAGATCTCCCCATATCCATGCACATCATACTAGATACCAGAGGAATATTGAAGTTACAAGCATGTAAAGGCAGAGCAGAAGCAAAAGACATTTGGGGGTGTGTAGTCCCATGGCCTTGCCTGAATGAGATCCACCCATCAGAGAGTTGCCTCCTGGTGGGCTGGCTCCATGAACTTTGCCACATGCTGCCCATCTCACGTGGGCATTGCCACCGTTTCTCTATTCTGGTCTTTGAGAACAAGTCACTAACCACAGCCTACCCTCAAAGAGATTAGGAGGAGGACATGCCTACCTCTCAGAGGAGAAGTACGTGTGTGTGTGTGTGTGTGTGTGTGTGTGTGTGTGTGTGTGTGAGTGTGCATTATTTGTAGGGTTGCAGATTACCCAGATAAATTTAATTTTTAGATTTACAGGATTAATCTTTTTTGGGGAGAGGTCCTAGGGAACAACACTGGATCCTGTCACAAGTTAGGTAAGTGATCTCATTGATTTCCACCCCTTAGACCAAGAGTGAATAATTTTAGGTGTGTAATCCTTGTACTACTATTAGAACTTTAGAGTTAACTTGGCATCCTGTATTTGGTTATGTCTGACCATCCCAGCTGTTTGAAGTGTGTCCATTAGAAAGATTCTTCTCTTTGCTGGGCCTTTGAGGTTATCATCTCCCTGTAAGTTTCCTTCCCGCTCACTGTCTTCCTTTATCAGAGTTAGATATGCTTCAGGGTTGGTACTTTGTCTGCCTAATTTTCTTTTAAAGCAACATGGAAAATAGTTTTGTTTGCTTTGAAAAAGGAATTAGTTTGTGTGTGTTTTAGTAAAAAGGTTTTTCCTCATTACATGAGCCAAAAAGCACATTAGTTTCCAGGCCCCATAAATGAAAACTGGAGTTGAAGGAAACAAGAGATTTGTGCTGAATTTCAAAGTGCTGATCATGGGTGGGGCAAGGAGACACTGATGTCTCTTTAAGCAGCACTGGAGGCTACAGAAGCAGCTAGCAAATGGATTCCCTCAAACTTAACAATGTGAGCACTTGCGATTGCTTAAGATCCCAGACTTCTAGCAGGTGTGAGAGAATTCTAAGTGGATATAGAAATGAAGAAGGGTTGTGGGGAGTGGATGGAATGCTGAAGGGATCCACGGAGTTTGCTTCTAAAAGACAAGCAGACCTTTGATTTCCTGGAAGTGCACCTAGCCCATCAAATAGTTTTGCTTTTCATTAAAGCAGCAGTTTTGCAGGCATGATTACCTTGGGTGTTTTGTTCTCAGCAGCTGGTACCCATCAAATCAGAGCCTGCTTTTCATCACCAGCAGGTGTTCCAGGAAGCAGAAGTGACTGCAGAGCTCAAAAGATGGCTCAGTTCCTTCTGAAGGAGAGATTGCATCGCTCTCACAGGGTTCCTGGTGAATGGCTTGAGGGCCTGCCATTCGGGCCAGGAGAGATGGATGTTACATTATCAGTTCATGTGAGAGAAGGGTGGTACTGGGGAGATGCGTGGCAGTTGACGCTAGAGCACTATTTGCATGCTATAGATATTTTATATTAGTTTGTTGCTTCAATGTGGGCATTCAGCCCCTCCCCCCTTGGTCCTGTAATGATCCTTAGAGATTGTGATCTGTGTCTGTCCACCTCACCTGCACTGACCATGAGCTTCTGTGTTCAGGATGTCAGTCACTTGTCATTTCTAACTTAAGCCAGTTATTTTGAGCCCTGGGGCTTGGGACCTGACTCTGTTGGGTTTCCACAAACACCCTTATTGTGTTCCTCTCTCCCATGCCTGGCACCTTTTAATTCTAGTGTACGTCCTTTCTGGCCAGGCTTCTGCCTCTGCCCTCTTTCTGCTGTCATATCTTCGGTATCTGACACACCACTTGATATGCAGAAGGCCTTTGCCAGATACATGGGGGATTAATGCCTACCTACCTCAGGGTAGAACACTTGCCTGTCCCAAATGAGAAACATAAGCCCAGATGTCCAGTGCAGTGCATTCCAATAGCTGTACCTACCAAGAATGGCTAATCAATGCAGTCCGGGGCTGCCGGTTCCTTGTCTGTAAGAAATCAAAGCATTGCTTGTAGCATAGCTTCCTGAAGGTGTTATAAATGTCTGTGTTTGGGTCTCATAATGCTCTTGAACAGGATAACATATGTTTGTCCATGTGTTTAGACTTTTAAGATGCCAGATGTCTGTAGTACCAGTTTTTATTGTCTGTTTTTGAATTATGTTTTGAAGCTTAACACATTTTGGAATACTGTTATACAAACTAGTTCAGAGCTCTACCTGACTGTAGGCTATAGTTTGGTAAGCATTTTGAATTTTCTTGAATTTCTGTTTGTGGGACACAAGTGTATCACATATTCAAACTGTAAACCATGAGGCCACCTCCTGATAATTCTAGAAAAAAGCAGGTTCTGTGTTTTCTGTAAGGAGTTTGGGTGTAAATGTGGCCCTGAAGAGCGGCTGCTAGATTCTGCCATTGCTTTTTTTATTTGTTTTTTTGAGGGGGCCTCATGTCAAGTTCCCTGTTGTCATTGTATCAGCGCAGCACACCTGGGGGACACCGAGTCGTCAACAGAGGGCACGTAGAGGCGCCACTGCCCGTGGTCAGGACGTAGACGCCGAGGCCTATGGATTACAGTGAGGTGTCCTCTGGGTGGACACCCTTCCCTTTGGGGTCTAGAGAGGAATAGAGGATGAAACGGGGTTTCTGTTCCTCAGGCCACTGTGTGAGCTGAGCTGCTTACTCTTTTATGAGGAGAGCTAGACAGTTTCCACCTGCCCATTCCAGATGGCCCTGCTTCTCCACCTGTATACCTGCATGTGAGGTCTCAAGGAAGATTTCCTTTTAGCTTTACTGCCATTGAATCGAACATTTTGCAGCTATGACCTCTTTGTTTTCGGGTATCTGCTTCCCTGTGTTCTGGCTAACAAGTTCTCTGAGGTACTGTCTCCCCCTGGTGTGTCTGTGGGAAGCTTGCTCCCAGTGAAGGAAGGGGAGTCCACAGAGTACTTATTTCTAAGCTGTACTGGCAGGACCTTCACTGGACATCTGATTCTCTCTGGACACCCGTGAACAGCACGAGTCCTCCTTAGACCTGGAGACTGGGGGCAGCGATGTGGCAGGGGCTCAGGGCCACCACGCCTTTGGCGGTGTGCCAGAAAAGGGTTCTCCAGAGTGACCCCTGAGGAGCCCTTGGTCACAGTGTGAGCAAGTAGCCTCATTTCTGGAGTCAGGCGTTCATAGGCATGGTGGTCGAGGGGCTGTCTAAGGGCAGTCCTCAGCGCTGCCTCATACTGTTCCTCCGCTTCCTCTAAGGCCTCCCTCTGGGCCTGCATTACGGGCCAGCTGTCTCTGCTTAGAAGAAAGGCTCTCTTTGCTGTTCTTCTGCTGGGTTCCTCTTTCCTTGTCCTTCTCAGGGTTGCCATTGGCTCCGGCTTCTGAGACCTACCCCACTTCTTGGCTCTCTTCACTTTCCTCAAAGGCCTGCTTGTCCACATCTAGGTAATAATAAATACAGCTTTAGAAGTAAATGCTGGCTGAGCCCTCGCTCCACGTTAGTGCTCTGCGCATCCCTGTCAGGCTTCTAAATGGTACATGAACATGACCCACATTCTCCACTTTCGTTGGCTGATATCTCTTCAAAACAGTTACTTTAATTGCTGCCATGACTCTGCACACAAGGACTCTGTACTGAAACCAGCTCACCACAGGTTTCTGGTGCGCTCTGACCGCTTTGATCCTAGTGGTCGTCTTTGCAAGTCCTTGCTGGATCTGTTTCCCATGGGGGAAATATCAAACTTAAGCCCACCAGGGCTGCGTCTCCAGTGTGTCCTACACTGTTTCTCTGTGGGGCGTCATTAGCACATGTTTGTCCTTGCGTTGGGCCTGCACCTTCAGCTTTTCACCCGCGTGGCTGCACTTTTGTGCACTTTTCTTCTGTCCTCCCTTTGCAGGCATCAATAGCTCTCACCCTTGGGTTGCGAATGGCAGCTGTGGCCACATGTGGAAACTACTGAGATGAGCAGCTATTTGTTAACGCCCCCTTGTCTTGAAATGTAGTGATTTCTATTTGACTTTTTAAGAGCACATCTCTTGTTATGCAATTAAATTATGACTCCTTAAGACCAGAGCCAGCCAGAACTTAAACATCCCAAGGCACAGAGTAGGCATTGACAAATATTTGCATTCCATTTCAGTTTTAAAGAAATTTATTATGAGAGATAAAGGCCTTGTCTTTGGCACAAGACTATGGTATGAGTAATTCTCTTGCTCTTCTCTAGTCTTGTGCTTCATGGGTTTATAAGAGCCTCACTCAGAACTAAGCAAGCGGAGGGACAGAGTGTCTAGTGGAGCCAAGCCTCTTGTGGTCTCTGTTGGCACAGTGAATCACTACCTGCAGCAGTGCTGTCTGTGTCCAATGAGAAAGGAGTCCACGGTGGTGCTGCATCCAGGATAATTTTGCATTATTTCTTGAGAGTTGTCCATGTGACTTGATTCTGCAGGTTCTTGGTGTGCTGGCCATGGGGCTGTGGGTCACAACCTTGTGGGGGGTGAGAAGTGAGAGATGCTTTATTACTTCTCAGTCAGTGCTGTGAGAGACACTTGAACCCGCATCGCACAGAGGCTTGTGTAGCTCAGTAAAATACAGGAATGGGGCGGGGTGGGGATGGGGAGAGGGCTCCACATGGCAGTTTCGGTCTGAGGGCTCCCTGTTTCTCTTGCATTCACTCTCATCTGAGACCCTGGCTCATTACTGCTTCAAGCTTGCTCTCCCACTTTAGCAGCTTGTTTAATTGAAAGCATTTCAATGAGAGAATGTTTAAACATAGCAGTTGTAAAGGATCTGGGGTCATGCGTAGGTTTTAATTGATCCCTGTGATGAACGTTATATTCTGCAGCAACGGCCTCCTTTTCATTATTTCTCAAGGCCCTAACCCCAGTCACAGGCACAGAGCAGCTTAATGTTTCTGGCCGGTTGTGCTCTGAATTATATTGCCTCTTTTTTTTTTAAGCATTGATTTTGTAACCTAGAGCTGAAGCCAGAGTAAGCTGGATAACTTATTCCTATGCTTTTTATTGCATAAGGCATTAGCACAGCACCAGCGTGGTCATCTGTTCAGCTTCTCACAGGCGCTGTCATCACTTTATTTGGCTGTTGTTAGAGCAGATGTTTTAGAGGGGCTATTGGCCTGATCATGTTTGCTTACTTTCTGATGACTGTAGCGTGTGTGTGTATGTGTGTGTGTTTAATGGAAAGTTGAGTATTGTGGGAGCAGACTAGTCCTTTGGCCTTTAACAGACCTGGTCCCAGAAAGAGACATTGGGGCTGCTGGGGGAGAGGTTTGGGCACAGGATCCTGAACTTGAAAAGCTAGGCTTAGTTTTCAGCCAACAGAATGTTCAACAGCAACTAAAATGTCAAGCTGTCTTGAAAGATGGCTCTTCAGAAGTTTATGTCAAAGTTAAGTTACAGCTGTTTAAAAGTAAGCGAGATCCAAAAGGAAATTGTGGCTCTGTTAGAGAGAACGTGTGAACCAATCAAGGTCCTATAATTTCACTGTCTTTGTAAAGCGTGGATTGAGTTTAGACTCAGATGCTCATTTCATACGCCACACCCAGTGTCCTAGTGAGTTTAAACGATTAGTTTTAGTCTGAGTTTAGGCATTCATGGTAAAGCTTATCAAAACTGGAGTAGCTTCATTTCTGTTGCTGTGATAAGGTACTATGACCAAAAGCAACAGTGGAGGAAAGATTTTAGCTTACAATTTCATGTTACCGTCCATTACTAAGGCAATAACTTAAGTAACTAGTCCGTAGTCAAAAGCAGAAAGAAAGGAACACATCCATGCTACCAACTTGCTTGTTTCTATGTCCAATTAGCTTTCTTCACTCTTATAGTTTAGGGCCCTGTATAGAGAATGGTGCTGCCCAAAGTGAATTACATCAATTAATCATCAAGGCAGTCAGTCTCCTGTAGACATGCCCATAGGTCAACCTGTTCTAGACACTTGAGAGTCTCTTCTCTAGTGATTCTAGTTAGTTGACAAAAACTAACCATCCATTGTAGCATGAGGGCTGGCTTGTTGGGGTATCTGTCCCGCCCGGTACCCCACAACCGACAAGTCCCAAAGAAAATCAATCACACAGAGATCTCTATAAGTTATAAAGCCGATTGGCCCATTAGCTCAGGCTTCTTGTTAACTCTTATAGCTTATATTAACCCATTATTCTGATCTATGTTAGCCATATGGCTTGGTACCTTTTTCAGCTGTCAGCTCACATGTTGCTTCTTTAGTGGTCTGCTCAGGAATGGCAGAGGGAGCTTCCTGCTTCCCAGAATATTCCTGTTCTCATCACCCCGCCTCTACTTCCTGTCTGGTTGACCCACCTATACTTCCTGCCTGGCCAATCAGCGTTTTATTAAAATACATGATTGACAAAATACAATTCTCCCACACCAATCCATCACATGTACTAATTAAAAAATATGTTTGTTTCCATGCAAAGTTTGAAGCAAATTGCTATTTTATATCAATGCTTGCAAAATAATAATATAACAATCAGAAGATTTAGATTCAGTGGAAGTCACTAAGGATGGAAGAATTATTTTATGGGGTATTTCCTCTTATATTATTTGAATCATTTTCTATCTTTTGGATCCTGAGGAGTTCATAAAATTGTTGTTTTACTTGATATAGAAGCTGATTTGGGCCAGTATGATTGTAAGTTATTGTTCTAGTCAATTGTGAGTCAGGCAGCTGCTGCTAAATTCATAATGAGACTTGTTGCTTCTGTCCTGTGTACTGAGCAAGAGGACCACTTGGAGCATAACAAGCACTCAGTAACAATCTATTGAATTAATGAATTGTAGAAAGAGTTAGCTGGCCAGATGTCATTTGTGCATAGGGAGCCACTTTTTGATGAAGTGCCATCTGGTTTCCTCCATCTCATTGTTATCTGCGAATGTTAATTGATAGCCCGGCTCTTCAGTCTGTTCAGGATCTTCAAGTCCCAACTTAAAGAGCTAAGGTTTGTTTGACTATTAGTATGATTGTTTTTCTTTGATGTCTTAAACCACTTGAGGTTCATTGATTAATCTTAAATTTCCTCTAATTTTGTACTTACCTGGTACCTTACACTTAATAAGATGTTTGACCTCTTCTGGTCTGAAAATGCTACCAAGCAAACAACATGGCAGAATATTTCTCTGAATCACATTTCACTTGTGTCTGTTATGCATTTTTTATATTTCATGAAGGAGTGGATGGCAGGGACTTAATTCTTACTAGGCTTCTGTTCTTCTGTCACATGAAGGGAATGGTCTCAAGTGGTGGAGAGTTTTCACGTCATAACTTGCCCTTTGAAGTTATCTCAGTTGATTAGGAAAATGAAAGCTTGACTTTGGAGTACTGCCAAAGTCTTCCTCACAAGAGCTGTGACTTGAAGGTCTGGTCTGGTCATATCTAAAATGATGTTGTACTTATTTCACAGAGTGGGAAGTGGTGCTTCTACTCTACTTTGGGAATAAGCACAGAGTTTGTCTGATTAGCTTGCTGTCTAAACTGGCCTAACGTATTTTTCAGCATAGGATCCACTAAGTTATTGTCAGTGTGAGTCTGATTAGATTTGCCCCATTAAAAATATTTATACCCGGGGCTGGTGACGTGGCTTAGTCACGGAGTACTTGCTTGGTATGCACAGAACCCCAGCACTCTATAAATCAGGAAGAGGGTTACACATCTTTAATCCCAGGAAGTGGGGACGGGAGGATCAGAAGTTCAAGGTCTTCTCAGATTCATAGTGATTTCTAAACCAGACTACATGAGACCTTGTCTTAAAACAAGCAATTTAGTATATAAAATGATATAAAACTCTGCACTAAGTTTTTTTTTTTTTAGGACCCCACAGTTTAAAAACTCCGTTATATTTGTTTTGCTTTGGTGGAAATTGTTTCAGAGTCACCTTTTCAAGAACACTGGTGATAAAGGGGAGAAGACGCCTAATTTTTCTCTTAAATTACCTAATTAAGTTTTTAAGGTTCACATTTTTCCCTTGTGATTGCGTTTTTAGGTTTCCTTACTCCATGTAGATTTATATCAGAGTCACTTTGGTGACTTTCCCCAGTTTTTTTAAATGTGCTGTGTAGAGATAAATATAGCCAGGAACCATTGCAGCTCTAAGCAGCCATAGTTTTATTGACTTGGAAGCCCGGCTGTCTTGATTTCTAGTGGTGGCTTGCAGTGTTTAAAGTAACTGACAATCCTGCAATCATTACCAAAAGTTTATGATTTGGAAAAAAAAAATAAAAAGGGAATGGGAGAGTGGGGAATGGAAAAAATGCTGTTTGAATTACAAACTGCTTAAAAGCAGCTCCATAGGGAGGGCCTAACCCAGGCCACTTAAAATATGGCCATAATAATAGAGTTAAAAATAATTATCTCGGAAAGGACCTTAAGAAAAAAAAACTCAAAAAGTCTAAAGGAGCTTAAAAACACACCAAAGGAGTTGCAGGCCAAATGTGTGATGTCAAGAGTTCCTTTGTGGAAGGTTATTTGTTCTGTGGGCTGCTCCATATTGGGGACACATGATCTTGTGATCATGCCTCTGCTGACAAGGTCCTGAGCTGGAAGAGTTGGTATCTCCCTTGCTTTGGTCCAGTCCCAGGAGTCACCAAGGAGCCCTGCATTTCAGTGGTAAACCTGCTGTCTCTTTCCCAGGTGCTCCAGCCCAGAGTCTGAGTGCTGATGCGGAGTCCTGCAGCTCCTCTGCAGCTACTGCCGCTGGGCACTGTGTTCTGTGGATCACTTAGATCTTCATTTCAGATGCCACCAACTGAATTGCTACCCAGCAAATTACCAACAAACTTAAGCCAGTTCAACTTCACAGTTAGTATTCGTCACACAATTTCTGTGGGTTAGGAATATGAACTATTTCACCAGGTGGCTATAGCTATGGATTTCAAGAGACTACAGTCAAGGTGTTGGTTTGGGACCATTGCCCACTGACAAGTGGCCAGAGAACCTGTTTCCAAAGTGATTCACTTTGAAAAAGTTTGAGAAACTCAAGCTGTGCTGGCTGCCAGAGGGTAGCCTTTGTTTCCCACCGTGTGGACTTCTCCCCATGGCTGATTAGATGTCCTTAGATCACGGCAGTAGTTTTTCCTAGAAACCGGGTCTCTGAAGTTACAAACTAGAACTTTTGGAAGCATTTTACTCAAAAATCTTATCTTTAAGTCAGTGTTAGTACTTAATCTTGATTTTATAAAGAAGGAAATATGATTACCTTCAATTCCACCTTTCACAACACCAAAAAGCATTGTCTTTTTCTATGTAGCCTCCCTTTCTGTCTACATATAGTATCTGTGCCCTTCCACACCTGTAGACATATGTAAGAAAATTAGATTGCATTGTGCTACTTTGTAACTACTTTGTAACATCTTAGATGGTAAGGGTAACAATGAACAGGCTGTTTTAAAGAAAGAGCGGAAGAGCACCAGAAAGCCCAACAAGCCCAGCGTGGATGACAAGGCTGCAAGTAGTGGAGAAACAGAGGGGACTAGAAAATGAACAAACAAACAAACACTGGGGGAAGCAGCACATGACTCCAGTGTGACTCTCTAGCAGGTGAAGGGGAAACAAAAGTCTCATTTAAAGGGTAAACCAGGCAGCCCTGATGAAGAGAGACTGTGGTACACACAGGACAAGATCACAGAACTGGAAAGCCTCGGATCATGGTGCCCTCCCTTGGCACGATGGGCCAACAGTGGAACTGAGCTCAATTTGTCACTCTGTTACCAAGGGCTGTGGTTGTGAGTCATCTTGGGAGAGGTTATTGTTTAAGACTGAACCACTCTGGGGCCTGACAACAGTGAATAGTCTAGGGGTCTAGAGTTCACTTTGCACCAGCATGGGGGAGATGGCCGTGGGAGGCAGATTCTGGAGAGTAGGAGACTTGACCTGGGCAGCGAAGAGTATGGTGGGTGATGGTCTGAGCTGGGGTGGCTAGGAGCTGAGTCTTCCACCTAAGTCCAACCATGGACATTCAGTCACAGCCTGAGGTTGACAAGTGGCCCCTACTCTGGAACCTCGTATTTCCTGGCAGATCCATTGCTTGTAGAACTGAGAACTTGGAAGTTCTCATAGAGCAGTGGACTTCTGTAGCCTCCTCCTTCCAGCAGGGAGTTCAGCGCAGAGTGGGTGCTGAAACATAGGGGCTGGTTGACCTGGACAGGTGCTAGTGCCGTGTCTGCGTCCCTACCCCTGGGCACCGAGAGACACCCCCTGACAAGATCGCCCGTCTCCCACCTCAGCACAGCTGAGGTAGCAATTCACCGGATAAGTCTCTTTTTATTCCTTATTTTCTAGAATTTGATCTGCAGTCTTGCATTTATGGCTCATGATGGTTTTGCCTGTCCATATATATATTGCTCAGTTAGGTTTTAGGGTTGTCGTGTATATTTTTCCGACTAGTTAACTATATGGCACTGTTTCCCATACTTTTCACCCACATCTCACATACTTCCCTTTTAGTTCTATTTCTCTCTTCTGTATCTCCTTCTCTTTGACCCCCTTTATTTTATTCTTTGGGACAGGATTTCTATGTGCAGCCCTGGCTGTCCTGGAACTCACTCTGTAGACCAGGCTGGCCCCAAACTCAAGAGATCTACCTGCCTTTGCCTCCCAGCTGCTGGGGATAAAAGGTGTGTGCCCCCACTGCCCAGTCTCTTTTACTTCTTAATTGTAACCTTCAATAGCTTTACCAGCCAATAAAATCTGTGGATGGATCCTGATTACATCCCACATACTTTCTCAACAAGGGACTGAAGTAAACCAATCTGGAAGGCTGGAGACAGAACATGTCAGACGTTATATAAAAGGCTTTGTGGGAAGTCTCAGCAGTAGCGTGAATCAAGGAGAGGACAGACTATCTGAACTTAAAGACAGTAAGGAGGAACTAGAGCAATCCAGACAAGACAAAGAGAAAATAATAAATATCAATGGGAACTCCAGGATATATGTGATACTATGAAAGGCCCAAATCTGTGGATTCTGATGAGAGGAGAAGACTCTCATCCTAAAGGCATAGAAAAAATTTCCAAAAGAAGTCATAACAGACAATTTCCAAGAGCTAGGAAAAGAGATGCTAATCCCAATAGAGAAGGCATATAAAGTAGGAAACAGAAAGAATCCCCAAATTATAATTAAAGCTAGATGTGCAAAAAATGAAAGTTTATTGAAAGTGGCAAGAGAAAAACATCAAGTCGTACATAAAGGCTGGCCCATTCACCTGAACAAAAATAAACCCCCAACATCAGACTGAACTGAAACTATAAAACCAGGAGGGCCTAGAAGGATGTATTTCAAGTTCTGAAATACTACAACTGCCAACCCAGGCTACAATATATACAATGCTGTTTGTCACAATTGGAGGAGAAATAAAAAAATTCCATGACAAAAATGGACTGAAGCTATTTATGACCACTGAGCCGGCTCTGTAGAAAATCCTTGAGTATTTCAGACTGAAGAGAAACCCGTATACAAGGTCACAGGAAGAAATAGAACACATACGATATGAAACTCAATGTGAGGAATACTGGGGGTAAGAGGTTTAATTAGGGTAAGAGTAAGGGAATGGGGAGAGGGAGTGGGAACTAGATCAATCAAAACTAAGGATGTATGGAAAATCATTATGGGACCTCACTTCTTTATAAACTAATTGAAAATAGTAAAAGTGAAGGAATTTGAATATAGGTACGCTGCACTGGAGGAGGGCGCACAACAACACACAGTGCTTCCCCAGAAGGCATGGGTTTAAAATGAAACTCTCAGTGCTAATCATGGGATACTTCCTAATAAGTTATTGGCCAAGGAAGCCCCAAAGGCCTGCAGAGTGGCATAGCATATTGGCTATTGCTGATGGTTATAGACCAGAGCGGGATGGTGAGATCTTATTTCTGAGTATGTAACACCCTGTGGTTCCAGGACTTCAAGACCTCAATCAGGAGCTTACTAGAAACTTCCTCCCAGCGGGCTTTCATATGCCAAAGGTGCTTTTTGGGCTGCTGGGGGAGAAAAGACATCATTGCAATGGACCAGTGAATCAACCCAGTCGTGGCCTGCCAGACAAGATGGACCCACTTATAATAGTGGCATGAAGGCTGCAGGATTAGATTTGAGGCCTGCTACATAGAAGAAAGTTCATTTCTGCCACTGTAAACTTGGTTTAAAAGACCATGGCTCAGGAGGTTCTAGAGGGAACCTACTCTTGTCTTTCCAAATGGACATGTTATCAAACTACTTTCTAAATGTTTATATTTATACACATAGATTAGTGATGTCCTCAACTTTTGCCCGAGAAACTTCTCTCTGTAATGGTCACTAGTTAATGTAGAAACTCAGTAAGTAGTTAAAAGTGTTGAGAAGAAGTGACTGTTGAGTACTCAGCACTAAAGGGGCAGTGACATCTGTAACACACGTGCTCTCTCTCTCTCTCTCTCTCTCTCTCTCTCTCTCTCTCTCTCTCTCTCTCTCACACACACACACACACACACACACACACACACACAACCCTTCCCCACTCAGGACCTAGGGAACATTGAGGAAGGAGGCGGTGGTGGAAAGAATGTAAGAGCCGGAGGACAGAGGGGAGCGCTGTGACATGCTGTCATCTGGACATGACATGGCTGTCACTTAGCAGCTGTGTTTTTCTGCCCCAGACGGAGCCTGTCAACATTCCAGGAGGAATGGGTGAGGTTTCATCCTTTGCTGAGGAGGTAGCGGTAGTTAATGTTTTGGAGGAGAGAAAGTCTTTTTTTCTTTAGGGGTGTATCCACTGCCTATTTACATATAAGCCAGTAAGTAACCAATGCACAATACAAACAGTGGGTTGTTAAAAAGAAAAGGACATGGAAGTGGACAGGGGACATGTTATGAAGAATTCTAGGGGAGAGGAGTAAGAAGGGGAATGGGTGTCAGAATACAATATATACATGTGTGAAATTATCAAAGAAAAATAAATCAGAAAAGAATAAATTCACAAGCATTTAGAATCCAACATAGACATGACCCAGAGAACTTTTCCACAATACATTAAAGTTTCCCAAAATACAAAGCAAAGGAACAGTATTAAAAACTGTAAGAGAAGCTGGGCAGTGGTGGCGCATACCTTTAATCCCAGAGGCAGGCACATCTCTGTGAGTTCAAGGCCAGCCTGGTCTACAAGAACTAGTTCTAGGACAGGCTCCAAAGCTACAGAGAAACGCTGTTTAAAAAAAAAATTAAGAGAAAAATATACCTCACAACATAGGCAAACACTTCATAATACTTCAAAACTCTTACCAGAAATCATAAAAGTGAGGAACATGTGGGATGATATATTTCAAGTCCCCAAAGTAATTACAAACCAAGATTGTTATATCTTTTAAAATTGATGGAGATATAAAAACATTTCAAGAAAGCAAACTAAAGCAATCATGGTCACCAGTCCAGCATTACAAAAGATACTTAAAGGGCCCCAAACACAGGGAGGAAGAAAGACAGTTTTAATTATATGAGCAAGGAAAGAGCAAGTGATCTTAGAGGAATAAATGAAAAAGGTGAGATAGGCTACAGCCAGTCGTGTCCAACGTCATAAAGCAGCAAATGCCCATCACAAATAGAGGAGGAAGACGTGAGCAAACAATAATAATCAGCAGAAAAACAGCCAACAAAATTGTGGGAATCAGCAAAACTCCACAGTAATAATCTTACATGTAACGTCTTATTTCTCAAGAGTTGCAGACTAGCTGATTGGAATAAAAAGCAAGACCCAAATATTGGTTGTGTACAAGAAACACACCTCATTGAAAAAGGCACAAGCTGAGACGGAGATGGAAGAAGTCAATATATCAAGCAAATGAAAGCCTCAAACAAGCAAGGTTGGCTATAATAATATCTGATAAAATATATATGAGGCCAAAATTAGGAGAGATAGGTCATTACTTATTAATTGAAATAATCCATCAAGGCAATGTAACAATTATATAAACATCCAACACTGGAATGCTTCCAAACTTTTTGTGAAGCTAATTACTGTGAACACCAAATCCATATCAAACAATGAGAAAGGTAACCGTATAAATTAGTTTCTATGAACATGCACACAAAACTTCTCAATCACATAATTGTAAATCAGATTTAACAACAGCACATTAAAAAAATCACACACCATAATTAGGTTGGTTTCATTTTAAGGATGCAAATATATACAAATCAATTAATGTAATA
This sequence comes from Myodes glareolus, assembly GCF_982192425.1. Taxonomy (NCBI): domain Eukaryota; kingdom Metazoa; phylum Chordata; class Mammalia; order Rodentia; family Cricetidae; genus Myodes; species Myodes glareolus. The sequence goes on along the minus strand of NC_142035.1, from coordinate 33,891,542 downwards.
AAACAGAGTTTATTATTTATTATTATTTATTATTGATTATTTCAATAGATGTAGAAACACCCTTAGACTAAATTTAAGGTCCTTTTCATGATAAAAACCTTAGATACATAAGGAACTGCAACAATATATGCTTCAACACAATAAAAGCTACATACTGTAGACCCTGTACCCAGCATTAAGGGGGGGGCAAATTTAAACATTTTCTCTTGAAACCAAGAATGAGACAAGACACTTTTTTCTTTCATTCAATATATGCTTGGTATGTTAACTAGAACAATAAGACAAGATAAAGAAATAAAATGTATATGATTAAGAAAGGAAAAGAAAATAAATTAGCTTTATCTGTAGATGGTGTAAGATCCTATATGAACGTGAACCTGAAGACCCCACCAGAAAGTTCTTTGATCTAATAAAGTTTCAGCTTGATTGCTGAATGAGAAATCAGGGTAGAGGTGAAATCCCATTCATCATAGTTTAGAAAATCTCTAGGAATAAACCTAACCAAGGAAGTGAAAGGACGCTGGTTAGAAGAGGGCCTTTGCCTGGAAGACCCTGATGAAAGGATTCCAAGACTTCCCAACTCATGCATTAACTGATAACACTGTGAAAATACCTAAATTACTAGAATCAGTCTTCTCATCCAACACAGTCCTCATCAAAATGCCAATGTTGTACTCCGCAGAATAGGAAAAACAGTCGTAAACATTCATGTGGATGCACAAGTGACTTCAAATAAGTAAAACAATTAAATAATCCTCAAAAGAATGGGCAATGTGGAAGGTATAGCAATGCCAGGTTTGAAACTGTATCATACAGACATGGTGCTGGCACAAGAACACTCATGTAGACAGAAGACCCAGAAACACACCTATGCTGCAATAGCCACCCGGTTTTTATTCTTTCATATATAACATCCTGACCTCAGTTTCCCCTCCCTCCACTCCTCCCAGCCTCTCCCCCACCTCTCCTTTCTCCAATATTCACTCTTTCGTTTATAAAAATTTCGCTAACTCATAATTGTTCAGAGCTAATGAGTGGGAGTGGTTTGTGTAGGGTGGGAATTAGCACTCTAGCAGAATTGCAGCTGTCAAACAATTTAGTTCGAACCCAGAGGCTTCCCCCTTCAAGAAGCTGTGCTGTCTTTTCCACGCCATGCTGTAGCCAATAAATTGGAAGATCAACTGTTTTATGTTTCAGCCCTCATTTCTTTCATCCTACCCCAAACCCCCAAGGTTCTGCCGAGCAGCAAAAACAGTCAAGAACAGGGAGCAAGACTGCAGGGCTGTGCATCCCCAAAGCAATGGATGTATCTGAGAGTACAGGAAGCAGATGCCCCACCTACTTCTGCTCCAGCTGTTGCTGCCATTGCTGGATTTTTGGCTCACTTCCTACGTGCTGGTTAAACTCTTGCTAGCCCTTTGAGTAATCCCTTCTTGCCCCCAAAAGACCAAGAGAGGGGAGGGAACTAACATTTACCCAGAGCCTAGCTCCTTCCTGGCAAGCATTCTTTTGGTTTTTCTTCTTATTAGTTGTCCTTATTGCTCATCTCCCCATCCCCCAAAGAGAGAAAAATAAGGAAAGGAAAATAAAAAGCAAAGGGAAGCAGGCATTTTCTTTGTGTTAGTTTTCTAAAACTTCTTCTTGCATATGAACTTTAAGAGCAATCCAGTATTTTCTCATTTGGAGCTTCTGCTTATTTGATCTGGATTAAAACCTTTGTAGTCATTCACAGCCCTTCTCACCTCAAGTGCATGTTAAATGGGCTGAAGTTTTGTTATGCTGTTTCTACAAATTTTAACAAAACACACATACACAAACACTTTTTTCCACTGAGTAAATGATAGCATGTTGTATGTGTGTGCATGTATGTGCACATGTTAGAGCCTTGTGGGTTAAACTCAGTACTTGTGGAGCCCATGTAGTTTCTTGTATGGTTGTAGTTATTTAGTGAGTATTTCAAGGAAGAGGAAATCCTGGTTTGCTTTTTCTCTTCCCAGAGTCTTTCCATTATTTAGGAGTGTTTAACACAAGGACTTGGGGTGGGAGTTGGAAACTGGCCACCATAACTGAATGCTTGCCCTGTGTCTTGATAGCCCCATTCTGTTGGTGTGGCATGGTAGACATCTGCCTCCAGTGAGTGCTTTGCACAGGGCTCCTGCCCCATGCCCTGGTGTTCAGCAAATATTACTTAATGAGGCCCCCTGCTTTCCATTGTCCAGACTGTCCATGGTCTTGCTCTGTTGATCTCTCTCCAAGCCTCAGAGGTGACCTGCTTAATTTTGCTGATGGGGAGGGTGGAGGGCATAGAGGCTGAGTAACGAGAACTGGGTCCCAAATTCTGTTTTTCTTTCCTTTTTCCTTTTTCTGTCTTTCCTGGAACACGACCAAACTGTGGCTCAAAAAGATCTGCAAAGACAAAATATTCACATGGACCCACTCTCTTAGTTTTATGTAGTAACTTGAGAAGCAGTTGCTTAAAAAAAAAGACATTAAGCCTCAACTGTTGTTAAGGGACACACATTGCAGCCTTAAAGGTACTTCTGAAATGCTGTACCCTTGGTGCTCTGGTCTGTCACAGAATGAAGTACACATGTGGCTTTTCCTGAGACTTTCTACATATGTCCACATGGAACCTCATGAGTGGAGATATAAAAGGGCACCCTGGAAAAGAGTTTGAAGTCAATTCAAAGCCGGTTGGGCCACCCAGTGGAGCTGTGTGGTAGATGGCGGGCCTGACAAGGACAGCCACAGTTAACATTGCGGGTCTTTGGTGGGCTGGGGCCATCCCTGGCCTGTCTGCAGCTGCACCAGATCATTAACTGGTGAGAGAAAAAGCAGCTAATTTTGAGAGATTTCTCAGCATAGGATGGGCAGTTCACACCATTGCAATTCTACCATGCCCACAAATTGTTTTTGCTTTCTCCTCATGAACCCAGTGCTTCATTTTCCTGTTCCCCATGGGTGTCCATCCCCGAGTTCCCACACTTGCCCATTTTGTGGAAATTCATCCTAGACTCTTGGAAGAAATTAGCATTTGGAAGCACAATTGCATCAGAGACCATATTGTAACTAACTGATCTGTACTAAAAACCTCAGAATTGTATCTGAGAAATAAGCTCTGTATGCTTATGGATGCCCTCTGTCTGCTTGGGGGTGAATGAAGCTGTGTTGGTAGGCTTCTCTCGCTTCCCGGAGCCTGTTCAGGCCTACCCTTGGCCCCTTGCTCTTCTGCACCGCAGCTGTCTCCCCTGTTTAGCTCAAGCTGCAGATAGAGAAAATTTACCTTTCCAATCTGTTTTAGGCTTGTGATCAGTCATCCTGTTCAGTCTTGGGTCTTTTTCTTGTTACTGTGTAGTGCTTTCTGGCAGTATGTATGTGTGTTAGCATGGCGCAGGGTGGGGGTGGGTGGGTAGGTGGGGGTGGGTGGGTCCCGGGTCCCGGGTCCCTTCTTTTCCTGCTCGTTTCTCTGATGGCTTATGAGGAATCTCAGGAGAAGATAGAGGGACTTTGTGCCGGTAAGTACTGTGATGGTGAATTTGACATTTCCTAAGTATTCAGAGTTAAGCCCACAATGAACCATCTCTTTTTTAAAATTGATTTTTATTGAGGTCTACATTTTTCTCTGCTCCCATCCCTGCCTCTCCCCTCCCCTTCAACCCTCTCCCAAGGTCCCTAAGCTCCCACTTTACTCAGGAGATCTTGTCTTTTTCTACTTCCCTGAACCATTTCTTTATCCAAGGCTTTTAATGAGCTAACAAGTTGTGAAAGCATTTCTTGATTTACATTTTCTTTGATTACACCCAAAAAGACCTGTTGGCCTGATAACTGTTACTATGGCGATAATACTTGTAGTTAGTGTTGGGCATCAATATTATCAAAAGCATCAGGTATCCATTTGTTCAGTGTGAACCATGATTCTCTTGGAAAGCACACATCTGCTGAGTCTGTTTAGTCTGAGGATCTGTGGAAAACACCTACAAACTGTGCTAGTGATTTTAATTCACCACGCATGTCTTTCATATTCTAGTAGTCTAGAACTTGAGATACTTTTTGAGAGGTATCATTTATTTCCATTAAAAAGATTAATTTTTAATTATCTGTATATATGTGTGTGCATGCTTTTAAATGCAGAGCCATCTCTCCAGCCCCTCTGGCCTGCCTGAGTGCTGGGGAGAAAGATAAACCGCTGTAATAATTGACTTAATGAGTTTGGCCGCCCTTAGCTTCTTTCTGGTAAGACAGTCATCCCAGACTGTTGGAAGTGGGTGAGAGGTAGCTCCCCTCATAGTCTGCTGCCTGCCCCATCAGAAGTGATGGGGAAAAAAAATACCCAGACCAAATTCTGCCCTACTGAACTTGTTAAAAGGACAAGAATGAAAAGGAGGCACAGAAAAGTTCTGACACCCAGCCCCGTAAGCTTGCGGAGCTAAGTGCTCAAGGTAAATACCTTCAGCCAGACTCAGGGACAGGAGCCATTAGCCTCAGGATCTCCATGAAGCCCTCAGAATACTTGGTCCAGGACTGGGATATTTAGCATTGAACGTTGGAACCTTTCCTAAGAGGTAGAGGGCACAGATACGGGTATATTTATGTAAGGTATTTATGTTCTAAGCTTTTTTTTTTTAAATTAGTTTATGTCTTATCCTTGCCCCCCCCCCCCCATTTTTGCAGGTCATGTCTTTAGTCCTACTAGAGCCACATTAGAGGCTGACGCCTTGTGGCTGAGATGTCATTAGGAGTTGGGCCATCACCATGCAGACTCAGTCCTTTCACAGAGCCTTACTTAGCATATACTTTGTACCAGGCTCTTTCCAGACACTTAGATTCAGCAGTGAATACAAAAGTCCCCTGGCGGAGCTGGGTGTTGGGGACTCGGCAGAGCTGTTGGAAATGAGACAGATGGTGTGTCGGTGTTGACATAATGAAAAGAACCGGGCAAGGGGACAGTGGCTGCATCAGAGCTGAGGCCTGGGAGAGAAGGCATATCCAGGAGGGGATCTTGAGAAGAGTGTTGCCGATAGAAGAACAGATAGTGTGAGGCCTTCAGGGACAGTTAGTTCTAGGTGTGTTTGAGGTGCTGTGAGTGGCATGCAGGACACAGGGGTGGCAGCATAGGTAAGAAAGCTGGGAGGGATGCTAGGGCCAGGGCCTCAAGTCCTAACTGCTTTGAAAATACAATTTCGGGGAAATGAGCACTTGCCCAGAAATGGTGATCGCAGCACAGCCTTCAGATGAAGAGCAAGCGCTTCCAGCTCAGTGAAACAAGAGGGATGACGTCAGCAGAGCATTATGCTTCTGAATCGTGGCTGTAAGTTTGTTGTTGATTCCTTTGTATGTGTGTGATGGAGACTAGACCCAGGGCTTGTGTCTGCTAAGCATGTGCTGTGTCCCTGAGCCAGCCCAACTATAGGATTTTTTTTTCGTAATGGGGTACATAGTCCTTTGACAGGAATGAAACACACATGTTCCTAGAATTCGAGAAAAGCTTGTTTGCTGAAGGCTGGTTGGACTTCCACCTCATGCTGTAAGTGAGGTGTCTAGTTAGTTCTTTCTACCTTCACCATTCACCAAAAGAGCAGTCTGACCCAGACCCCTCCTTCTGTGCATACACATGCGTGCCTGGGACAGGTCTCCAAATGACCCTTCAGAAGTGCCGGGGTATGTGAGAGAGAAGGGATCCCGAGAACTGCTGGGGAAAGGGATGAGAGAGGACCTGAGAGTACACCAGGGTAATCCCAGGGCATTTTCACAGACTATCCGAATAAATGATAGTCTTTAGATATAGTAGTGTAGACTTCAGGATATGAACAACAACCTTTGTGTATTCCCCTACCTGGAAACATCTTCTCCATTATACTAGATAGCACAATGTTGTTTTTGTTATCTGTTCTCCTTTTATTTTCCAGTGTTTGTTCTTTAGCTAGGAAGCATTCACAGACATGATCTGAGCAGAGGTTTCCTTCTTAGGGATGGTGCCCCTTTTAGCAGGAGATGTCGCAGAACATGGAGGGAGTGGAGACAGCAAGGCCTTACCCTTCTGTGCTGTTGACTGGGGGTGGAACATGGGGTTTGTGGGGGTGGGGAGCATAATATGTAGCAGGTAGAGCCGGCAGAGACGGGGACAGGGTGGCGGAATGAGAAATCAAAAATTCAGAACCCTCTGAAAACATTACAGACCATTATGGGAATTGAAATTAGAAACATTGTATGCATTTTTAATATTTCTGGTAGGAAAAAGACTGTAGCCATGTTAATGTTTAATGCACGGACCGTAACTGAGGGACGAGCAGCTCTCCCTGGCCCTATTTTCCCAGTCTTCTTTGGAAGAAGTTGAGTTCTATTTTAGGCCTGTCTTTGGGAAGTGGGTGCTACCAGGAGAGAGCCCTGAAGTCAGAGATGCCTTTCTGTCTTTTGTGAAGAAGTCCGTCAGGGAAGCAGTGTGCTCTGGGCCAGAGGTGTGGCCCGGTGGCCGAGTCCTTGCCCAGCATATCTGCTGCACAGTCCACTGCTAGAACTGGGGAGAAGTCCACTCACTGTCGTTTGGCCCCTCTCTCTTTCATATGTTACGGTAAAGGTCCAGGGATTGCTTGCAGTTTTGTGTTTGGAGATTGTCTCGCAACCAGATTTTTAAAGAACAAACTGGATCTTTGCTCAGAACCGAAAGGGAACTGTACTGTGTGAGTTAAAGTTTTTACTGTTCCTGTTCCCTTTAAACATCATCTGAACAGTGGTACAACTGGAACATGGGTGTGCTCTTGCAGTCATGTGTTCCTGTGTCCCTAGGGAGGTTTGGGTAGACAGGGCATGCCACAGAGGGAGAAACTGGACAGAAAAGAGTCATTTGTCATTAATATTATCTGGAATTACCAATACATGAAATTACCAATACATGGAATTACCAATACAACACAAACCAAAATGTTCCGAGTCAATTTCATTGTTGTTTTGAAGCTATGAAAACCATTGCTATCCAATATAATTTCCAATGTTGAACATATTCTAACCGTCTACTGTCCAGGGCATTAGTTACTAGCCACTAGTGAGTAGTTACTAGCAAGACTGTGGGGCTCAGTTTGAATTTAAATAGCCTCCTGGGGCTAGTGGCTACCATCTTGGCTAGTGTTGGGCTGGATAAGCAGCTTGTTTTTGTGGCCTGTGGACCGCCATTGCCCATTGCTCACTATGTGTGACACAATGATGAATGTATACAAGTGTCATGTAGATGTTGTATGCCAAAGGTATATGAGAAATTCCAAAACTGACCGGAATGGCCATCCCTAGCACTGCAAAGTCAGGGGAATTTTAACTGATAAGCATTAAAGAAACTTAAAATTCTACTTAGTCACAGTAGCCATGTTTCAGGAGCTCCATTGCTACATGTGCCTAGTGGCTGTCATGTTAGTAGGCATGTTTCAGGTGCTTTGTTTCTACACGTGTCCAGTGGCTCTCATGTTAGTAGTCATGATTCAGGTGCTCCATTACTACATGCACTTAGTGGCTATCATATTAGTAGTCATGTTTCAGGTGTTTTGTTGCTACACATGTGCAGTGGCTATCATGTTAGTAGCCATGTTTCAGGTGTTTTGTGGCTGCACATGTCCCATGGTTATCATGTTAATAGCCATGTTTCAGGTATTTTTGTTGCTACATATGTACAGTGGCTATCATGTTAGTAGCCATGATTCAGGCTGACATGTCTATTGACTGTCTTGTTAGCAGCTATGTCTCAGGTGCTCCATTGATGTGTCTAGTGACTCTTGGGTTAGTAGCCATGTTTTAGGTGCTCCATTGCTGCCTGTGTCCAGTAGCTATTGTATTAGTAGCAGAGATTAAGTGGAGTGTAGACTCCTGCAGAATGAACATTAGTTATTTGATCCTGTTGAGATCTTGTTGGAATCTGTTCTGATCACAGGGGAAGTGAAGAACCTGAACATCCTGGCCAGGCACTCCTTGAGGAATGGTATAGGAAGCTAATGTAGAAATCCTCAGGCATGAATGACTGATCCCTGGGCAGATAATCAGGAGGTGTAGAGATATTTCCTTTCCTCAATAGAGAAGAAAGCAGATTCAGCAATACATTTTCCAAAGGACATACTGATTAATGTGGCAAAATATGGCCTAATACATGCCCTGTGTTCCATCCTTTAACCTCTCTGAGCCTCCTATCCTGATGCTTTCATGACAGGGCTTTTAGTGTTTGCTTGCACAGCAGTTGTGAGGGTTAAAGAAAAACACTCTGCAATCCGCTGCTCCTCACTCAGTGTTAAATAAGTTGATGTTATTATTACACCAGCCTTTATATCATAAAATGGCTTGGAAGCTAAAGAACAGCTTCATCTGGAGGCAAGGGATGGTGGTCCTTCCCTGGGATAGGTCAGCCAGGTCCATGTGCAGCTGACCTAGCCTGTGTGTCAGAAATGATGGCATTTCCCTGTGCTCAGGAGCATCTTTATTGTCAATGGTACATACTACCCATGCTGGCCACATTACTCATTGGCTATTTGCTATATACCCAGGCCCCACTGTCCTCTGAGGAAAGGGCACGTATCTTTCTGAACATTCTTCAGGCAGTGTGTAGGCCTCTTACTCAGGCTGTCTCCTGCCTGAACATGTGTGTCTCCCACCTCTTGGACAGTAAATCTTAAGCAAATCAGGTCACATGTCTGGTTCCATCTCCGATAGGTCTAAGCAGAGATGAGCACAGTCGTTCCAAGACAAGGAGAGATGTCAGGCCTGGTACCATGTCTCTCATGAGTTCTTGGGTTCCCCACCCCATCAGGACATCCCGATTGGAGTCCTTCCAACCCTGGCTTGTGGTCCTGGGGTGTGTATGGTGAAAACAAAGTCCTGGGATTGGCCAGGTGCTCCAGCAGAGTCTAAGAAAGAGTTGCTGTGTTGGTGGTGAACTGTCATCTTTTTCTTTTCCTTAAAATACCCAAGAAATTAGAGAAGAATTTTATTCTAGGTTGTGTAAATTTCTTAAAAGTGAAATTTAATTACTTACAAAAGCATTTAATACAAGCTTAGTATGTAGCTCAGTGGTAGAGTGTTTACCTGGCATAACCAAGACCTAGAGAGTGCATTACAAAAAAAAAAGAATACAATTTGAAGAGAAAATTATTTCACTTATCTTTAATACAATTCTATTTTTTATTAATTAATTATTTTTTCCCCAGCCCCATCACAGGTTTCCCCTCCATCCTTCCTTCTTCTCCTCCCAGTCCTTTCCAACCTCCTTTTTTTCTCCACTCATCCACTCCTCTGTTCTCCTCAGAAAAGTGCATTTCTCCCATATACATGAGCCAGCCATGGCATGTCAAGCTGCAGCGAGACTAGGCATTTCCTTTCCTATTAAGGCTGGACAAGGTAACCCAGTAAGAGAAAATGGTTCCAAAAGCAGGTAACAGAGTCAGAGATAGCATCTGCTCCCTCTGTTAGGAGCTGTACAAGAAGACCAAGTTATACAACTTTAACATATGTGCAGAGTGTAGCATGACAGGGCTGCTTGTTGAGGTTTCTGTCCTGCCTGGTTACCACAGTTGTTAAGTCCCAAAGAAAAATCACACAGAGAGTCTGCATTAGGTTATAAACTGATTGGTCCATTAGCTCAGGCTTCGTATTAGCTCTTATAACTTATATTAACACATTATTCTTATCTATGTTAGCCACATGGCTCAATACCTTTTTCAGCGGGATAGGTCACATCCTGCTTCTTTGGTGGTCTGGGCAGGACTGCCGAGGGAGCTTCCTGCTTCCCAGAATTCTCCTGTTATCCTTGCCTCACCTCTACTTCCTATCTGGTTTTCCTGCCTATACTTCCTGCCTGGCCAATCAGTGTTTATTTAAAACATGATTGACAGAATACAGACTATTCTCTTGCACCATGTAGAGGGCCTAGGTCAGTCCTGGGCAGGTTCTCTGGTTGACAGTTCAAACTCTGTGAGCCCCATGAGCCCAAGTTAGTTGATTCTGTGGGTTTTCTTGTGGTGTCCTTGACCCTTCTGACTTTTATAATCCTTCTTCCCCCTCTCCCACAGGACTTCTTGAGGTCTGCCTAATGTTTACTGTGGGTCTCTGCATCTGTTTCCATCAGTTGCTGGGTGAGGACTCTCTGATGAAAATTGGACTAGGCACCCATCTATAAGTAAAGCAGAATGTCGTGAGGCATCATTACATTGACATTTTTATCTCTTCAGTCGTGTTTGGTTCTATCCTAGCTCCCTGGACTGTCCAGCCTCTGAGTCCTGGCCCTCCAGGCAGTGTCAAGGGTGGGCTCCCTCTCATAGTATGGGTCTAAAGGGACCAATCATTGGTTGGACACTTGCATAATTTCTATTCCACCTTTGTCCTAATATATTTTGTAGGAAGGGCAAATTGTAAGTCAGATGTTATGTGGCCGGGCTGGGGTCCCATTCCTTCCACTGGAAATCTTGTCTGGTTACAGGAGATGGCCAGTTCAGGCTGTGTATCTCCCGTTACTAGGATTCTTAGCTAGGGCCACCCAAATAGATTCCTGGGAATTTCCATTGCACTCAATTTCTAGCTCATCCCAATAATACCCCCAATTCCAGTTGTCTTTCCCAGTATTCTCTCCCTTCATCCTCCCTGTCTTAGTTAGGGTTTCGGTTGCTGTGAAGAGACACCATAACCACAGCAACTTTTAGAAAGGACAACATTTAATTGGGGCTTATTTACAGTTTCAGAGGTTTAGTCCATTATCATCATGGTGGAAACATGGCAGAGTGCCGACAGACATGGTGCTGGAGAAGGACCTGTGAGTTGTTCATCTTGCAGGAAACAGGAAGTGAACTGAGACACTGGGTGTGGTTTGGCCTTATATAAGACCTCAAAGCTCACGTGTGCAGTGACATACTTTCTCCATCAAGGCTACGTCCACTCCAACAAAACCACACCTCACAATAGTCCCACTCCCTTTGGGAACCATTTTCTTTCAAACCACTACACCCCTGAACCTCATCCTTCCTGTTCCCATGCCCGTCTCCCATCCAGACCTCTCCCCCATCCACCTGTGATATCAGTTCTGTTTCCTCTTCACAGTGGGAGCCATTCGTTTCCACTTCAGCCTTCCTTGTTATTTAGCTTCTTTTGTTAGATTCCATTTTGTTAGAACTCCATTTTCCTTCAGTTTTTTTCTGAGCTGTTACCCAAGACTTCCTGATAGGCTGGGAGTGTACTATTAGAGAAAGTCTCCAACTGCTTCTCCTTGTATTACATTATGATTGAGATGCTCATGTGATAATTTTCTTTCGGTTTGTTTATATGGTGGATTACATTGATAGTTTTTCGTATGTTGAACCAGCCCTAATTGTAGTAGCATTTCAATTGTATTTTAGTAAATAAAGCTTGCCTTGGGATCAGAAGAGTAAAACTTTTGACTTAAAATTTTTTTAAAGATATTTTCTTAGAAGGTGAACAAATTTTATATATAATTTTACATATATATGTATGCTATTTATTAAATCTGCCTACTACCGTTTATGATCTTTCCTTTAATTGTTGGACATCGAGATCAATATTAATTTTTTGTAATTTGAATACCTCATGGGATATGTGTATTTTATTAATGTTTAATATTTGATATAGGAGAAATTCTGTGAAATAGATATAAATATCTTTCTGTTTAAGCAAATCGGTAGAATTATATAGCAAGATGTATAGAGAGTTTTACAAGTTGTAAATTTTTAATATTTTTTGAGAATTTCATACACGAGTACAACTCATTTTCATCATAACACCCCCCATATTCTCCACTCAAATTCATGCCTACTTCTTCCACTTCTTCTATATCATTGGGATATGTATGTGTGTGTTATGCATACATACATACTACATATGATCCAATTAATGTTGCCCATATGTATACCAGTATAGAATTCACCACTTGGGCCTTGGGATGGGCAACGTATCAGGGACCTTTTCTAGAAAGAAACCTGACTCTCCCTCCCTTAGCCACTGTAGCTCACTAGTTAGGGGTGGGACCTTGTGAGCCCTTCCTTCCATGTTAAAATATTGATCAGTGTGGTTTTGTGCAGATCTCTGACAGGCAGCCATAGCTGTTGAGAACTCAGGGGGAAAACATCCTTGCAATGCTTACTCCCCTGCATGGTTCATGGTGAGCAGAGGATTAACACTTTCCTTCATTTCATTTTCTTTTATTTTTATCAGGAAGAGGATCTTTTCCAACACAGCCAACATTTTCTTTCCTTTTAACAGAGTTGGATTACTGTCCAGGTCACTGGGGTGTTTGGAAAGTGAGATTCTGGCGTTTTTGCCCCTGAATAGAGCTGCAGCAGGAAGGAAGACGATAAGATCCTGATACAGGGGCCATTATTTAAAAAGCTGCTTCACTCGTGGAAAGAGTTTTCCAAAGGCACAGCTAGGGTGTGGAAGAACAAGGCCTCCATCCACATCTGCCTGCTGGCTGGCTGTTCAGGGTTGGAGGTAGGGCAAATAGGGAGGGAGGGAGAGTCAGGACTGGGTCATCAGAAGGAACGAGGGAGGAATGTGTAGAAGTGCAAGGTGACAGCAGGGCATAAGGAGGGAAGCAGCAGAATGACAGGGACAGGCTGAGGGGTCAGCCTAGGGGTTGCATTATGGCAACAGGATAGATGTTGGATTCGGACACAGAGAGGATATGTTCCCTAGTAAATGGGGTTTAATGGCTTTTTGGTGTATGAGACACACCTACAGCAGCCCATTGAGGACCATGAATGTCTTAAAAAAATATTGCAGTACTTTTTTCTAAATAAGTTTGTTTCTGTGAATTCATTATGTCCCTGGTCAGCCCAGGATGGTATTCAGAGCTTTATACTGTTCCAGGATGAGGCAGAAGCAGGAAAGGGGAGTGACTTCCTCAGAGATATTGGTTCCATTGCTCTGTTCCAGATTCTCAAAGGACCCCTCTGGGGGATGTGGGAGAGCACAGGCTAGAATTGCCTAGGACTTATACTGACTTCTTAAGGAGCTGACATTAGCACTGGACTCCATGAAACTTCTCAACCTTTCCATCTATTGACGAACACAGAAAGTGAGCTGCTGGTTCTGAACAAGTTTCTGGGTAATTGCGGTGTCAGCCAGGGTTGCTCATTTTGCATAGATAGCACCCTGCAATGTTAAAGGTTTTCAGGGAGAAGTCATCTCCTATAATTTTAATCTCTTGCCTAGACAGTCTCTCACTTCCACTACAAATTGAGTGTCAATTGTGTGTCCTTCAGAACACTGAAGGGAGAAAGTCTTATTGAGCCATTGTTCTACGATCGTCTTTGAAAGCTGAAAGGCTTCAGTTTCCAATCCAGTCTCTGGTTCATCTGCATTTATGCATCTTTCCCCTTTTCTTCTGTCTTTGGTTTTAATTAATTTAGGGGGGAACTGAACCATCCACTTGGCTGTCATTAGCTAGCTTCTAGTCTAAAATCCCCTTTGTCTATTTTCTAGACAGGCAGTTGTTGAGGCAAGATGAACAAGCTTTTCATGGACACCGTTTTAGTCCTCCATGGGCCTCTCCACTGAGCATAGCCAGACACTCGCATGTATATTTGTGGACAGGAGGCTCAGAAAGAGTGTAGGAGCTTCAGCTGCCTCGACTTTGAAGAGTTTTGTACGTGGGGTAGACAAGGTACTTCCAGTGGAAAGAAGAGAGTAGCCTAGTCCTGTAAGATCAGCCAAGGTAGGCATTCTAAGAGCAGAGTTCTGCTGTCTGTTTTATTAAAAGCTTCCAGCAGCTTCCTAAACATTTTGTAGGCATCTGACAGTGTTTGGAGACAGTTTGGGCTGTCACAAATGAGAGGGTCAGGGCTATAGGAATGGAGACCAGAGATGCTGCTTAATATCCCCAGACTCTCATGACAGTTCCCTTGCCAAAGACTAGTGGCAGAAGCTGAGCACGGACAGGGAAGCTTTCTCCTTCTGTGACCTTGCAGTGGCAGGGCCCCTTCCTGTGGTAGGTGTAGTCATGAATGATGGTTCTCTCTGCACACCTGCTCTGGCGAGGTGAAGTGGGTGATGGGTAAATAAGTGCTTCCATGTCCGTGAACTTGTTAAGGGAGGTTGTCTGATGTCTAGCCCTGTGCTGCCTCATGTGGTGGCCACTAGCACAGTGGTTATTCAAATGGACTAGAATTCAATAAAACCCCAGATAACTGACTTATGCTAGCCACATTTCTAGCCACTTGTGGTGGTTATTTTGGACAATTTCCCTCACACACATTTCTGCTGTTCAGAGCTTCTCTAGACTGTATTTGTGATATTTAAGGAATTTAGAGCCAGAAAGAATACTGCTACATTTAAAAATTGAGTTTTTATGTTTTATTATTATTTTATTTTGTTGTTTTTTTGAGTTAGGATCCCATATTGCCAAGGCTAACCACAAGCTTGGTACATAGCCTAGAATGATCTTGATTTTATGGTCATCTTGCCTCCATCTCCTGACTGTTGGGCTTATGGGCATGCACTGTCACACTTGGTTTTGTGAGGTGCTGGGAGTCAAACCCAGGACTTTGTAGATACTTGGCAAGCAACTGAGCTACAGCTTCAGCCCTAAAAGTTGTCTTTCAGCATGTCCCAGGCTAAGTGTGTGTGTGTGTGTGGTTAGTTACTTATCTTGTTCTTGCAACAAAATATCTGACAAAAGTCACTTAAGGAAGGCAGGGTTTATTTTGGCTCACAGTGAGTTCGCAGTCCATCAGGGTGGGAAGTCACGGTGCAGGAGCTTGAGGTGACTGTCACATGACAGCTGCAGCGAGGAACAGAGCGATGAGTGCGCTGGTGCTCAGCTCTCTTCCCTTTTCAGTCACTCCGAGACTCTGGCCCAGGGAGTGGTGTGGCCTCCTAACTAGCCTAGGCCCTGCAAACTTAGATAAACTAGTCTAGAAAATCTCCCACAGACACACCCACGGCATTATTTCTTTCGTGATTCTAGATCCTGTTAAGTTGACAATCAGTATTAACTATATACACTGTGTCTTAGTTAGGTTTCTATTGCTATGAAGAGACAGTATGACCACAGCAACTCTTATAAAAGAAAACATTTAATTGAGGTGGCTTACATTTTCAGAGGTTTAGTCCATTATCAACGTGGTGTGACATGGTGCGTGTAGGCAGACATGGTGCTGGAGAAGGAACTGAGAGTCCCTCCTACCTCTTGACCTGCAGGCAACAGGAAGTGATCTAAATGTCACACTGAGCGAAGCCTGAGCAAAGGTTGACTTCAAAGCCCACCCCCACAGTGACGCACTTCTTCCAATAAGGCCATACCTACTCCAACAAAACTACACCTATTAATGCCAGTCCCTGTGAGCTTATGGGGGTCAATTGCATTCAAACTATCTTGTAATAAATAAATTACCATTTGCTCTAAATTCTGAATTTTAATGGATGTATTAATCAGAGAATATAACTGACTTCACACAGATTCACACCCATAGTGCATCCCTGCCTCAGAAACCAACTAGTAATAGCAACAGAAAGTCTCATTTTCAACCTCAGCCTCTCTCCTGTCTTCAAAGTTTATTTATAATTAATATACAAAAAGAGAGGTGGGACTGAAGTAGGGTAGAGAGGCAGGTTCTCTGGGAGTGGCCAGGTTAGCAGTGTCCTCAGAGTCTGTAGGTGCTGTTGAGGTTTGGACTCCAGTCTCATTTGAACCCATGATATCCTGGATTGGCAGCACATTCAGGGGTACTTAGTTGAGTGGAGCATTTATAGGATAGAGCTATCCCTTAAGGATAGCAGTTCTCAACCTGTGTTGTGATTCTTTGGGGGATTGAATGATCCTTTCACAGGGGTCACCTAAGACAATAAAAAGATATTTACATTATGATTCCTAACAGCAGAAAAATTACAATTATGAAGTAACAATGAAAATACTTTTATGGTTGGATGTCATCACAATATGAGGAACTGTATTAAAGGGTTGCAACATTAGGAAGATTTCTCTAGGACATGTTACAAGATGCTTTTAGGTACCAGTAGAATATCATATTTGGAAGTGGTGTGGTATCCCAGATGAAAAATGTGAACCAAAGGCTTAAACCATCTACATATCACAAATGAGCAATGACTTCAGAAGAGATGACATTGGCCAGAAGTCACATGCTCTGCAGTGGTGATAAACATGAGAACGGGTGAATTGGTGCCATGGGGTCTTGTAGTGGAAGGTGAATGCTTTTGTCTTCCCCAAGAGATGTTAAAAAATCTGAACACTATCATGGTGTCATAATGAGCTCACATTCTGATGGCTCAGTGGATGGAAGCGCAGGGCAGAGGTGACTCAGCTTAGCCACCGTTGTTGCTAGGGTTGGACATCTGTTCTGTGTGGGAATGACCAATTGAAAACCAGAGAACATAATAATCTTCCTCCAAGAAGGCTTTCCTGAATGGACAGTGACACTGTGTGCCCCTTTATTATGTCACTTAAAAGAATGCAGTGTGTCCATCTTAGAGAGAATATGCAAATGGTAGAAATGTTGTTAACATCTCAAGTGCTAGAAATGCAAGGTTTTGCTCTTATAGCTGTGTGTGTGCTAACCTGGTTTGCTAGGTTTATGCCTATGTGTTTCTGAACAAATGGTCACTTGAACCTGTTGTTAGAGACTACTTGTTCATTTCCCGACAGCCCAGACTCCTGAAATAACCACTCAGAAACCATGTTAATTAAATCACTGCTTGACTGATCACTATAGCATATTCCTAGCAAGCTCTTACATATTAAATTAACCCATTTCTATTATTTCATATTTTACTATCGTGGCCTACTGGCAAAGTTCTGACTGACGGCTTTCGTCTTTCTCCTCTGGCAGCTTCATGGTGTCTCACCACTCTGCCTTTTTCTCCCAGCATTCAGTTTAGTTTTCCTCACCTACTCTACTCTATAACAGGCCAAGACAGATTCTTTATTAACCAATGGTATTCATAGCATACAGAGGGGAATCCTACATCATGAACCTTCTTGTGATATCTGCTTTTTGTTGGCTATCTGGGTTGGTGGGCCCATGACTGACCAAACCTGTAGCCAAAACTCTGCTGGAAATGGGGGTTGCCATATTGTACATCGATTTCTGCAGGTCTCTTCCCTAGATTCAGAAGGAGAGGGTAAGCAATGAGTGGCTGCTATTGTCTGATGTGATTGGGTTCTGAAGATTTAGCAGATGCTGACTCAGAGTGGGGGCCCTTGCTATCATTATGAACCCAAGAGCTGGGAAACATTTTTTCCAAATGTACCATTTCCTGTGTTGAGACAACATCAAGGCAGTTGTGTTTGTAAAGGGCAGTGTTGTCTACTACATCGGTGCTCATGGTGCCAAACTTGTCTTCTCCCTCTCAGGTATAAGTTCTTTAGCATTTGGAAAGTCCTTTATAAAGAACATCATTAAAAGGCAACAACAAAATCAATAAATCAAATTCTTTTTTTTTGATGGTGGCTTCAGATTTTCCTCCTATCTTTTTTGGAACAGAATTATTTTCATTGGATTTCTAAGAGGGAACCCGTTAGATAGGTGGCTTGCTCCTTAGTTTGGGCAAATCAGGGTATCATGGTTAAATTTGTTATTTGTTTGGTTTTGAAGCAAGGTCTTGTTGTGTATGTAGTCCAGGCTTTTCTGGAACTTACCGTGTAGCAAAGGCTGGCCTTGAATTCCTAGGGTTGAGTGTTCTCCAGTTCTGGGGTAACAGGTGTGCGCTGTCCATATCCAGCTCATGGTGGACTTGGGAAGAGAAAACATTGCTGGGTCCTTCGTGGGCAGAGGAGCCACTACCTTTAAAGAGTAAGGTTTGATGCTGTGACAGTGATGCAGGAAGTTACTCCACAGGGCTAGCTTGACAGCGAATCTCTTTAAAACAACAACAGCAACAGCAGAAACAAAGCAGAGAATGACCTTTGCTCCTGATCTGAGGCAGATCAAGTGGTGTGCATTTTTCGG
Source organism: Myodes glareolus (assembly GCF_982192425.1). NCBI lineage: Eukaryota > Metazoa > Chordata > Mammalia > Rodentia > Cricetidae > Myodes > Myodes glareolus. The sequence continues at coordinate 33,873,606 of NC_142035.1, read as the reverse complement.
TGGCAAGCATTTTGTGTGAATTATACCCAAGGACGCAGTGTGCTGTAGCCCTGCCCGGTATTCCAGTCTCGGAAAGGCAGTGCGCCTGGTGTAATTGAGTTCCTCCTAATCTCTTTAGTGCTTCATTTCCATATTTTAATTGAATGTTTCCAAATGTGAAAGGTGAAACATTTCTGAGTGTTGATGTCATCATAGTCATCAGGTGTGTCCTATGCAGACCCTGTCTGTTGAGGGGAGGAGCCTAAGCAGAATCTAGTCTGTACATGAGAAGTGGCTCAGGTTCACAGTGACTTCTTCTCTTGGGTGCTATCCCCATGCAGCTTGTCATAGTTTACTTGGGTGTTCATCGCCTTGTTTACCTGATGCCGATATCCGTATCTCCCTGGGTTGTCATCAGGCTTTCAGTTATATTCAGAAAGATGGAACTCCATCGGTCAGAGCACATACTAATTAGAGGAAATTCGGTACCTGCCTGGTCTCATTTGCAGTCTTTCCAGTTTAAGCAACAGCTGTGTTAGATTTTAAAGCCTTATATACCTGTTGTGTGTTTAAAATGACCAAGGCATGCTTTATAGTGAATTATTCCTTGAATGCTCTGTCTGGGTCTAGCTATACTTACCCTCTTTTATGTATATCTAGTCTCTCACATGCACCAAACTATAGTGGTAGATGCCTCTGAAATAGACCAGCTCCCGTGGCTGTGTCTCCTGTATAGCAGTGAGGTACCAGGACCCAGAGGCTTAATGTCTTTTTTCAAGGAGGGCTCATGGCTGGTTCTCCATAAAAAAGTCTCCCCAGGTATCAGAACTGGTTCTCTTCTCTCTGGATGAGTGAACTTTGCCATAAAAGATATTATGGTACGTGATGGCACACACAATGTGTGTAGATGCACACATATGCCTTCATGATGTCTTCTTTCTCACATTGGCTGATGAGCCGAGTACAGGGGACCTGACAGAGATGGTGTGAGCAGTATGGCTTCTCAGAGCCCAGCCTGGCTCCTTCCCTTGTATCTGCTTGTCTCAGAAAGCTGGTCTCTGCCAAGGCTAAGACAGAACTGCTACAGTCTCTGTTTGTGCCTGTCCCATTGGTCCATGGGCCTTGCAGATCAGAGGCCTCCCTTGTAAGTAAGTATAGGCGAGAACTTGTACTTATGTACAAGGGACACCATTATAGGCCAAGCCAGTGTGCCTAATGTTGAGTATGCATGGCTGGGGCTTAGAGCCTGCGACTCATGTGCCTGGGGTGGGGGGTGGGGTGGTGGGATTGGGCTATTTCTCTACTTTTTTTTTTTATAAATGTTTTTAATTGTAATAGAATGTCATCACTTTTCTCCCTCCAGCCCTTCCCAGATATCATCCCCTGGCACCTCTCTGATGTCCCTCCTCAAGCTGATAGACTCTTCTTGATTATTATTGTTACACGCATACATATGTATGTATGTGTATGACAAAACATATAAATACAACCTGCTGAGTTCACTGTTGTTGGTGGTGTGGAGAAGGAGAATTATTCTCTCTCAGGGATGAGCCCCTTGTTCATTGTCCAAGGTAGAGTGCTCAACCTTGAAACCACATACACAGCTCTCTACCTCTTCAGGTAAAATAGCTTATTATTAATTTTCATATAATGTTATTACCATTTCACCTTTTTACTTTCTCAGTGTGCCTACTGCAAAATTCCATTTGTGGTATGTCTTATATTTGCATTGGATTGTGTTGGTCTAAGGCCTGTGGGCTTTAGCTGCAATCTGGGACAGTCTAGTGAACAAAATACTTTTTGAGACAATGCTATATATGCTAGCCTTTAGTCCTCAATAAAAGAAAATTTTTCTCCAGGCACTCTTAAAAAGGAAGTTGTAATAAAATCAAGGACGTAGTGAGAGCAAGCACATATGTGTTTGTATAAATATATATTATGTATTATGTAGTATGTGACGTTACCTGTAATTTGAAATGAAAATGAGTCAAATCTTAAACTTTATTCTTTCTGTTTCTCTCTATCTCATTGGGTGTATTATAAGAAAACTGCATGAGAATTAATGGCTGTAATAAAATATCTTGATTTCAGGAGAGAGAGAAAGAACATTTATTGTTGAAATAAAAATCTTGTTTAAATAAACATTTTTTTATATACAGGGAATGATTTTACTGATGACCAACTTATTACTCACTTTCAAGATAGCAGTGTGGTTTGGGGTTCCCTTCAAATGATACTCTGCATGTCTGTAGGAAGTGACTGTCGCCTCTGTGCCACCATTGAGTTAAACAGTGTAGCCTGCTACCCAGAGGGAAGCAGTCAATAAGGAAAGCAGCATTTTTTCATATTAATGGCCACGTTCTAGTTTTGAAAAAAGTAAAACCTAACTATCACATAAATTAGTGAGCAGGCAGTAACATTGATCTCTCATTGTGAGTGGGTTAGAGGAGGCTGGGAGAAGCAGGAAGGATGTGAGCCTCATCAAGGAAGAGTGTGTGCCCCATTGAGGATGGGTGTGTGACTCATCTAAGAATGAGTGTGTGCACCACCAAGGATGAGTGTGTGCCTCATCAAGGATGAGTGTGTGCACCACCAAGGGTGGTGTGTGACTTATCTAAGAATGAGTGTGTGTACCACCAAGGATGAGTGTGTGCTTCATCAAGAACGCTTCCCAACGCTATCCATGTGAACATGATTGTTGATTTGTACTCAGCCTGCAGACTTTAGGACTTTTCTGTTTCCATAGGCATCATTTGTTTGTTCTCAGTCTTTTAACATCCATTCTGGATAGGGTCTGGACCCTAAGCTGTAGTAGTCAGTTGCATTTCCATACTAGCGAGCTTTGACTTTGCTAGGGCTTTACTTTTGAGTCTGTTCCCTGTAGAATAGGCTCCCCACCCCACCCCCACTGCCCCTTGTGTTTTCCCAGGACTTTTCCTCCTCTTACATGTTCTGAGCACACAAGGTTGCTGCTATTTCCCATCTTCCCTACTCCATCCTCCCATTCCTTCCAGACCAGAGTAGACCAGTCCAAACCACTAACTGGGCCTGCCTGTCAGACCTAAGTGGACAAGATGGAACACTCGGTCACTGCTTGCCTGACTCTTCATGGGAGGGCCTTCTTTCTCAAACTTGTTTTAGTTGTTAGTCTTTCTTGGCCAAAGTTAAATGCACAGCAATATCAAATTGGTGTGACCAACGTTAAATGCTCCCCTCTTTATACTTACTGCATCTGCAGTGTGGGACTTAGAGGACTTTCCTGGCCCTCCTACCTGCCCCGGAGGTGGCATCAGGACTAACTGTGGCAAACCTAGGCCTCTACATCCTGTAAGCAGTATAATTAAGTAAAAGGGATATGTTTGTATTGCACGTGGTGTTGTGGGAGTAATTTCCGCTGCCTCAACCAATAGTCGCTGAAATACGAGCCCACAGTGCAGCGGGGAGCGACTTCCGCTCCGTCAGCCAATAGCTGCTAAAATACCAGCCCACTGGGGCGTGGTATATTTCTCTTTTAAAAAGAGAAACATATCCGGAATAGGCCCTCTTGGTTCCGGCTCTTGGTTCCGGTGCTTGCTCCTGGCTCCTGCTCCTGGCTCCTGCGACTAGGCTCCCTTCCTGACGGTTTATGGTGTATGTAAGTTTTACCCCCCAAAATAAATAACCCCTTAAAACATAACTGGTGTGGGATTGATTCGCCGATAATTGGCGCCCAACGTGGGGCACGAACCCACGACCCTGAGATTAAGAGTCTCATGCTCTACCGACTGAGCTAGCCGGACAGTTTTGAGATAGTTGCCCTACACCCCAGCTCCACCCCTAACTAACGGGCCACCTCTAGGCCCCTTGTTTATGGAACTTCTGGAGCCATCCCTGTCCACCTGCCTCTAGGGAAGGGGCTTGCTTTTGGACTGTGGTCTTCACATGTTTTGCAAGGGACACTAATGTTCAGAGTAGGTCATTTCTTAGCATCCATTTAGAATAACTCTTTGAAGAATTTATTCACAATAAATACAGTGCCCATTTGCCCAAGGATATTTCTCATCTTTGAAAGAAACTGGTCATCCTCTAAAAGGGCATCCCAAGCCTTCTTCAGCCATTATGTAAAAATGGACTTACTTAAGTTACTTTAAGAACAAATCGGCACACCCCCTGCTGTCCAGTAAGTTTGAAAAGGAAAACATTTTCCTTCTAGCCAGTTTCCATCTCCTTTTGCCTCATGTACCGTGGTGCAATTTAAAATACTGGTGCACATTTGCTAGAAAAGTTCCCCAGGGAACCTGACTGCTGAAAAAGGGGCCAAGGCAGCTGGAGAGGGTTTCACAGCTGCTTCACACCAGGAACCGGGCAGGGAGGGAAGTTTTCATGTGGTGGGAATATGTGTTCTTGGTGCTGGTCAACAGCATGGAAAACAGACAGTTGGGGAATCTTCAGTCCCTATAGCAGTTTTGATTATAGGTTGTATTAGGTAAACTGATTGCTTGATTTGAGGATTTGATCACTTTTAAGGGTATTATATTTTCATTTTCATCATGAAAAAGGCTACCCTGTAAGATGCACTGTCCAACTTGAGACATTTTGAGTCTAAAAAGGACAATAAATGTAAACTTTATCTTGTACACACCGGATCATATAGTTACCTTAATTCTGAGGACGCTTTGTGTTATTCATCTTAAATCATCCCCTTTGCTGGAACTGAGACTATATCACATAGTGAAAAACATTTTTGTTAAAATTGGGGAAGTCCAGATTTGTGGAAGAAGTCTTTATGGTCACTTCATAAAATAATCAAATTGTGACAAAAACCAAAAAGAGCAGTATTTTGAGACTCTGCTACACATCTGGCATTTTTCTCTGTATGGACTGTATTTGAAGGTAAAGGGTGCCCATGCTGAGTTTGTTGTGAATTCACATAAAATAAGTCACTTACTTAAAATTATCCCAGAGATTGACAAATGTCACTCAGACCTCTACTAATTGTTTATCATTTTAAGAATGATATTTCTCATAAAATTATGTCACAGGAAAGAGAATTTTGGTCAATATGATAATGAGCTTTATAAGATATAAAAGAAAGACACCTTAATTCTGTTGACTTGCATCAGCCTTAGCAACTGCTGAATACTTTCGAGTTGCCGGAAACTTGGTGTGCTGTAGAAGAGGAGCGCTGTTCCCTTTCTCAGATGTAATCCTTCATAGTTGGCTAAGAGTGGCAACTATTATGGTGTGACTGACCATGGCATGACTTCTGTCCCTGGACAGTAGTACCGCCAAAGCCATGTGAGCTCCTGTGTGGAGCTGAAAGGGATCCTATGACTAGAAAGTCATGGGTCTATTTCCTCTGTGTTCTTTGCACGTTCGAGGGTTAAGACTGTTGGGCTATGTATATCAGGGAAATGTTTTCTTTCTCCTTGAGCTATGGCAGCTAGTTCTGCTGTACAGTAGTTTAGGCTTGCAGGTGTTGTCTCATAGAACTCGGAGTGCATTGTTCCAGGCTCTTCTGGCTTCAGAGTTTCCATTGAGAAATAAGCTGTTTTCTGATGTTTTTTTCTTTATATGTGATTTTTTTTTCTCTTGCAGCTTACAGTACACTTTCTTTGTTCTACTTAATGTTTTAACCATGATATGCTATGGGGATTTTCTTTTCTGCTCTTGTCTATTTGGTATTTGGTGAGTTTCTTCTATCTGTATAGTTATGTCTTTCCTTAGTTTGGGGAAGTTTTCTTCTATGATCTTCTTAATGATCTGGTTTGTGCCATTGACCTGGGATTGTTCTCCCTCTCTTATGATTTTAATTCAAAAGTTTAGTCTTTTGATGGTGTCCTACATTTCTTGCATGTTCCTTTCTTGAGTGTTAAAGTTTTTTTTTTTTATAGTCTTTGATTATTTGGTCTAGATCTTTCACTTTATCTTTGAATGCTGTTATTCTATCTTCTGCTTAATTCATTCTCCTCGGAAGGATTTCCCCTGAGTTTCTAATTAGGATACTGAGGTTTTCAATTTCATCTTAATTTCAGCCTGTGCTCTCTTCAAATCCTGAATTATTGCTCTTATGTAAGAGCTGTGTGTTTGTGATTTCTTGGTCATCACTCAGGCATTTATTACTGCCCTCTTGGAATTCACTGAGGTGTCTTTAAATTCTTTTAATTCTTTGATAAAGCTTATGATCATTCTGTAAATTCTGTGTCCTGGGACTCATGTAAGTAGTTCTTGCTCAAGAATACTTTTATAGGACTAGTGAGTAGCTTAGGTTCTGCATTTATGGCTCAGAAAACTTCACAGAGGAGGAGGAAGAAAGTTGGTAAGGGCCAGAATACTAGGAAGTCTGCTTTGAGACTGTGTCTCTTGGAAATGGCTGCATAAACATGACAATGACAGTATCAATAGACGTGCAAAGATAGGGAAAAGCCTCGTGGGATCAACTCTTAGACAAAGAACTGTAGGCAAATAATGACTGCAGAGAGTGAGGGGTGGGGAGAGGGAAAAGTAAACAAAGGGAGGGCAGGAGGGAGGGAGGGAGAGAGAGAAAGAGAGAGAGAGAGAGAGAGAGAGAGAGAGAGAGAGAGAGAGAGAGAGAGATTAGCTTCTCCCAGGAATGAACACTCTAATTGGTTATCCAAAAGTGATCAGCCTAAGATCATATACACACAGCAAAAATGGATTCAGCAGGTTATATTTATGTTTTTGCACACATATATGGGAGGGGTTGGAGGGAGAGGACATGGGAGGAGTTAGGAGGAAGAAAGGGAAAGGAGGAACTATTGTGATTATATTTTAATTTAAAATGTATTTAAAAGGTTGGAGTATTCACTTTGTTAGGTACTGAATATTTTTGTATTCCTACCCACATCAGGCTTTCAGGTTAGTTACAGAGACTTAGTTTAGTTCTTTTAGTTTTTTTATTTTTTTTAATTTAAATTTTATGTGATGTGTGAGTGCTTATATTTATGTGTGTGCACCCTGTGTGTTTGGTGACCTCAGAGGTAAGAAGAGAGCATCAGATCCCCTGGAACCGGAGTTGCAACTGGGTTTTGAGTCACCAAATAAAGATGTTGGGAGCTGAATTTGGATCTTTTCTAAGAGTAGCATACACTCTTAACTACTAAGCAGTCCCTCCAGCCTCTCTTAATGCATTATTAGTCAAGTTCAGAGCAACACTCAAGTGGCACTATTTTCTATCTTGAGGTATGTCCCTGTTGAGTACCATATATCCAGAGATGTGGGGCATGGTTCTCCGTTTTGGCTCAGAGAACAGACACTATTCCCATCACTATGAAAGTCCCAGGCATTGCATACTAATCTCTTTGGGTCATTTTCCCCATGACCTTTGGTAGTTTTATCACTCGGCTACCCTGATCAGTACTTGGTCAGCCCTACTGCATGTCACTGCAGCCTCCTGTGTAGCTTCCTCTGTTTCTACTCAGGGACCTCTGCAGGATCCACCTCTTCCTCTCGGTGGTGCATGACAGTGACTGTGAGCTCTTCATTGGCAGTTAGCTGCTCTGCCACTAAGCTTCTCTCCCTGTTTCCTGGCCTTTATTTTCTGATGTTCAGTGTCTGGAAAATGGTTGCTTCTTCTTCTCTCTCTCTCTCTCTCTCTCTCTCTCTCTCTCTCTCTCCTCTTCTCTTCCTAGTTTTAGGTATAAGAGTGAATTTGTCTTGGACAAAAGCACAAGTCTCAAGGTAATGTTTTGCTGCTGTTGTTATTGTTGCTGTATTAATCATATTTCGTTATGACAGTTTTCAGGCTGTCCTCAGCTGGCTCACAGCGTCTTCTAGGTTAAGGACTTACAAAGTTCTATTGGCTTCTATTTGATTTGAAGCTCTATCCTCCTTCATGATGTTTCTTTAGGACCTAACCTTCTTTAATAAGGCAGTTGCTGGGCATGGCAGCACGTGCCTTTTGTCCCAGCAGAGGCAGGTAGATCTCTGTAAGTTCAGGGCCAGTCTGAACTGTCTAGCAAGTTCCAGGACAGCCAGTGCTCCATAGTGAGACCCTGGCTCAACACAACAGCAGTTGAACTACACAACAATCAAAACAAAGTAGTTCCCTGTGTAACTGCTAGCCGCTCCTGAGTTTTGCTTTCTTGGAGCAGTTAGAAACTAAAGTTGCGGATGGTACCTTGCCTGGTAGTCATTCATCTTTGTTCTTAAAGTGTTGAGTTTTGGTTTCCCAAACTTCCCAAGTCAGGGGCCCATGTTTGTACTTCTTGTGGTATTCATCGAGGTCAGCACAGGAATGATAATAATAATCCCTAAACTATTACAGGTACCCTATGGCTAAAGGATGAGAGGATGCCATTTTGATAAGCACCGTCTTAGTCCATTTTGTACTGCTGCAGGAAAATTACTGAGGCTGGATGCTTGATAAACCAAAGGGCTTTCTTAGCTCATGATTTTGGAGGAAGTAAGTCCTGTTTGGCTTCTTTTAAGGACCTTCTGGTTATGTTACAACATGGTGAATAGCATTGCATAGTGCGGACAACTACAAGAGCAGTTGGGTGCAGAAGGAGGAGGTTACAAGATAAGGGTAGGAACAAGAAAAAACATGGACCGTGAAGTTTTCCTAATAATGACCCATCCTTATGGTAAGCTACTCACTGTTGTGAAACCTAAGCCAGTCTGTCTTGATGGGTATTTACCCCTTCTGAGGGTGGTGCCCTCATTGTCCCAGTCACCTTCCCTGGGGCACTGCTCTTAAAGGTTCTGCTGCCTTTAAATACTGTTCAGCAGTGCTTGAACCTTTGGGGATGAAGTTTATTTGTGTGTTGCAAGATTACTCTTTAGTGCATATGTGTGCACATGAGAACACATGTGTGTAGTGTACATGCACATGCAAAGATGAAGCAGAAGCAACTTACCCTAGAGTCAGGTTGCTAAAGATAGCTCCCTCAGTCTGTGTGTCAGGTAGCCATTCACTGAATGCAGGGTCATAAATGAGCATTGACACACACAGTTAATATGTGATAAAGACATATGCCACAATGTCAGGTCATTTTCATCCCACAGCATTAAAATTTATTTAATTTTAATCAGGGGACTGGAGAGATGGTTTAGTGTTTAAGAGTGTGCACTGCTCTTACAAAGGACCTGAGTTCCCAACACCTTGTCAACTGGTTCACTATTGCCTGTAATCCCAGCTAGGACATTTGACTCCCTCTTCTGGTTTCCATAGGTGCCTGTACACATGTGACATACACTCACATAGTCACATACATAGACTTTAAGAAAGCATAAAGGTTTGTTTATTTGTTTGTTTGTTTGTTTGTTTTTCGAGACAGGGTTTCTCTGTAGCTTTGGGGCCTGTCCTGAAGCTAGCTCTTGTAGACCAGGCTGGTCTTGAACACACAGAGATTCACCTGCATCTGCCTCCTAAGTGCTGGGATTAAAGGTGTGCACCACCGCTGCTCAGCCAGGCTTATGTGTTATGTATATAGGTATGTTGTGTATGTGTTTGGGGGTATGTGAACATGTGGGTATGTACACACAGGGGCCAGAAAAGGGTATTGGGTCCTTTGGAGTTGGAGTTATTAGGCAGTTGTGAGCTACCCACTATGACTACTGGGAACCCAACTGAGTTTTCTGAAGGCGTACTACAGTCTTTTAACATCTCTAAAGCCCCTCCTCCTGCCTTGTTAATATAGTAGCAGTGGCTTCACTGTGTCAACATAGGTCTCTGATGGCAATAAAAAATCCCAAATACTCACGTTTAAGACCCACCCGCCTGGAAGACAGTTGTCTATTGTGGTCTAGCTCAATATGAAGCAGTCTTGACCCTCCATTGGCTCATGTGCTAGCAGTCACTGAACTGATGCTGCACATCCTCCACTTTGTTCAGTTCACCCAAACCCACATGTGATTCTCCTCCTTCCTTGCCAGTGCACTAATAGATATGCATATGTACCTATGCCATGGCTTCTCCAAATCCTCAGTCCCCCTGCCCTCTTCCCTCTCTGACCCTAACACTGGACACTCCAAACACACACACACACACACACACACACACACACACACACACACACACACACAGAGTGTGACATGCTCTAGGTCTAGCTCATCCATTCAAACAGCAGAGTCAAGTTCTCAGCCAGACACAGGAGCCCTGAGAAGATTTAACAAGCTGTTTCAGAAGGAGCAAAAAGGTTTAGGGAAGAAAGTGACTGTCTGAAAATAAAGCCTTTGTCATCATGTGGTCCATGCCTACAGATGCAGACACTGTACAGAACAGCTGCTGGAATGCCAAGAGCACAAGCACTAGACAGAGATCAGTTACCAGAGGAACACAAAAGAAACATTTTTCAAAGAGTAGCCTCTGCAAAGGATGCCCGGCTGGCCTTCCTTGGTGGGAGGCCTGGAGACCAGCAATGACTGTAAGCCCGAGCCTCTGCCCGTTTTCCAGCAGCCTTTTCCATTCAAGGCCAAAAGGGCAGAAGGAATGTTAGGGAAATGGAGATTGTGGGCCAGGAGAGAAAGCAGGTTAAAACAGAGATTTAGAAACAGGCAAACCAGGAGAGTCTTGCCAGCCTCCTTGGCTGACACTGGCAACTGAAATAGCATGGCAATCTAACAGATTTCTCCAGAGGGGCTAGGGAGATTGCTTAGTGGTACTTATTTAGCAAGCACAAGGACCTGAGTTCAGATCCCCAATTCCCATGTAAAAAATTTCCATTGGTAATCCCACTGCTGAGGAGATAGAGACAGGAGCATCCTTGGAACTCACTGGCCATCCAGTCTAGCTGAATTACTGAGCTCTGGCTTTAGTAAAAGACCATTCTTTACAATAATAATAATAACCCCTTTTCACAGTAACAACAACAACAATAATGTGGGCAGTAATTAAAGAAGATACCTGATGCTGACCTTTGACCTCTACATGCTTGTATACATACATATGCATATGCACCCATTCCTGTGTGTACCATATACACACCACATGTACGCACAAATACAAATACACGCACATACATACATATATACATATAACTTTCTAATAGAGCAAAACCCATTGTTTGTTTCAGAAGATTTTTTAAAATAGGGGAAACCTCTGGCACCTCAAAGATAGACTGTCAACATACCTCTCCCTTCAGCCTTGTGCACATCAAGCAGTTTCAAAACAGTCTTTGTTCAGCCCCCAAGTTCATCCTGGGCCTCAGGTTCCACAGGTCTTCCTGCCTTACTTGTAGGTTCAGAGTTGCCCTGAAAACCAGGGAGGGTCATCTGAACTTCAGAATTCTTCTATTGATCCAGCTCTTCAATTGAATATTTGCTCTGAGTCCTTGGTGCTTACTAGAATCCTGTGCTAACCCCTCCTTTCCTGGCTCTTCTGCCCTTAGGACCTGACATAGCAAGTCCTGTCCTTGGACTTACCCAGGGGACCCTGTGGTGAAAGACTACCTGTTCCACCCAGACTGCTCCCTGTGTGGGGTCCCAGTTTGTTTCTGAGGTGTCACAGGCTGGACAACTTCACAACCCGTATGAGTATGGGTCTCTACTGTTCATCTGCCTCTCCTGTGGATGTGGCTCTCCACTGGTACCTACCAAGCAGGTCCTGGTGGGCAGGGAATTGATGGGAAGAGAAGCATCAGCAGATGCTAAAGTCAAACCAAGATGTAGCAAAGCAGTTTGGCATTTCTATTTTGGTTGTAGAAGAAGCCACCATGATTTAAAACTTGATTTAAAACTCTCTGATTTTCTGTGGATTCAGTCTATAAAATGATGATTAATAAAAGCTGGCAAAACCAACATTACAATTCCTTGAGCTCTGAAATTGGAAACGTTCTCACCAGCTCTGAAGACTGGCATGTCAGGCTGTCTGCGGGCTTTCTGCTCTAGACAGGCAGCAACTGCTGCCTCACTGCTAGTTCTGGGGCACTCTGCTGTCCGGGCTCTGGTGTGCAGGTATTCTGAGTGTGTCTGCCATCTATTGTTAGCTCTGACTTTTGTCTGCGTTGAGTACGTATCATGTTCAGAACCAAGTTGTGTATTTGAGGGCTGGGCCTCTTTCCTGAACCTTAGATTTGTGCTAAGGCCATGCACTTATGGCTTACTGGTTCCTTTAAACAGATCGCTTGGGCCTTTGGCATCCAGTGAACTCCAGCATCCATCAATAGCACCTTCTCCATCAATTTTCAGAACCACGAGTCTTCTCAGAGGGACTCATGTCTTTTCACCCCATTTATCCAAGTGTTGGTTTGGCACCTGAACTCACCATTTGGATTCTGTTCTTAAAAGCAAAGACTACATAGTGGATCCCATACCCTAGAGTTTTAAGACAGAAAGGAATCACTGATCCCATTTGTCCGGATTCTGGTCTATGACTTATAGTACTTCTGGGATTAATCAGGCCAGTGTGTCACATGCTTCCCTCCAGGGGTCCCATGCAACTCTTCTTTTTTGGCACCTGTGTGCCAGCCTGTCCTTGCTGGGGAGGCCTGTGGGTACACCCCTCCAGTCTGCTTCTTCTAGAAGGATCTGGTAACCAGTTTCTAGGGTGGGTGGGGTCTGCTTCACTCCTACTCTAAAAGGCTTTTAGAGAGGACCTACCATAGGCTCCTGAAGACAATCCAATTGGCCAGCATGCAGTTTTATAACTGTCAGTTTAGTGGAAAGAGCAGCCCGTCTTCTGTGCTGAAATTGGTTTAGCAGTTGTCAAAATTTCCTGTTACTTAATCATTTGGACTCTTCCCTCTGAAAACTCAGAGCTGGGCTAAATGCAATCATCTAGAACCTTTAAACAACTGCTGATGCATGTTGATTCAAAATCCCTTCTACAGAGGGGTACCAGTGGAAGCAGAGAAATTAGCATGATATTCTCTAAACTGGGGAGGAAATACGGTGTTTGGTAGTCAGAATTAGTAATGTAGGAAGTAGAGGAGCTGGGAGGTTATAGACAAAGGTAACATCTGTCTGCAGTCAGTGAGCCATCTTTGTAAGCCTCACAAGAAACAGCCAAGCAAACCAATTGGAAAGAACAGCCAGAGATTCAGTTTAAACCGTGAGCTAGACTTCTCTTTTCTTATATAATGATTTTTACATTATTTACTTGCTTTGTGTGTATGCATGAGTGTGTGTGTGCATGCGTGCGTGTGCGTATGTGTGTGTGTGTGTGTGTGTGTGTGTGTGTGTGTATGAATGTATGTATGTGTGTGTGGGTCAAAGGTTATCTTGTAAGCACTAGGCTAGGAGCTGGTTCTCTTTCCATTATGTGGGATCTAAGGACTGAACTCAGGTCATCAGGCTTGGCAGCAGGTGCCCTTACCCCTTGAGCCATCTTGCTGACCTCGAGTTAGACACAGTTTATTATTTTCTATTTTGAGTTTATTAAAAATTATTCAGAGGGGAGGTACATGCAGTCTGAGAAGATGGCTTAGTTAGAAAAGTACCTGCCATGCAAACTTGCCAGAGACGTTGTCACTTGTCTGTAACCCTGGTGCTTGGGAGGTAGAAAACGTAAACCTCCAGAGATCATTGGCTTGCTAGCCTAGGTCAATCAATGAGTTCCAGCTTCAGTGAGAGACCCTGTCTCAAAAACTAAGGTGCAGAGTGATCAGTGAAGATACTCAATGCCAACCTCTGGCTGTTTTGTGTACATACTGTGTGCACGCACATGCACGAGCACACACACACACACACACACACACACACACACACACACACATTTAGAATGACGAGCTTAGAAAACAGTAATAATATAACTGGGAAAATGTCATAATGAATGATGATGTTCTGATTTCAAAGAATCTTTATACTTCTTGTGAACTTCTTTGCCCAGGTAATGATTAACTTGTAGCAAGAAAAAAGAATAATTTTCCTTGTGTAAAATTCAGAATAAAAGACTGAGGTTTGAAGCTCATGGTAGAAGAAGAGGAGGAAAAGGAGGAGGAAGAGAAGAACCTGCCTTGCAACTAATAGCTGTCAGCTTGCATCAGAACCCTGTGTTTGCGTGCTCATTTCACCTTCCAGAAATCCCAGATTCGAGACCCACTTCTCTGCTCAGGCTGGTCCCCGGCACTGGAGAAAGGTCTCTCAGTTGAACCCAGAGTTTACTGATATGGCTGTTCTCACTAGCTGTCTCACTCAGGGATCCCCATCTCTGCCTTCCAAGCTGCAGTTACAGGCAAACACCATGCTCACTTGGCATTTACATGGCCCCTGAGGATCTGAAGTCTGGTTTTCTTGTTGAGTCATCTCCCAGGCCCAAGGATACTAATTTTCTAATGTTCAGCCATCCTTATAATTTTCTAATGTTCAACCATCCTTATAAGTTTCTAATGTTTAACCATCCTTATAATTTTTTTTGCCTAGTTTGGTTATGATATAGTACCTTTTGACATATTTTGTTAATATTTCACCGAGGATTTTTGTATCTACATTTATGAATGGACTTGGCCTACTATATTCTCCTGCCAGTCACTATTTTGTAACTGAGTTAATACCCTCCTACAATGAGAGGGTCAGGAGTGTTTTTACTCTTTTCTCTTTGGAAGACTGTTGTGGGATTCCCCTCTATATGCTGTGAATATCATTGGTTAATAAAGAATCTGTTTTGTGCCTGGCAGGGTAGAATAGAGGTAGGTGGGGAAAACTAAACTGAATGCTGGGAGAAAGAAGGTAGAATCAAGGAGAAGCCTGGAGCCACCAGAGGAGACAGACTCAAGCTGTGAGCCAGAACCTTGCAGGTAGGCCGTGAGCCTCATGGTAAAACGTAAAATAATGGAAATGGATTAATTCTGGGTATAAAAGCTAGCCAATAAGAAATGAGTGCTAATAGGCCAAGCAGTGATTTAATTAATACAGTTTCTGAGTGATTTTTCGGGTCTGAGCAGCTGGGAACAAACTAGTGGCCTCATACAACAGAAGACAACATCTATTTAGAACGAACATTCCTTTAGTGTTGGCACAGTATGCTTCAAACCATCTGGTCTGGTGGTCTTTTTTTATGGGAAGGTTTCCACCTCTTACTTTCAAAGCCATGTTTATTTGCTAATTTTAGTTTCAAAGATTTAGGTTTTCAAACATTCTCTGGACTGTCAAGGTATTTTAGAGCTGTGATAGAGACATGAATGGGAAACTGTGAGGGCTGGGCTGAGGGGTAGCAGTTCCAGTCCTGATCTCTGTTGTGCAAGGATCACAGGCTGTCATGCTTGCAGATTAGGAGAGCTTCAGAAATGCCGCCTTTTCAAGTGACTCCCTACAAAGAATCAGAAGGCTCAATGGGCTCCACGAGGACCCTGGCGTTGTTTTTACCAACCCACATGTGTTAGCTGGAGATGCTGACAAGCCTGCTCTCTGGCTGCTCATAGGAAATGTATCAAACTCAGGGCCATTCATTTCCTTACCTTTCACATGCACTTGTTGTCTGGGTTCTGACTTAATCCCTGTGCTTGTCTCCCTTGAACTGTTCCCTTGGTACCATCATGCATTTGTAAGCTCTAGCATGTGCTGTACTTGCTACCGTGCCCACTTAGCAACTTACATTGCCTGGAAATTCGGCATATGTAGGCCACTTGGCTAGAGACCAGTGGGCAGACAGAACTGGCAAAACAGGGATAGCACGACACACAGCACACAGACTCAAGCCTCTTTGTGTTTTAAGTTAAGGGGTCTAAGGTGGTCATGGAGATGAGATGGGAAGGACGTTATATTTACATTTATTAAGAAGATACAACCTATTTGACAACTTTTCTGAGCGTATATCTGGTTGGTGGGGATTTAAGTTTTATATTGGGTTCTTCTGACTTACATAAAATGCATTTCTTATTGACTCATTCATCATTTGCATCAATTCTATGACTCAAGGCAAATAGTTCAGCTATATTAATGGGGTATCTGCTTGCTCATTCTGGCTCCATTGAGCAGAATAAGACATGACACTAGGAAGGTAGACTTGTTGACGTTACAAAGTATTCTTAATGAATGACCTATCTCCAGTATAGTGGCAAGTTGGTGCATTGCAAACCATCATTCAGACAGTGCAGATTCTGAGCATACTCCAAATTGATATTCTATGTTTTTTTTTCCTGTGAAAATGCTATCTTGTTATTTTGAGCCTGAAACACGTAGCAATAAACTTTAAATTAACATAGAGCAGTTAGCTATCAACTTAGTGCTTTGTGGCTACCTTGTGGAAGGGGTCATGTCCCATTAGGCCAAGGTTTATGCACCTCACACTGTTGCCATGGTGGATCATATGATCTTTACTATAAAAGGCTGTCCCATGCATTATAGACTGTTTTTGTATCATCCCTGCCTTTCCCACCAGCAGCCAGTAATCTCACCCCACAGTGTGACAACCCAAAACATCTTCAAGTATGACCAATGTCTGAATGGAATAGAGAAGAGAGGAGGTACTGAGCCTCCCTCAGTGGAGAGCCACTGTTTATATGCCTTGGTGCCCTGTGCATTGCTGGGCCTATTGCTTACTAGTGACAGATAGATACAAGTAGCCTTACCTACTCTGCCCCTTTATTATGTCTCCAGATATCTATTTTTCTGTCTTCAGATAACCCAGAAAGAATAGTACTACTTTCCCAGTTTGAGTTAAAGCATTTAAAAATGTTTTAGTTTATATCATCCCCATGTAAGGCTTCCAAAGAATCCATTGGCCATTACCTTCTCCAACAAGAGCCAGCTGGGCCTTAACTGAGAGACAGCCCATGCTTCCTGCTGTTCTAGCAGCACTGGAATGGATCATAACAGACATATCATTGCTGCTGATCCACAAGGAAACAGTTCTGAAGCAACCTTCTTATTTTTTCCTTTTTTTCTTTTTATCTTTTTTTATTTTTCTTTTTAAAACAATTTTATTTTACATGCTAATCCCAATTCCCTCTCCCTCATGACCTCCTGCTCCCCTCACCACCATCTCCCTACCCCACCCCACATCCACTCCTCAGAGAGGATGAGGCCTCTGTTGGGGAGTCAACAAAGTCAGATCACTTGATGTAGGACTAAGACCCTCTCCCTTGTATCTAGACTGAGCAAGATATCCCTCCATAGGGAATGGTCTCCGAAGAGCCAGTTCATGCACTAGGAGCAAATATTGGTTCACTGTTAGTGACCCCACAAACTGCCCAAGCCACACAACTGTCACCCACATTCAGATGGTCTACTTCAGTGTTATGCAGGTTCCCCGGCTGTCAGTCTGGAGTCAGTGAGCTCTCCTGAGATGGTGTAACTGAAGCCACCTTCTTTAGCCTCTGGTCTGAGATCCAAGGTTCACATTTGTTCCTGTTGGGTCTAGCTCTATCAGGTCCAATTCCTTTGGCTCTAGGTCTCTGATATGACCTAGTAGGAGTCACTTTTAATGACACTTGTTCTGTAGGATGCCACTGTAGTCTCCCTTTGGTTATCTCTCCAAGATAATCTCTGGCTCATCTCCCCTCTAGAGCCCAATTCCAAGCCATCTGTTTACAATTGATTGACATCTTTGGGACATTGTCAGTATGGTCTGACTTTACCTGCATACTTGGTTCTAAGTGTGCTGACAAAATTGTGAAACCTATCACTGACATTTCCACTTTTCCACATCTCAGCCTGTGGCATTTTGTCCATTAGAATTCAGACAGACCTTCCCAGGTGTCAGAGGGTGATACTTAGCAGCCCTGGGCACCTTTATTTCCCCACTGGTCCTGGTCCTCCAGGAAGATAGCATAATGGTTAGTTCTAGGCAGCTGACACCCTGGGTGTGTGCTCTTTCTCGATTGGTGTGCAGACATGTCAGGCTGTCTGCAGGTTCAGTTGTTCACGGTCCCCACAGGCTCAGGGCAATGTTAGAATTTATAGGTGTGGAATGGGAAGGCCTTTGGCCTAGACATTCTGTGTATAACTGATTGAACCTGAAATTTAAACACTTATCTTGATGGCCTGACCTTCCCAGTGACAGCAGAGGCATTTTCTTCTATGCTTTGTCAGGCTTGTTCTTCATCTATTTGTCCAGAAATGGTCCTGATCTTGACTTAATGACAGAGAATCATGTAATTTATTTGTTGACCTCTGAACCTCATATTGACATTAATTCTCATCACAGACTCACATCGCACAAGTAATCTCAAATCATAAATTTAACCAAGATGGAGGGGGTGCTTAGTTGCAGTGAAGGGTTTCTTTTTATTGGGTTCTCCATATAATTTGACCAGTTTCTCGTCAGTGTAAATGTCAGCTGTTGTCATCAAAATTTAGTTGCCTTATGATGCACACGAAGAATCTAAAAATCTCAGGGATGTTTTTGAGAGGAACTCTGAGGGAATTTTTCTTGTCATAAAGTCATACTCAGTAAGAAGAGTCAATCCTTTGGCCAATAAGGCTTAGTCTGGAGGCATGGATACCATTTCTAACATGGCCCCCTTCTGTCTGCTTTCTTAGGGGACAAAGGCCTGCCACTTTGTCCCTTCCAGCTTGTGTTAATTAATTCCATGTGTTGTTTTTGCTCATTGTC
The DNA here is from genome assembly GCF_982192425.1 of Myodes glareolus. Taxonomy (NCBI): domain Eukaryota; kingdom Metazoa; phylum Chordata; class Mammalia; order Rodentia; family Cricetidae; genus Myodes; species Myodes glareolus. The sequence goes on along the minus strand of NC_142035.1, from coordinate 33,855,194 downwards.
CAGAGAAGGGAGTTGGGGACGAAGTGTCCTAAGATGTTAATTACTTTCAGGGGCCAGAAGGAACTACCACTGGGGCTGACTTATCTTTCACTAAGGAAGTTGGAGAGTACCTCTTTGCATTCAAAAGCTTGGGCTTTGGCTTTTTGTGAGTCAAATGTGTACATGAGGTCCAGAGGTTTGAGCAGCACGATAGTGCTACTTTCGCAGACCCGTTGTGATCAGGTAGTAGATATAACCAAGGACTTAGCCACTGTGTCTGTAGGTCTGTTTAGCCTGTGGGTGTACACCAAGAGTCACAGCTGAGCTTCAGAGTTTCACATCAGACTGTGGTGAAGTATGCACTGAATACCAGGAGGAGGGGCCTTAGCCCAACTCTGAGACAGGACTGGGATGTGAGGCTGAGGCTTCACTGTCGGGATCCTATGCAGTACAGGAGGATTGCATGGTGGGGAGTGAGAGAGCTTGGAATTCCGGAGCATGAAACATAGGGTGAAGAGGATTGGGAGGTGGAACTGGTTAGGTGTGTGGGGTCAGATCATGGAAAGTATTCTGTGACTCTGAGGAGTCATGGCTTTGTTCGAGGTTTTAAATGAGAAGTAACATCATTTTGAATGCAGCTTTGCTGAGATACAGTTCTCCCACCAGAAATGTACAAGTCACTGACCCATAGTCTTCAGGGTTGTACGACCAATACCACATCCCCACCATCACAAACCAAACCTGTCTTCAGCTCCGTCTTCCCCCACCCATCCCTAAGCAACTGATAACCTCCTCTTTGTCTTTAGATGGCCCTGTCTTGACCATTTCGTACAAGCAGAATCATACACTATGCAGCCTTTTGTGACGGCTTTTTTAGCTCAGAGAGTAACACTTTTAGTGTCTATCCATGTTGTACCACGATTCAGTGATTTGGTCCTTTTTATTTCCTAATAATATTCTATTGTATGGATAGAACATACTTCATTTGTTGATTTATTGGCTAATGGAAACTTGTGCTACTTTCCCCTTTTTGGTTGTTCTGAATTATGCTGATAGGGGTAGTGACATTTACAGTCCACTGGGTTGGCGTTCAAACTGCATCTCTGCGGGCTTGAGTATGAGGGTGGATTTGAAAGAGACAGGTGTTTCTGTGAATGTTTTTAAAACTTCTTTAGGTGTGGAATTTTGGATTTTGGTGAAAAATCTGATGCCGAATCAGCCACTTATGGGTGAGAGTAACTCTTGGTGGTCAGGACTGAGCTGGCGGGAGGGAATGCCAGAGCTGCTTGGTGAGATTGCTGATGGACCTCAGCTGGAATAGTGCCACTCAGGGATGAGACCCAGGCTAGACACCAGGACAAGGAGTCCTGTGGAAGTCCATGAAAGGGTAGAAGGTGATGTGAGTTCTGCCTGTGAATTCCAGAGAAGGCCTTCCTGAGGTGGGACAAAAAGGGGGTTAGGAGTTGGCAGGCCTCGTTTTTGAGTGGGATGCAGGAAATCAGAGTAGAGTGAATATACACACTGGCAGGCTGGTAGAGTGTGCTAGAAAGGACAATGACGGTTTATAGGGACTGCCAGCTTGACGGAATCATGCTGAAGAAAAATCTCTTATGCACATCTGTGAGGGATTTTCTAGGTTTAGGAAATGTGGGTGGCACTAATCCTTGGGCCAAGGTACAGGATTGTATACAAAGGAATGAGTTTGGTAAGCATGAACCTTTGTCTCTCTCTGCTTCCGGACTGGATGCAATGTGACCAGTTGCCTCCTGCTTCTGCAACTGCACCTCCACAGCCACGCTGGGCTGTATCTTGAAATTATGAATCAAAATAAGCCTTCTCTCCTTCCTCCCCTTTGTCCCTCCTTCTTCTCCCTCTCCCCCTTCCCTCCCTCTGTCAGGTGTTTGGTTGCAACGCAGAGAGAAGTGACTAATACGAAGGCTCGCTGGAATGAGGGGAGATGAAGCCCATCAAAGGGTTGGCTTCTCATCCACAGTAACCCCAAGATCCAGTTGGAGAGCAGGGCCTTTCATCGTCCATCAGTCCCACGTCCAAGTCCCTGGATGCAATCTTATTTAGTGCAATGTTCCCGGTGCAGCTTCTCTTTACACCAAGTGAGCTCACAGTTGCAAGTGCATAAGAATGTCCTGAGATTCTGACTGTAGGTCTGGGTGGATAGAGCCCACAAGTCTTGTAGGCTTAATAGGCACTAGGACCAGCCCCACCTCCTAGAGCACTGTTCTTCCCATCTCTGCTTCGTGATGTATGGATGTGGGAGGCTGTAAGCAGAGAGAGACAGCACAACCAAGGTGGTGTGAGGACAGTGGTCAGGCTTCTTAGGACTCTGAGGAATTCCAGGCTGCTATGAGCAGTGCTGGCATGTTAGGAAAACCCCTGCAGGTTCTCCTGGGTCTGTCCAGGAGGTGAGTGTTTTGAGACCAGAGAATAAAAGTAGCATGGTGGCTTTGAGCATTATGTTTCTCCTCCAATTCTATCACAGGAGGGTATACTTCCTGATAGCCTTCTATTGTTCCAGCTGTGGCAATATTTTGGCACAGGGCATGGCAGCTTCTGTTTATACCAAAACCATGGCCGATGCTTTTGTGAATATGCATTCTCCCACAGTAGTGGAATTCACGAGAGGTTTGTGGTGTTTTGTTAATGTTTCCTTTTAGAAGTGAATGGCGAGAGCCAACATTATTAGATTTCTAGAAATTTTGCCTGCTACACTTCTGTTTTCTGTTGAGGTGTCTGCAGTTGGAGACCAAATAGGCTCAGAGTGACCGGAGGGCATCCAGAGCTAGGCATTCAGTGAAATAGGCGGAAGTGTCACCACTGTCTTTGGAATAACACTGTTTTCTCTGGCAGGCTTGAGAATGGAGAGGGATGTAGATTCCTTTCAGGTTACCTGCAGAAAGACGAGTTTGATTGCTTGAGCTGTTAGGCAAAGCAGGACTGAGAATGAAGTGAGCTCACTCACCTGTGTAAACAGTGTGACTGTCGAACGGAGCTGAGGTTTTTGTCCATCTAACAACTGGGGTATCCTCTTTATTTGGGACCCTTCCCCGTTCCTGCCCTCACTGACCTTCCATGCCTCATCTGCTCTGCATCTCAACCTCCTGCCTCTTTCCTCTGGCTCCAAGTGGGCCCTGGAGTGCACAGAGCCCCCAGGATGGTTGTGTGGTTTGCCTGGTTAGGCACTCCCATTCCCTGCTGCTGCCTTCACCCTCTTCTCTGTGCTCAGCTCTGTTCTCTCAGGTGTGTGCACCCAGCTTTCCACACCTTCCACCACCAGGCAATTACTCACAAGGCCCTTATGCTGTTTCCAAAAGTATGATTTTAAAAACCCAAGAAGACCTGAGAGGAGGCCTTGTTTGATATTCTAACCACCATTACCTATAGCAATACCTGAAATGGCACATCCTCCTGTACAGAATGTCCCATAGTTTGTGAAGACATTTCTCTTTTGTAGATATTTAGATCCCTCTAAAGATTTTTCTAGTGTGAAATAGGAAAATACAGTGAGCATCCTCTTACACACGTCTTTGCACTTGGTGGTCAACTGTTTCCATAAGATAAATCCTAAGGGATGAAATGACTGAGTCCTGATGTGCACATGTATATATGTATGTATGCTTACATGTACATGTGTGTAGATGTGCATATGCTTGCATGTACATGTGCTTAGACATGCATCTGCTTACATTTATGTGTATATACTTAAATGTGCATATGCTTACTTGTATGTATGCTTAGATGTGCATATGCTTACGTGTATGTGTGCTTAGATGTACATATGCTTACATGTATGTGTGCTTAGATGTGCATATATACTAACATGTGTAGTTAGAGGGTGCTTGTTCATTCCTGGCTGCCTAGATCATGAAATAATCATACAGAAACTATATTATTTGTAATATTGTTTGGCCAATAGCTTAAGTGTATTTCTGGCTTACTCTTATATCTTATATCTTAAAATAACCCATTTCCATTATTTTGTGTATTACCACATGGCTGTGACTTACTGACAAGGTTCTGGCGTGTCTGTCACTGATAGTGGCTACATGGCTTCTCTCTACCCTGCCTTCTTTCTCCCAGCATTCAGTTTGGTTTTCCTGCATAACTTTGCTCTGTTACGCCATTGGCCAAAAGGAGCTTCTTTATTAACCAATGGCAATAAGACAAATCACAGCATACATCACCTCCCACATCAAACAGGTACATGTGCTTAGATGTGCATATGCTTATATGTATCTATGCTTATATGTGCATCTACTTATGTGCACATGTGCTTAGATGTGCATCGGATTACATGTATATATGCTTAGATGTGCTTCTGCTTACATGTACATGTGCTTAGATGTGCATATGTACTAACATGTACGTGTGCTTAGGTGTCATATGCTTATGCATATGTATGCTTAGATGGGCATCTGTTTACATGTTTGTGTGCTTAGATATGCACCTGCTTACATGTATCTATGCTTAGGTGTACATATGCTTACATGTATGTGTGCTTAGGTGTGCATATGCTTACATGTATGTGTGCTTAGATGTATATATGTTTTACATATGTGTGTGCTTAGATGTGCCTGTACTTAGGGCTTTGAAGTACATTGCCAGACTATATTCTCTAGTTTTGCAATTCCTCATCACCAACATGAAGGATCTTTTCCTCAAATGCTCAAGGGTGTAATTGTTTAACTGTTTTCAGTTTGACGAATCATAAATTATAGCTCATTTCTATTTACATCATTAGTTGCCAGGGAAATTGAACTGTTTTTTTAATGGGGGAATTTATTAGGCATGTGAGCTTCTTCACATTTTAAAAATTGCTTTTGGAACTGGATTTTAAGATTCAGAGAAGCTTTGTTTTTGTTTGAATTATATATTTTCTCATTTAAGAATTAGTTTTATAATTTGCATAACTCATTTTGTTACATTACTTAGCAAAATGTTCCTTAGAGGCTGGAATTCTTTTGTGAGTAATGTATTCTTTTGTTTTTTAAGTATAGAGGTGGGCATAATAGTTTCTGAATGCTTGCATGTTTTGGAATAGTCTCAGTTGACACGGAGTGTTTGGGTCATCATTTTTTGTGTTAGACCCTGGAGACATTGTCATGGTGGTTGGTTGTTGCTTTTGTCATCCTTCTTTCTGTTTACCCACTTGTCTGTCCCACACTCATTCTGTCATCTGTTCAACTCATAGTTGCTCAGGGGTTTGCAGAGCCAGACGGTTGACTGTTGCTGGTGTGGAGGGAAGAGGCTACCCTCACTGCCCCTCTCTTTCATTTTCCTCTTTGTATGTCCTTGATCTGATCGATAGGAGGGCCTTCGGTGATATCCTTTGATTCTTCTGCATCTACCCAGATCCCTCTCCATACAGCCTCCATCCCACAGATCGCTGGACTTCCTGTGTTGGGTTTCCATGTTTCTGCTCTTTTTATTTAGTGTCTTTCCCATGGCTGTCAGAAGAACTGTATGAACTCTATTTCTCAGTCACCAATGTCGTTTTTTGCATTGCTGTATTTAAGAACTATATTTGCTTTATGTATTTTCTGCCTTAAATCATTTTTAAGTGTTTATTAATTATGCACATAATTAAAATAATATATATGAAGGTGTGTATTGGAAAATAATATATACTGGTTTCTCCCTGTCCCTGCCTAAGCGTATTTCAAGGTTTTATTTATTTATTTATTTATTTAGAATTTCCACCTCCTCCCTGCCTCCCTTTCCCCTCCCCCTCTCTACCTCCCCTCTTCCTCTCTAGTCCTAAGAGCAGTCAGGGTTCCCTGCTCCATGGGTAGTCCAAGGTCCTCCCCACTCCACCCAGGTCTATAAAGGTGAGCATCCAAACAAACTCGGCTCCCACAAAGTCAGTCCATGCAGTAGAATCAAAACCCAGTGCCATTGTCCTTGGCTTCTCAGTCAGCCTTCATTGTCAGCCACATTCAGAATGTCCAGTTTGATCAAGGTATTTCTTTTAGAACATTCTTCTTTATCTTACATTGAGGAACCTTCAGTAATTCTGATTTATTGAATTTTGGTATTTTTTTAGGCTATTACAGAGGAGGAATGGACCCTCCCATATTCCGTACTAATCTCTTGTTGCTTCTCACTGAAGCAGTCAGCAGTATCTGCATGGTTATGGCTCAGGGACTGTAAGCCACTACAAAACCATGTTGTACCCTGCGGGTTTTGTTGTCAGTGTTCAGCCTTTGGCGTTTCCAGACCTGTTTGCTTGTCTTTCTCCTCCTCTTGCAGTCTTGCTGAAGGTATTTCACTTACCCATCTCTGAGCCCCTGACCTGTTCTTTACTTTTCTTCCCCCATGGGAGCCTATATTCTATTCTGTATCACTCCCAGTTCCCTTGTGCACAGATTAGTCTTTTGGCTGTTGAGGGTTCACCTTATTTGCCCTTGGCCTCAGCTTCTTTCTCAGGTCATGCCCACTGCCTTTCTGGATCCCGTCTTCCCCCTTTTCTGTGTATAGTTATCCTGTGTAATAATTCTTCCTTGTTCCAGATCCATTCTCTTGGCATTTGCACAACATATAGACCAAGTGGGAGACAAGCCCCCCGTTTTCCTTAAGATTATTGCAATTAAAGGAACATTTTGAATCATTTAAAGAACATTATTTGCTTAAAATGCTCATGAAATGCTTTCTGTTACCAATTATGCATTGGAAAACTGAGCTGAAATTGTTCAAGTGTCTCTTTAAACTTTACCGATGTTCATGATTTTAAATCAGGCATGTGCCAAGTATGCATAGACGTTGACTCAAGTCAAAAGTATACATTGACTATAGTTGCTTATTATTATACAGTTGCTTATATTATTTTGTGTTCTGTTGTCTAGGCCCCTAAAAATGATAGGTCCATAAGAGGATGGTCCCTACCTGACCTCATTCACAAATGGAAAGGAAGTGGCTACTTCTGTCTCACAATTCTTAGAATTTTATGATCATCCCTCACTGAAAGAAAAACCCAAGCCACAGGTATGGGAAGAAGAGAGCTTTGACACTAGCAGGGGGTGGAATGCCATCAACACCGTATACCCAGTAGGGCAGGGGAGTAGGGACAGAGTTAAAGTCCTCACCACTATTGTACATAGCTTGCCATCTGTGTGGCTAACCAATTTCCAGGGAAGGTCGCATGTGTAATCAAACTGTCACAGATTACACTCCGAATCACTCAGTAATCCCTTCACGTTGTAGTCTCTTCCAGTGCCTTGGAAGACAAAGTCAGTGACCCGAAATAACCACATTGTTCTCCAGCATTGAGACACACAAGAAGCGTCAGATATCAGTTTCTAGATGCCAGCTGACAAGCAGGTTATACTAATGAGTAGTCACGTTAACACGGGTTTATTACAGAGGACTTACAGTACCTATGGTTAGGATCCCCGGAGTGACAGTCCTTAGGGCCAGGTAGTTGTTTAGGAAGAATAAAAAGGGAACCCGAGAAGGTGTAAACCAGGGTATTCAGCAGTTACATCTCACAGTTGGTTCTTCTTAGAGTCTTAGTGGCCTGACCCTCTGTGGCTGGCCAGATGGACCTTCATCAGAGAGGGACGGAGATAAGCAGCCAACAGTTTGAAGGTGCTGTTGAGAGGAGCTGCAGGCAGCCCCTGGGCTGGGCCTCGGGGCCTCTGGGGCCTCTGACAGCATATGGTGTAGCTGTAGGAGCCCACTTAGGACCTTGGGCCGACTGCACTCTACACATCCCACTGTAGCCTAGAACAAGTGGCCACCGACACGGGATGACGAGCAAATCCAGCAATAGCCTGCGGAGCCAAGGCCTAAGCCCGGGGACTGAGCTCAGTAAGAACAAGAGGGAGGCACCACACCCTCCTAACTTTGCATGCCGAAGCAACAAGGAATTAGAAAATAAAATTAGCTTGCACGATTTCACATGGGGACAGATGCTTTTTTACTTGATTTTTTTTTTAAAGTCCCACAAAAACCTCAGGCAGAGCTAATAATGTATGAAAATTAGGTACCATGTGTGCTCTCTACTTCATAATGTTTTTATTAAGCAGCTAGTTGATTTAACAATAACAGAGCACGGCAGTTGACACAAGGGCAGACTCTGGTGTGTATGGAAACATCCTCTTAAATGTTCGGTCAGGTTTTCCATTGCATAAGATTAGTTTTAAAAAATGCCTTCCAAATTATCACATAAGGTAAAATTATACCAAGCTGCAATTTGATAAAATAAATTGTTCAGCTATAAATTCCAGTTGCCCTGTTAAAAAATGGCTTAGTCAATTGAAGGCAATGTGTGGGAATATGTTTCTGCAGGTCTTGTCAATGCATGATAGATACATGCGTGCATCTTTTCAATGTTTTGCTAGTCATTCCCTGATCAGAACCCTATCCCCCTCCTTTCTTCTCCCAACCCTTTGTCACCTGACCTTTGAGTGGAGGGATAAGACAGGGGAAAGAGAAAGGTTTTGGACCCACAGGCTTCCCTGCAGTTCAAGAGAGGCCTAAGTTCCGAAGGCAGAAATGAATGTGTGTGCAGTTGACCTGTAGCCATCGGGCTAGCCGGGGAGCATTCCTTCCCCGGATTTTGAGTGCAAGTGTCTTTTTTATTTTTTATTATTTGAGAATTTTATGCATGTATACACTGAAATATGGTCATATACACCCCTACTCAGCATTTTGTCTTCTAGTTTCTTTATTTCCCCTAACACCGCTCCCCCTAACTTCATGTCATGGCTCTTGCTGCCCCTTTTTTTTTCCTTTATAACACATAGTGCTGCCCATATGTGTGTGACGCCATCCACTGAGCACTGGAAACATACCAGGGTCCTTCTCCATGAATCATGATTTGTCCTCCTCTGGCAGTTATCAATTGCCAATAGCTCTTGATTGAGTACCCTGTCATCCCCCTGTAGTCTACTCCTGAGGACGTTGTGCACCATCTCAGAGGACAGTGGGCTCCCCTGGTGCTATTCCAGCATTGTTTGGGTCTTACTGCACCTGCATGGCACTGGTAGAAAGGCACCGCCTACATTTATCTGGCAGGGGAGATAACCATGATCAAGAAAGGTACCTTCCAGAAGTTTCTGTGGTCTAACATGGCAAACTGAAGCAGAGTGAAGTTTAATGATGTAGATAACAAAGCTTATGATCTAACTTTTCTCTGCTCTACAATGTGCTTTACTTCTTTGTTGCCTTGGAATAGTTAAGTATTCAATAAAACAAACAAGTAAGGACAGCATCTGCTTATCTCTTGGGTGAGAGAAGAGTCATGTGTAGCTGAGACGACTTGAAAACGCCACGGTTCACTGGCATTCTTCATTCATGGACACTTAGGAAGGATGACATTGTGAAGATAAAATGCTGAAGCGCTGAGCTGAGTTAATAGGGCGATTGTGTTAGGCATTTTGTCCTTTTGTCTTGAATGCGTATCTGTCTCTGGAGACCTGACTGGGCATGTCCTTTCTCCCAGTGTCAGTGAGGCGGCAGCTGAGTCACAGGTATGGGCTAGCAACTCAGAGGAGTAATGCCTTGTGCGCATGTAGGGGTGGGCACATTTGAGCTGTATGATTTGCACAATAAGATGTTCTTGGAATCTCTGTAAGGGGTTGGTTGGAGCAGAACTTTCCCATCTACAACAGGGTCTATAAAAACCACAGAACTGACTTCATGGGCTTAAGTTTTTCTTTTGTTATTTTCTTCTTTCTCTAATTAGATTTCGCTCATATGCAGGACAGAACAGTCTGGCAGGAAATAACTGACATTAAAATAACTCCAAGACAGGACCGTACCTCACATTAGCCTAAAAGGATGGGAATGGGATTTGCTGCCCTGGGCCCTAGCAGTCTCAGTAAATCCCAGCATAGGTGAGCATTTGCTCCAAAGAGCAGTCAGGTCAACGGGAGGCTTGGCAGGCAGTCCTGAGACCTGGCTCCTGCCCAGCCTGCCCAGCCTGCCCAGCCTGTGCTTGGCTTTGGGCAAGTGCTCTCTTCACTGACCTCATTGTGCTTAGGAACAATCTGGGAGTAATAATGTCTGCTCTTGAGTTCTCAGAATCCCAAAGGGGAACAGTTGGCTGTCAGGATCTAAGTGGTCATTTGTTTCTGCAGTGTGAAGATGGAGTTTAGGGAACTGAAGGAGAATTTTCACTGTATGTGCATAGGGCCTTTGAGGATAGAGGCTCTCTTTTTTCTAAGTTATATATTCCAATGAGAGAAAGGATATGCGCAGACTTGGGTTTTGTGGGACTTCTCACAAAAACGTGCTGTAGCTCATCTGTGGCCTCAGTGAGTTTTCACTGTTGATCTCGTCCCTAATCATGCTGAAAGTGAGTGTCAGGTGCCCTTGCCAGCTCACTCCGGCTGTGATCCTTCCATCAAGTGTTAACGAGTACCTCATTTGTTCTGAAATAAGCCACAAAGAAGCCAGTTCTTGGGAATCCCTGCTAAGCTCAGTGTAGTGCTTTAGTCTGGTAGGTTGGGATGTCCCCAGGGAGGCAGGTGGGGTAGGGGACAACACACCCAACCCTTCCTGCTGCCTCCACTTGAACCCTTCCAACCTTGTTTGGTGTAGCTAGCTGCAGGTCGTTAGACTGTGCCTGACTCCCAAGAGATACTGGAATCTTGAAGATTACGGGGTCTGACTGAGCATGAAGGACTAGGACTCAAATCCTCTGGTTAATAATGGAGACATCCTTCATCATTAAGAGTTACCTTTCATGTCATAGTTTCTGTCACTGTGGCACTGTATGTCCTCAACATGAAGAGATAAAAGATGCCCCGTGTAATGGCATGCGTGAGCCAAAGAACGGGGTAATGATAATGATTCCCTGTTTGTTTGGTGCTGTGAGCAGCCAGTGCCCTGGGTCATTTATGGTGAAGCAGATGGAAGCATTGGGCACCAAAGGCCTGCCTAACTGGTTTCCTCTTGCCAGTGAATTGCTACCGTCATTAGGGACAGATATGCCAACCCTGAAGGCACAGGCCCCTCATCTGTACAGGGCCACTCATGTCTGCAGCTGGCTGAGTGCCTCTTCTCCTCGTCATGGCACCTGTGGAACCATGCTGCTAAGAACTGGGAACCTGGACCTCCCTCCCCTCCAAGGCCATTTCCTGGTCTGCTCTTGCAAACAGCATTGACCTGTTTATTCCTACTTCAGAAAGTCTATCTGACATTTTTTAGGTGTCACAGAGCACTGTCCATGTCCCTACCATTGTTTTGATGAATAGGGCGCCCTGGCTACCACTCAGTCTTGGTGCCCTATTCACTGGGCCACTCCCCCATCTGCTCTGTTCAAGGGTTCTGGGATGAGTCTGCCTGTAGAGTTTTGACATGTTCCCCCCTGGAAGATGCTCTAGTTTTGTGTGAGGGCCACCGCAGCCCAGCTCACCCCTCACTCATCCCCTTTGCTGGCTTGCTTCACCATCCCTGGGACTGGGCCTCTGACTTTCCTGGTGTGACCCTCCACTCCTTTGGCTTCTGTCTTCCTGTGTGTCATTTTCCACCCAGACTCTGCACTGCCTTCTCTTTACCATTGTAGGCCTGACAGTGAGCCAGCCACATGTTCTAGGCAAATGGGAAGGTTCTGGGTGGGTTTATGATGACTCCATTATACATACATATCAAGTGTTTAGAACAGGGACTGGTTCTGGAAGATAAGGGATTACCAACCATTTTTCTGGGGAACAGTAAGCCCCAAAGGTGCAGTGATGTGCTACTCTCTGCTATGACTAGGCACAAAATATAGCTGCGTTCAGGAAATATCCGTTAAATGAAGTCAATATGCTGAGGGAGAGGGTTGTGTGGTTCCCTGGACAGAAGGTGGTAATGAACAGCACCCTGGCTAACCCTCTGTCTGGGTGCCCTATCTTTGCGCCACTCTCCTCTCTGCTCTCTAGAACAATGGTTCTCAACCTGTAGATCAGATATCCTGCATGTCAGATATTTGTATTACAGTTCATAACAGTAGCAAAACTACAGTTATGAAGTAACAATGAAATAATTTTATACTTGGGGGTTACCACACCATGAGAAACTATTAAAGGGTCTCAGCATTAGGAAGGTTGAGACTACTGTTCTAGAAGCCTCAGGATTTCACATACTGCCAAACTGAAAGAAAGCCCGTGGCTTTGCTGGTTTGCTCTCAGCTGTACTTGTCCCCAACCACACTGTTTTTTAACTGTAAGCAGCATAATTGCTGTCCCTAGCTAGGGGAGCCATGCTCAGGCCCACCAAAGGCTCCTGTGCACCCAGGAGCCCTTCCTCATCTCTAGCTCTGTACAGTGCCAGGGTTCCCATGTGGCCAGGATCAGGAAAGAAGGAAGATGGTGTCACCTCACTCCTGTGTGTTTTCAGTGAGGGAATCACTTCTTTGCTACTCCTGCAGCTCCTGCAGACCACATGCCACATGGCGTTAGGTCAGATGCTATTCTCCTTGAAGCAAGAATTAACGTGTGCAGCAGGGCGTTGGGGACTGGGAGGGGTCCGGCTATGGTGCTAACAGTGGCTTCTCTGTGGATTGTTCACAGTGATGATGGTGACAAATTGTTTTGACATCTGAAGAGTTAGCAAATCATATGGTAGAAGAGCAAAGCGGAGTCCTAGCAGGTGATATTAGCATGACGTTTTTCAGACATATGTATAAAAATGTGAACACCCTTGGGTAGGGCTTGCCCTCTGCATGATAGATAGCCCAGTCTCCACCATGTTCTTTCTATTGAGCTCTGTGTCCCTATGTCACTGTCCGATCTCTCAGGGTGTTTCAGTTTTCAGGCTTGGCTGCAGAGCATGTAATGCCTGTGGTCAGATGTTCTTAGAGAATGCTATCAGAGCTTGTGGATATTAGTGAGAAAGAAAGTTCTTCATTTAGATCCCCTGGGGACTCTTTAGTCCAGAGCTGCCTTTGGAAGGTTGGGCTTGTCTCTAAGACGCTAAGGTCAGTCCTTGGGACAAGGCTTATTTCACAGTGTGAGCTTGCTCATCAG